>NC_138067.1:50525618-50875618 GCF_964194185.1 Rhinolophus hipposideros
ACCCGGCCTCACGCCAGGCGCCTGGCGAGGTCTCCCCCCACAGCCCCTCTATAGCCTCTTTTTTCCCCGCAAGCGCAAGCGGTCAACCCACAGACCTTCGCAGCGCCCACTACCCCGCCCCCAATGTCCAAGCCCAGGACTGCCTGTCGGCGCTGGCCTACAAACTGCCTCGGGCGGCTTTCTCCTGCCAAGGCATTGCGGCTCCTTGGCAACTCCGTGTCCTTGGCACAGGGGTGATCGTCCCACTGCCTGCACCCGGGCCCGGAGACGGAGGGACTGGTTGTCCCAGGACAGCAACCTAGGGGACGCCCAGCCGCCCCACCCCACCGGAGGCCTCCATCTCCGCCGGCAGGCACCGCGGCCCCTCCCCCAGCGCCCTTCCATCTCCCAGGAGAGCCCTGCGCCCTCGGTTCCCGCCGGCCACGGCGGCCCCCGGCGCACACCCACAAAAGAGCCCGGCCAAAGCAGCGGAGGGATGGAGCGCCACACCTGCACGCGCGCGGCCTTCTCCCGGGGCCTCCAGGAGAGACCGCCACACGGGAAAAGCAGGCAGTCAGGCAGGCACACAACCCACAGGAGTAGGGTGCCTGGGCCTGAGCCTCTCCTCCCGCGTTCGGGACCCGGGCGGGGCTTGGACCCCACCGGCACTCCGCAGACACTGGAGGCCTGCCCCGGGGTCCCACGGTGACTGCCCACCCCCCCGGGCTCTACATCCTTAACGGAGCCCAGCACCGGGCGAGATCGTCCGCCAGTGGAGGAGCTGTCGCTTCAACACTGCCCCCTTGCGTCGGTCCCATTCCGTGACAAAGCCTGTGCGTCCCTCCTTGCTCCCCCCCCCCACTCCCAACCGCTGTCTCTCTGGCTTCTGTCACCGCCTGGGAAGTGGCAGAGGCCCCGTGGAGCCACGGGTGGCCCGAAGGGGCCTCACTGCAGGCAAAGAGTAACCCGCTGCCCACGCCCGCGGCGGCCTGAGGAGGCGGGGAGCAGGCGGGAGGCGCGGCGCTGCTGGAGCCGGCCGGAGGGGAGAGGCTCGCCGCCTGCGCGGCCCAACAACCTGGCGCGACCCAACAACCTGGTGCGCTCACCACGCAGGCCGGGCGGCTGCTCTTGGGGCGCCGGGAGCCCGGTCCCAGCGTCTACGGCCATACCACCCTGCTCGCGCTCGATCTCGTCTGATCTCGGAAGCTAAGCAGGGTTCGGCCTGGTTAGTACTTGGATGGGAGACCGCCTGGGAATACCGGGTGCTCTAGGCTTTTGCCCGCCACTCCTTTTGCGGCCCCCATGCCCCAGGACCCTCTGCAGCCGCCAACCCCGCCACAGGACCCCTGGCCAGCGGGGCTGGGCGGGGTGGGGGGGGTGGGTGGTGGGAGGGTGGGGTCCGGGCCGCCGTGGAGAACTACAGCCTCGCAGACCGGGCCTCACGCCAGGCGCCTGGCCAGGTCTCCCCCCACAGCCCCTTCTATAGCCTCTTTTATCCCCGCAAGCACAAGCGGTCAACCCGCAGACCTTCGCCGCGCCCACTACCCCGCCGCCAAAGCCCAAGCCCAGGGCTGCCTGCCGGCGCTGGCCTACAAACTGCCTCGGGCGGCTTTCTCCTGCAAAGGCATTGCGGCTCCTTGGCAACTCCGTGTCCTTGGCACAGGGGTGACCGTCCCACTGCCTGCACCCGGGCCCGGAGACAGAGGGACTGGTTGTCCCAGGACAGCAACCTAGGGGACGCCCAGCCGCCCCACCCCACCGGAGGCCTCCATCTCCGCCGGCAGGCACCGCGGCCCCTCCCCCAGCGCCCTTCCTTCTCCCAGGAGAGCCCTGCGCCCTCGGTTCCCGCCGGCCGCGGCGGCCCCCAGCGCACACCCACAAAAGAGCCCGGCCAAAGCAGCGGAGGGATGGAGCACCACACCTGCACGCGCGCGGCCCTCTCCCCGGGCCTCCAGGAGAGACCGCCACACGGGAAAAGCAGGCAGGCAGGCAGGCAAACAACCCACAGGAGTAGGGTGCCTGGGCCTGAGCCTCTCCTCCCGCGTGCGGGACCCCGGGCGGGGCTCGGACCCCACCGGCACTCCGCAGACACTGGAGGCCTGCCCCGGGGTCCCACGGTGACTGCCCACAAACCCGGGGTCTACATCCTTAAAGGAGCCCAGCACCGGGCTCGACCGTCCGCCAGTGGAGGAGCTGTCGCTTCAACACTGCCCCCGTGCGTCGGTCCCATTCCGTGACACAGCCTGTGCGTCCCTCCTTGCTCCCCCCCCCCACTCCCAACCGCTGTCTCTCTGGCTTCTGTCACACCCAGGGAAGTGGCAGAGGCCCCGTGGAGCCACGGGTGGCCGAAGGGGCCTCGCTGCCGGCAAAGAGTAACCCGCTGCCCACGCCCGCGGCGTCCTGAGGAGGCGGGGAGCAGTCGGGGGTCGCGGCGCTGCTGGAGCCGGCCGGCGGGAAGAGGCTCGCCGCCTGCGCGGCCCAACAACCTGGCGCGGCCCAAAAACCTGGCGCGCGCTCACCACGCAGGCCGGGCGGCTGCTCTTGGGGCGCCGGGAGCCCGGTCCCAGCGTCTACGGCCATACCACCCTGCACGCGCCCGATCTCGTCTGATCTCGGAAGCTAAGCAGGGTTGGGCCTGGTTAGAACTTGGATGGGAGACCGCCTGGGAATACCGGGTGCTCTAGGCTTTTGCCCGCCACTCCTTTTGTGGCCCCCATGCCCCAGGACCTTCTGCAGCCGCCAACCCCGCCACAGGACCCCTGGCCAGCGGGGCTGGGCGGGGTGGAGGGGATGGGTAGTGGGAGGGTGGGATCCGGGCCGCCGCCGAGACCTACAGCCTCGCAGACCCGGCCTCACGCCAGGCGCCTGGCGAGGTCTCCCCCCACAGCCCCTCTATAGCCTCTTTTTTCCCCGCAAGCGCAAGCGGTCAACCCACAGACCTTTGCCGCGCCCACTACCCCGCCCCCAATGTCCAAGCCCAGGACTGACTGCCGGCGCTGGCCTACAAACTGCCTCGGGCGGCTTTCTCCTGCCAAGGCATTGCGGCTCCTTGGCAACTCCGTGTCCTTGGCACAGGGGTGACCGTCCCACTGCCTGCACCCGGGCCCGGAGACAGAGGGACTGGTTGTCCCAGGACAGCAACCTAGGGGACGCCCAGCCGCCCCACCCCACCGGAGGCCTCCATCTCCGCCGGCAGGCACCGCGGCCCCTCCCCCAGCGCCCTTCCTTCTCCCAGGAGAGCCCTGCGCCCTCGGTTCCCGCCGGCCGCGGCGGCCCCCGGCGCACACCCACAAAAGAGCCCGGCCAAAGCAGCGGAGGGATGGAGCGCCACACCTGCACGCGCGCGGCCCTCTCCCCGGGCCTCCAGGAGAGACCGCCACACGGGAAAAGCAGGCAGGCAGGCAGGCAAACAACCCACAGGAGTAGGGTGCCTGGGCCTGAGCCTCTCCTCCCGCGTGCGGGACCCCGGGCGGGGCTCGGACCCCACCGGCACTCCGCAGACACTGGAGGCCTGCCCCGGGGTCCCACGGTGACTGCCCACCCCCCCGGGCTCTACATCCTTAACGAAGCCCAGCACCGGGCGAGATCGTCCGCCAGTGGAGGAGCTGTCGCTTCAACACTGCCCCCGTGCGTCGCTCCCATTCCGTGACACAGGCTGTGCGTCCCTCCTTGCTCCCCCCCCCCACTCCCAACCGCTGTCTCTCTGGATCCTGTCACACCCAGGGAAGTGGCAGAGGCCCCGTGGAGCCACGGGTGGCCGAAGGGGCCTCGCTGCCGGCAAAGAGTAACCCGCTGCCCACGCCCGCGGCGTCCTGAGGAGGCGGGGAGCAGTCGGGAGTCGCGGCGCTGCTGGAGCCGGCCGGCGGGAAGAGGCTCGCCGCCTGCGCGGCCCAAAAACCTGGCGCGGCCCAACAACCTGGCGCGCGCTCACCACGCAGGCCGGGCGGCTGCTCTTGGGGCGCCGGGAGCCCGGTCCCAGCGTCTACGGACATACCACCCTGCACGCGCCCGATCTCGTCTGATCTCGGAAGCTAAGCAGGGTCGGGCCTGGTTAGAACTTGGATGGGAGACCGCCTGGGAATACCGGGCTGCTCTAGGCTTTTGCCCGCCACTCCTTTTGCGGCCGCCAAGCCCCAGGACTCTCTGCAGCCGCCAACCCCGCCACAGGATCCCTGGCCAGCGGGGCTGGGCGGGGTGGGGGCGGTGGGTGGTGGGAGGGTGGGGTCCGGGCCGCCGTGGAGAACTACAGCCTCGCAGACCGGGCCTCACGCCAGGCGCCTGGCCAGGTCTCCCCCCACAGCCCCTTCTATAGCCTCTTTTATCCCCGCAAGCACAAGCGGTCAACCCGCAGACCTTCGCCGCGCCCACTATCCCGCCGCCAAAGCCCAAGCCCAGGGCTGCCTGCCGGCGCAGGCCTCCAAACGGCCTCGGGCGGCTTTCTCCTGCCAAGGCAGTGCGGCTACTTGGCACCTTGGTGACCTTGGCACAGGGGTGACCGTCCCACTGCCTGCACCCGGGCCCGGAGACAGAGGGACCGGTTGTGCCAGGATAGCAAGCCAAGGGGACGCCCAGCCGCCCCACCCCACCGGAGGACTCCGTCTTCGCGGGCAGGCACCGCGGCCCCTCCCCCAGCGCCCTTCCTTCTCCCAGGAGAGCATTGCGCGCTCGGTTCCCGCCGGCCGGCCAAGGCGGCCCCTGGCGCACAGCCACAAAAGAGCCCGGCCAAAGCAGCGGAGGGATGGTGCGCCACACCTGCACGCGCGCGGCCCTCTCCCCGGGCCTCCAGGAGAGACCACCACACGGGAAAAGCAGGCAGGCAGGCAGGCACACAACCCACAGGAGTAGGGTGCCTGGGCCTGAGCCTCTCCTCCCGCTTGCGCGACCCCGGGCGGGGCTCAAACCCCACCGGCCCTCCGCAGACACTGGAGGCCTGCCCCGGGGTCCCACGGTGACTGCCCACCCCCCCGGGCTCTACATCCTTAACGGAGCCCAGCACCGGGCGAGATCCTCCGCCAGTGGAGGAGCTGTCGCTTCAACACTGCCCCCTTGCGTCGGTCCCATTTTGTGACACAGCCTGTGCGTCCCTCCTTGCTCCCCCCCCCCACTCCCAACCGCTGTCTCTCTGGCTTCTGTCACACCCAGGGAAGTGGCAGAGGCCCCGTGGAGCCACGGGTGGCCGAAGGGGCCTCGCTGCCGGCAAAGAGTAACCCGCTGCCCACGCCCGCGGCGTCCTGAGGAGGCGGGGAGCAGTCGGGGGTCGCGGCGCTGCTGGAGCCGGCCGGCGGGAAGAGGCTCGCCGCCTGCGCGGCCCAACAACCTGGCGCGGCCCAACAACCTGGCGCGCGCTCACCACGCAGGCCGGGCGGCTGCTCTTGGGGCGCCGGGAGCCCGGTCCCAGCGTCTACGGCCATACCACCCTGCACGCGCCCGATCTCGTCTGATCTCGGAAGCTAAGCAGGGTCGGGCCTGGTTAGAACTTGGATGGGAGACCGCCTGGGAATACCGGGCTGCTCTAGGCTTTTGCCCGCCACTCCTTTTGCGGCCGCCAAGCCCCAGGACCCTCTGCAGCCGCCAACCCCGCCACAGGATCCCTGGCCAGCGGGGCTGGGCGGGGTAGGGGGGGTGGGTGGTGGGAGGGTGGGGTCCGGGCCGCCGCCGAGAACTACAACCTCGCAGACTGGGCCTCACGCCAGGCGCCTGGCCAGGTCTCCCCCCACAGCCCCTTCTATAGCCTCTTTTATCCCCGCAAGCACAAGCGGTCAACCCGCAGACCTTCGCCGCGCCCACTATCCCGCCGCCAAAGCCCAAGCCCAGGGCTGCCTGCCGGCGCAGGCCTCCAAACGGCCTCGGGCGGCTTTCTCCTGCCAAGGCAGTGCGGCTCCTTGGCACCTCGGTGACCTTGGCACAGGGGTGACCGTCCCACTGCCTGCACCCGGGCCCGGAGACGGAGGGACTGGTTGTCCCAGGACAGCAACCTAGGGGACGCCCAGCCGCCCCACCCCACCGGAGGCCTCCATCTCCGCCGGCAGGCACCGCGGCCCCTCCCCCAGCGCCCTTCCTTCTCCCAGGAGAGCCCTGAGCGCTTGGTTCCCGCTGGCCGGCCGAGGCGGCCCCTGGCGCACAGCCACAAAAGAGCCCGGCCAAAGCAGCGGAGGGATGGAGCGCCACACCTGCACGCGCGCGGCCCTCTCCCCGGGCCTCCAGGAGAGACCACCACACGGGAAAAGCAGGCAGGCAGGCAGGCACACAACCCACAGGAGTAGGGTGCCTGGGCCTAGCCTCTCCTCCCGCTTGCGCGACCCCGGGAGGGGCTCGGACCCTACCGGCCCTCCGCAGACACTGGAGGCCTGCCCCGGGGTCCCACGGTGACTGCCCACAAACCCGGGGTCTACATCCTTAAAGGAGCCCAGCACCGGGCTCGACCGTCCGCCAGTGGAGGAGCTGTCGCTTCAACACTGCCCCCGTGCGTCGGTCCCATTCCGTGACACAGCCTGTGCGTCCCTCCTTGCTCCCCCCCCCCCACTCCCAACCGCTGTCTCTCTGGCTTCTGTCACACCCAGGGAAGTGGCAGAGGCCCCGTGGAGCCACGGGTGGCCGAAGGGGCCTCGCTGCCGGCAAAGAGTAACACGCTGCCCACGCCCGCGGCGTCCTGAGGAGGCGGGGAGCAGTCGGGAGTCGCGGCGCTGCTGGAGCCGGCCGGCGGGAAGAGGCTCGCCGCCTGCGCGGCCGAACAACCTGGCGCGGCCCAAAAACCTGGCGCGCGCTCACCACGCAGGCCGGGCGGCTGCTCTTGGGGCGCCGGGAGCCCGGTCCCAGCGTCTACGGCCATACCACCCTGCACGCGCCCGATCTCGTCTGATCTCGGAAGCTAAGCAGGGTTGGGCCTGGTTAGAACTTGGATGGGAGACCGCCTGGGAATACCGGGTGCTCTAGGCTTTTGCCCGCCACTCCTTTTGTGGCCCCCATGCCCCAGGACCTTCTGCAGCCGCCAACCCCGCCACAGGACCCCTGGCCAGCGGGGCTGGGCGGGGTGGAGGGGATGGGTAGTGGGAGGGTGGGATCCGGGCCGCCGCCGAGACCTACAGCCTCGCAGACCCGGCCTCACGCCAGGCGCCTGGCGAGGTCTCCCCCCACAGCCCCTCTATAGCCTCTTTTTTCCCCGCAAGCGCAAGCGGTCAACCCACAGACCTCTGCCGCGCCCACTACCCCGCCCCCAATGTCCAAGCCCAGGACTGCCTGCCGGCGCTGGCCTACAAACTGCCTCGGGCGGCTTTCTCCTGCCAAGGCATTGCGGCTCCTTGGCAACTCCGTGTCCTTGGCACAGGGGTGACCGTCCCACTGCCTGCACCCGGGCCCGGAGACAGAGGGACTGGTTGTCCCAGGACAGCAACCTAGGGGACGCCCAGCCGCCCCACCCCACCGGAGGCCTCCATCTCCGCCGGCAGGCACCGCGGCCCCTCCCCCAGCGCCCTTCCTTCTCCCAGGAGAGCCCTGCGCCCTCGGTTCCCGCCGGCCGCGGCGGCCCCCGGCGCACACCCACAAAAGAGCCCGGCCAAAGCAGCGGAGGGATGGAGCGCCACACCTGCACGCGCGCGGCCCTCTCCCCGGGCCTCCAGGAGAGACCGCCACACGGGAAAAGCAGGCAGGCAGGCAGGCAAACAACCCACAGGAGTAGGGTGCCTGGGCCTGAGCCTCTCCTCCCGCGTGCGGGACCCCGGGCGGGGCTCGGACCCCACCGGCACTCCGCAGACACTGGAGGCCTGCCCCGGGGTCCCACGGTGACTGCCCACCCCCCCGGGCTCTACATCCTTAACGAAGCCCAGCACCGGGCGAGATCGTCCGCCAGTGGAGGAGCTGTCGCTTCAACACTGCCCCCGTGCGTCGGTCCCATTTTGTGAAACAGCCTGTGCGTCCCTCCTTGCTCCCCCCCCCCACTCCCAACCGCTGTCTCTCTGGCTTCTGTCACCGCCTGGGAAGTGGCAGAGGCCCCGTGGAGCCACGGGTGGCCCGAAGGGGCCTCACTGCAGGCAAAGAGTAACCCGCTGCCCACGCCCGCCGCGGCCTGAGGAGGCGGGGAGCAGGCGGGAGGCGCGGCGCTGCTGGAGCCGGCCGGCGGGTAGAGGCTCGCCGCCTGCGCGGCCCAACAACCTGGCGAGGCCCAACAACCTGGTGCGCGCTCACCACGCAGGCTGCGCGGCTGCTCTTGGGGCGCCGGGAGCCCGGTCACAGCATCTACGGCCATACCACCCTGCTCGCGCTCGATCTCGTCTGATCTCGGAAGCTAAGCAGGGTTCGGCCTGGTTAGTACTTGGATGGGAGACCGCCTGGGAATACCGGGTGCTCTAGGCTTTTGCCCGCCACTCCTTTTGCGGCCCCCATGCCCCAGGACCTTCTTCAGCTGCCAACCCCGCCACAGGACCCCTGGCCAGCGGGGCTGGGCGTGGTGGAGGGGATGGGTAGTGGGAGGGTGGGATCCGGGCCGCCGCCGAGACCTACAGCCTCGCAGACCCGGCCTCACGCCAGGCACCTGGCGAGGTCTCCCCCCACAGCCCCTCTATAGCCTCTTTTTTCCCCGCAAGCGCAAGCGGTCAACCCACAGACCTTCGCAGCGCCCACTACCCCGCCCCCAATGTCCAAGCCCAGGACTGCCTGTCGGCGCTGGCCTACAAACTGCCTCGGGCGGCTTTCTCCTGCCAAGGCATTGCGGCTCCTTGGCAACTCCGTGTCCTTGGCACAGGGGTGATCGTCCCACTGCCTGCACCCGGGCCCGGAGACGGAGGGACTGGTTGTCCCAGGACAGCAACCTAGGGGACGCCCAGCCGCCCCACCCCACCGGAGGCCTCCATCTCCGCCGGCAGGCACCGCGGCCCCTCCCCCAGCGCCCTTCCATCTCCCAGGAGAGCCCTGCGCCCTCGGTTCCCGCCGGCCACGGCGGCCCCCGGCGCACACCCACAAAAGAGCCCGGCCAAAGCAGCGGAGGGATGGAGCGCCACACCTGCACGCGCGCGGCCTTCTCCCGGGGCCTCCAGGAGAGACCGCCACACGGGAAAAGCAGGCAGTCAGGCAGGCACACAACCCACAGGAGTAGGGTGCCTGGGCCTGAGCCTCTCCTCCCGCGTGCGGGACCCCGGGCGGGGCTCGGACCCCACCGGCACTCCGCAGACACTGGAGGCCTGCCCCGGGGTCCCACGGTGACTGCCCACAAACCCGGGCTCTACATCCTTAAAGGAGCCCAGCACCGGGCTCGACCGTCGGCCAGTGGAGGAGCTGTCGCTTCAACACTGCCCCCGTGCGTTGGTCCCATTCCGTGACACAGCCTGTGCGTCCCTCCTTGCTCCCCCCCCCCCACTCCCAACCGCTGTCTCTCTGGCTTCTGTCACACCCAGGGAAGTGGCAGAGGCCGCGTGGAGCCACGGGTGGCCGAAGGGGCCTCGCTGCCGGCAAAGAGTAACCCGCTGCCCACGCCCGCGGCGTCCTGAAAAGGCGGGGAGCAGTCGGGAGTCGCGGCGCTGCTGGAGCCGGCCGGCGGGAAGAGGCTCGCCGCCTGCGCGGCCCAACAACCTGGCGCGGCCCAACAACCTGGCGCGCTCTCACCACGCAGGCCGGGCGGCTGCTCTTGGGGCGCCGGGAGCCCGGTCCCAGCGTCTACGGCCATACCACCCTGCACGCGCCCGATCTCGTCTGATCTCGGAAGCTAAGCAGGGTCGGGCCTGGTTAGAACTTGGATGGGAGACCGCCTGGGAATACCGGGCTGCTCTAGGCTTTTGCCCGCCACTCCTTTTGCGGCCGCCAAGCCCCAGGACCCTCTGCAGCCGCCAACCCCGCCACAGGATCCCTGGCCAGCGGGGCTGGGCGGGGTAGGGGGGGTGGGTGGTGGGAGGGTGGGGTCCGGGCCGCCGCCGAGAACTACAACCTCGCAGACCGGGCCTCACGCCAGGCGCCTGGCCAGGTCTCCCCCCACAGCCCCTTCTATAGCCTCTTTTATCCCCGCAAGCACAAGCGGTCAACCCGCAGACCTTCGCCGCGCCCACTATCCCGCCGCCAAAGCCCAAGCCCAGGGCTGCCTGCCGGCGCAGGCCTCCAAACGGCCTCGGGCGGCTTTCTCCTGCCAAGGCAGTGCGGCTCCTTGGCACCTCGGTGACCTTGGCACAGGGGTGACCGTCCCACTGCCTGCACCCGGGCCCGGAGACGGAGGGACTGGTTGTCCCAGGACAGCAACCTAGGGGACGCCCAGCCGCCCCACCCCACCGGAGGCCTCCATCTCCGCCGGCAGGCACCGCGGCCCCTCCCCCAGCGCCCTTCCTTCTCCCAGGAGAGCCCTGCGCGCTCGGTTCCCGCTGGCCGGCCGAGGCGGCCCCTGGCGCACAGCCACAAAAGAGCCCGGCCAAAGCAGCGGAGGGATGGAGCGCCACACCTGCACGCGCGCGGCCCTCTCCCCGGGCCTCCAGGAGAGACCACCACACGGGAAAAGCAGGCAGGCAGGCAGGCACACAACCCACAGGAGTAGGGTGCCTGGGCCTAGCCTCTCCTCCCGCTTGCGCGACCCCGGGCGGGGCTCGGACCCCACCGGCCCTCCGCAGACACTGGAGGCCTGCCCCGGGGTCCCACGGTGACTGCCCACAAACCCGGGGTCTACATCCTTAAAGGAGCCCAGCACCGGGCTCGACCGTCCGCCAGTGGAGGAGCTGTCGCTTCAACACTGCCCCCGTGCGTCGGTCCCATTCCGTGACACAGCCTGTGCGTCCCTCCTTGCTCCCCCCCCCCACTCCCAACCGCTGTCTCTCTGGCTTCTGTCACACCCAGGGAAGTGGCAGAGGCCCCGTGGAGCCACGGGTGGCCGAAGGGGCCTCGCTGCCGGCAAAGAGTAACACGCTGCCCACGCCCGCGGCGTCCTGAGGAGGCGGGGAGCAGTCGGGAGTCGCGGCGCTGCTGGAGCCGGCCGGCGGGAAGAGGCTCGCCGCCTGCGCGGCCCAAAAACCTGGCGCGGCCCAACAACCTGGCGCGCGCTCACCACGCAGGCCGGGCGGCTGCTCTTGGGGCGCCGGGAGCCCGGTCCCAGCGTCTACGGACATACCACCCTGAACGCGCCCGATCTCGTCTGATCTCGGAAGCTAAGCAGGGTTGGGCCTGGTTAGAACTTGGATGGGAGACCGCCTGGGAATACCGGGCTGCTCTAGGCTTTTGCCCGCCACTCCTTTTGCGGCCGCCAAGCCCCAGGACTCTCTGCAGCCGCCAACCCCGCCACAGGATCCCTGGCCAGCGGGGCTGGGCGGGGTGGGGGCGGTGGGTGGTGGGAGGGTGGGGTCCGGGCCGCCGTGGAGAACTACAGCCTCGCAGACCGGGCCTCACGCCAGGCGCCTGGCCAGGTCTCCCCCCACAGCCCCTTCTATAGCCTCTTTTATCCCCGCAAGCACAAGCGGTCAACCCGCAGACCTTCGCCGCGCCCACTATCCCGCCGCCAAAGCCCAAGCCCAGGGCTGCCTGCCGGCGCAGGCCTCCAAACGGCCTCGGGCGGCTTTCTCCTGCCAAGGCAGTGCGGCTACTTGGCACCTTGGTGACCTTGGCACAGGGGTGACCGTCCCACTGCCTGCACCCGGGCCCGGAGACAGAGGGACCGGTTGTGCCAGGATAGCAAGCCAAGGGGACGCCCAGCCGCCCCACCCCACCGGAGGACTCCGTCTCCGCGGGCAGGCACCGCGGCCCCTCCCCCAGCGCCCTTCCTTCTCCCAGGAGAGCATTGCGCGCTCGGTTCCCGCCGGCCGGCCGAGGCGGCCCCTGGCGCACAGCCACAAAAGAGCCCGGCCAAAGCAGCGGAGGGATGGTGCGCCACACCTGCACGCGCGCGGCCCTCTCCCCGGGCCTCCAGGAGAGACCACCACACGGGAAAAGCAGGCAGGCAGGCAGGCACACAACCCACAGGAGTAGGGTGCCTGTGCCTGAGCCTCTCCTCCCGCTTGCGCGACCCCGGGCGGGGCTCAAACCCCACCGGCCCTCCGCAGACACTGGAGGCCTGCCCCGGGGTCCCACGGTGACTGCCCACCCCCCCGGGCTCTACATCCTTAACGGAGCCCAGCACCGGGCGAGATCCTCCGCCAGTGGAGGAGCTGTCGCTTCAACACTGCCCCCTTGCGTCGGTCCCATTTTGTGACACAGCCTGTGCGTCCCTCCTTGCTCCCCCCCCCCACTCCCAACCGCTGTCTCTCTGGCTTCTGTCACCGCCTGGGAAGTGGCAGAGGCCCCGTGGAGCCACGGGTGGCCCGAAGGGGCCTCACTGCAGGCAAAGAGTAACCCGCTGCCCACGCCCGCCGCGGCCTGAGGAGGCGGGGAGCAGGCGGGAGGCGCGGCGCTGCTGGAGCCGGCCGGCGGGTAGAGGCTCGCCGCCTGCGCGGCCCAACAACCTGGCGAGGCCCAACAACCTGGTGCGCGCTCACCACGCAGGCTGCGCGGCTGCTCTTGGGGCGCCGGGAGCCCGGTCACAGCATCTACGGCCATACCACCCTGCTCGCGCTCGATCTCGTCTGATCTCGGAAGCTAAGCAGGGTTCGGCCTGGTTAGTACTTGGATGGGAGACCGCCTGGGAATACCGGGTGCTCTAGGCTTTTGCCCGCCACTCCTTTTGCGGCCCCCATGCCCCAGGACCTTCTTCAGCCGCCAACCCCGCCACAGGACCCCTGGCCAGCGGGGCTGGGCGTGGTGGAGGGGATGGGTAGTGGGAGGGTGGGATCCGGGCCGCCGCCGAGACCTACAGCCTCGCAGACCCGGCCTCACGCCAGGCGCCTGGCGAGGTCTCCCCCCACAGCCCCTCTATAGCCTCTTTTTTCCCCGCAAGCGCAAGCGGTCAACCCACAGACCTTCGCAGCGCCCACTACCCCGCCCCCAATGTCCAAGCCCAGGACTGCCTGTCGGCGCTGGCCTACAAACTGCCTCGGGCGGCTTTCTCCTGCCAAGGCATTGCGGCTCCTTGGCAACTCCGTGTCCTTGGCACAGGGGTGATCGTCCCACTGCCTGCACCCGGGCCCGGAGACGGAGGGACTGGTTGTCCCAGGACAGCAACCTAGGGGACGCCCAGCCGCCCCACCCCACCGGAGGCCTCCATCTCCGCCGGCAGGCACCGCGGCCCCTCCCCCAGCGCCCTTCCATCTCCCAGGAGAGCCCTGCGCCCTCGGTTCCCGCCGGCCACGGCGGCCCCCGGCGCACACCCACAAAAGAGCCCGGCCAAAGCAGCGGAGGGATGGAGCGCCACACCTGCACGCGCGCGGCCTTCTCCCGGGGCCTCCAGGAGAGACCGCCACACGGGAAAAGCAGGCAGTCAGGCAGGCACACAACCCACAGGAGTAGGGTGCCTGGGCCTGAGCCTCTCCTCCCGCGTTCGGGACCCGGGCGGGGCTTGGACCCCACCGGCACTCCGCAGACACTGGAGGCCTGCCCCGGGGTCCCACGGTGACTGCCCACCCCCCCGGGCTCTACATCCTTAACGGAGCCCAGCACCGGGCGAGATCGTCCGCCAGTGGAGGAGCTGTCGCTTCAACACTGCCCCCTTGCGTCGGTCCCATTCCGTGACAAAGCCTGTGCGTCCCTCCTTGCTCCCCCCCCCCACTCCCAACCGCTGTCTCTCTGGCTTCTGTCACCGCCTGGGAAGTGGCAGAGGTCCCGTGGAGCCACGGGTGGCCCGAAGGGGCCTCACTGCAGGCAAAGAGTAACCCGCTGCCCACGCCCGCGGCGGCCTGAGGAGGCGGGGAGCAGGCGGGAGGCGCGGCGCTGCTGGAGCCGGCCGGAGGGGAGAGGCTCGCCGCCTGCGCGGCCCAACAACCTGGCGCGACCCAACAACCTGGTGCGCTCACCACGCAGGCCGGGCGGCTGCTCTTGGGGCGCCGGGAGCCCGGTCCCAGCGTCTACGGCCATACCACCCTGCTCGCGCTCGATCTCGTCTGATCTCGGAAGCTAAGCAGGGTTCGGCCTGGTTAGTACTTGGATGGGAGACCGCCTGGGAATACCGGGTGCTCTAGGCTTTTGCCCGCCACTCCTTTTGCGGCCCCCATGCCCCAGGACCCTCTGCAGCCGCCAACCCCGCCACAGGACCCCTGGCCAGCGGGGCTGGGCGGGGTGGGGGGGGTGGGTGGTGGGAGGGTGGGGTCCGGGCCGCCGTGGAGAACTACAGCCTCGCAGACCGGGCCTCACGCCAGGCGCCTGGCCAGGTCTCCCCCCACAGCCCCTTCTATAGCCTCTTTTATCCCCGCAAGCACAAGCGGTCAACCCGCAGACCTTCGCCGCGCCCACTACCCCGCCGCCAAAGCCCAAGCCCAGGGCTGCCTGCCGGCGCTGGCCTACAAACTGCCTCGGGCGGCTTTCTCCTGCAAAGGCATTGCGGCTCCTTGGCAACTCCGTGTCCTTGGCACAGGGGTGACCGTCCCACTGCCTGCACCCGGGCCCGGAGACAGAGGGACTGGTTGTCCCAGGACAGCAACCTAGGGGACGCCCAGCCGCCCCACCCCACCGGAGGCCTCCATCTCCGCCGGCAGGCACCGCGGCCCCTCCCCCAGCGCCCTTCCTTCTCCCAGGAGAGCCCTGCGCCCTCGGTTCCCGCCGGCCGCGGCGGCCCCCGGCGCACACCCACAAAAGAGCCCGGCCAAAGCAGCGGAGGGATGGAGCGCCACACCTGCACGCGCGCGGCCCTCTCCCCGGGCCTCCAGGAGAGACCGCCACACGGGAAAAGCAGGCAGGCAGGCAGGCAAACAACCCACAGGAGTAGGGTGCCTGGGCCTGAGCCTCTCCTCCCGCGTGCGGGACCCCGGGCGGGGCTCGGACCCCACCGGCACTCCGCAGACACTGGAGGCCTGCCCCGGGGTCCCACGGTGACTGCCCACCCCCCCGGGCTCTACATCCTTAACGAAGCCCAGCACCGGGCGAGATCGTCCGCCAGTGGAGGAGCTGTCGCTTCAACACTGCCCCCGTGCGTCGGTCCCATTTTGTGAAACAGCCTGTGCGTCCCTCCTTGCTCCCCCCCCCCACTCCCAACCGCTGTCTCTCTGGCTTCTGTCACCGCCTGGGAAGTGGCAGAGGCCCCGTGGAGCCACGGGTGGCCCGAAGGGGCCTCACTGCAGGCAAAGAGTAACCCGCTGCCCACGCCCGCCGCGGCCTGAGGAGGCGGGGAGCAGGCGGGAGGCGCGGCGCTGCTGGAGCCGGCCGGCGGGTAGAGGCTCGCCGCCTGCGCGGCCCAACAACCTGGCGAGGCCCAACAACCTGGTGCGCGCTCACCACGCAGGCTGCGCGGCTGCTCTTGGGGCGCCGGGAGCCCGGTCACAGCATCTACGGCCATACCACCCTGCTCGCGCTCGATCTCGTCTGATCTCGGAAGCTAAGCAGGGTTCGGCCTGGTTAGTACTTGGATGGGAGACCGCCTGGGAATACCGGGTGCTCTAGGCTTTTGCCCGCCACTCCTTTTGCGGCCCCCATGCCCCAGGACCTTCTTCAGCTGCCAACCCCGCCACAGGACCCCTGGCCAGCGGGGCTGGGCGTGGTGGAGGGGATGGGTAGTGGGAGGGTGGGATCCGGGCCGCCGCCGAGACCTACAGCCTCGCAGACCCGGCCTCACGCCAGGCACCTGGCGAGGTCTCCCCCCACAGCCCCTCTATAGCCTCTTTTTTCCCCGCAAGCGCAAGCGGTCAACCCACAGACCTTCGCAGCGCCCACTACCCCGCCCCCAATGTCCAAGCCCAGGACTGCCTGTCGGCGCTGGCCTACAAACTGCCTCGGGCGGCTTTCTCCTGCCAAGGCATTGCGGCTCCTTGGCAACTCCGTGTCCTTGGCACAGGGGTGATCGTCCCACTGCCTGCACCCGGGCCCGGAGACGGAGGGACTGGTTGTCCCAGGACAGCAACCTAGGGGACGCCCAGCCGCCCCACCCCACCGGAGGCCTCCATCTCCGCCGGCAGGCACCGCGGCCCCTCCCCCAGCGCCCTTCCATCTCCCAGGAGAGCCCTGCGCCCTCGGTTCCCGCCGGCCACGGCGGCCCCCGGCGCACACCCACAAAAGAGCCCGGCCAAAGCAGCGGAGGGATGGAGCGCCACACCTGCACGCGCGCGGCCTTCTCCCGGGGCCTCCAGGAGAGACCGCCACACGGGAAAAGCAGGCAGTCAGGCAGGCACACAACCCACAGGAGTAGGGTGCCTGGGCCTGAGCCTCTCCTCCCGCGTGCGGGACCCCGGGCGGGGCTCGGACCCCACCGGCACTCCGCAGACACTGGAGGCCTGCCCCGGGGTCCCACGGTGACTGCCCACAAACCCGGGCTCTACATCCTTAAAGGAGCCCAGCACCGGGCTCGACCGTCGGCCAGTGGAGGAGCTGTCGCTTCAACACTGCCCCCGTGCGTTGGTCCCATTCCGTGACACAGCCTGTGCGTCCCTCCTTGCTCCCCCCCCCCCACTCCCAACCGCTGTCTCTCTGGCTTCTGTCACACCCAGGGAAGTGGCAGAGGCCGCGTGGAGCCACGGGTGGCCGAAGGGGCCTCGCTGCCGGCAAAGAGTAACCCGCTGCCCACGCCCGCGGCGTCCTGAAAAGGCGGGGAGCAGTCGGGAGTCGCGGCGCTGCTGGAGCCGGCCGGCGGGAAGAGGCTCGCCGCCTGCGCGGCCCAACAACCTGGCGCGGCCCAACAACCTGGCGCGCTCTCACCACGCAGGCCGGGCGGCTGCTCTTGGGGCGCCGGGAGCCCGGTCCCAGCGTCTACGGCCATACCACCCTGCACGCGCCCGATCTCGTCTGATCTCGGAAGCTAAGCAGGGTCGGGCCTGGTTAGAACTTGGATGGGAGACCGCCTGGGAATACCGGGCTGCTCTAGGCTTTTGCCCGCCACTCCTTTTGCGGCCGCCAAGCCCCAGGACCCTCTGCAGCCGCCAACCCCGCCACAGGATCCCTGGCCAGCGGGGCTGGGCGGGGTAGGGGGGGTGGGTGGTGGGAGGGTGGGGTCCGGGCCGCCGCCGAGAACTACAACCTCGCAGACCGGGCCTCACGCCAGGCGCCTGGCCAGGTCTCCCCCCACAGCCCCTTCTATAGCCTCTTTTATCCCCGCAAGCACAAGCGGTCAACCCGCAGACCTTCGCCGCGCCCACTATCCCGCCGCCAAAGCCCAAGCCCAGGGCTGCCTGCCGGCGCAGGCCTCCAAACGGCCTCGGGCGGCTTTCTCCTGCCAAGGCAGTGCGGCTCCTTGGCACCTCGGTGACCTTGGCACAGGGGTGACCGTCCCACTGCCTGCACCCGGGCCCGGAGACGGAGGGACTGGTTGTCCCAGGACAGCAACCTAGGGGACGCCCAGCCGCCCCACCCCACCGGAGGCCTCCATCTCCGCCGGCAGGCACCGCGGCCCCTCCCCCAGCGCCCTTCCTTCTCCCAGGAGAGCCCTGCGCGCTCGGTTCCCGCTGGCCGGCCGAGGCGGCCCCTGGCGCACAGCCACAAAAGAGCCCGGCCAAAGCAGCGGAGGGATGGAGCGCCACACCTGCACGCGCGCGGCCCTCTCCCCGGGCCTCCAGGAGAGACCACCACACGGGAAAAGCAGGCAGGCAGGCAGGCACACAACCCACAGGAGTAGGGTGCCTGGGCCTAGCCTCTCCTCCCGCTTGCGCGACCCCGGGCGGGGCTCGGACCCCACCGGCCCTCCGCAGACACTGGAGGCCTGCCCCGGGGTCCCACGGTGACTGCCCACAAACCCGGGGTCTACATCCTTAAAGGAGCCCAGCACCGGGCTCGACCGTCCGCCAGTGGAGGAGCTGTCGCTTCAACACTGCCCCCGTGCGTCGGTCCCATTCCGTGACACAGCCTGTGCGTCCCTCCTTGCTCCCCCCCCCCACTCCCAACCGCTGTCTCTCTGGCTTCTGTCACACCCAGGGAAGTGGCAGAGGCCCCGTGGAGCCACGGGTGGCCGAAGGGGCCTCGCTGCCGGCAAAGAGTAACACGCTGCCCACGCCCGCGGCGTCCTGAGGAGGCGGGGAGCAGTCGGGAGTCGCGGCGCTGCTGGAGCCGGCCGGCGGGAAGAGGCTCGCCGCCTGCGCGGCCCAAAAACCTGGCGCGGCCCAACAACCTGGCGCGCGCTCACCACGCAGGCCGGGCGGCTGCTCTTGGGGCGCCGGGAGCCCGGTCCCAGCGTCTACGGACATACCACCCTGAACGCGCCCGATCTCGTCTGATCTCGGAAGCTAAGCAGGGTTGGGCCTGGTTAGAACTTGGATGGGAGACCGCCTGGGAATACCGGGCTGCTCTAGGCTTTTGCCCGCCACTCCTTTTGCGGCCGCCAAGCCCCAGGACTCTCTGCAGCCGCCAACCCCGCCACAGGATCCCTGGCCAGCGGGGCTGGGCGGGGTGGGGGCGGTGGGTGGTGGGAGGGTGGGGTCCGGGCCGCCGTGGAGAACTACAGCCTCGCAGACCGGGCCTCACGCCAGGCGCCTGGCCAGGTCTCCCCCCACAGCCCCTTCTATAGCCTCTTTTATCCCCGCAAGCACAAGCGGTCAACCCGCAGACCTTCGCCGCGCCCACTATCCCGCCGCCAAAGCCCAAGCCCAGGGCTGCCTGCCGGCGCAGGCCTCCAAACGGCCTCGGGCGGCTTTCTCCTGCCAAGGCAGTGCGGCTACTTGGCACCTTGGTGACCTTGGCACAGGGGTGACCGTCCCACTGCCTGCACCCGGGCCCGGAGACAGAGGGACCGGTTGTGCCAGGATAGCAAGCCAAGGGGACGCCCAGCCGCCCCACCCCACCGGAGGACTCCGTCTCCGCGGGCAGGCACCGCGGCCCCTCCCCCAGCGCCCTTCCTTCTCCCAGGAGAGCATTGCGCGCTCGGTTCCCGCCGGCCGGCCGAGGCGGCCCCTGGCGCACAGCCACAAAAGAGCCCGGCCAAAGCAGCGGAGGGATGGTGCGCCACACCTGCACGCGCGCGGCCCTCTCCCCGGGCCTCCAGGAGAGACCACCACACGGGAAAAGCAGGCAGGCAGGCAGGCACACAACCCACAGGAGTAGGGTGCCTGTGCCTGAGCCTCTCCTCCCGCTTGCGCGACCCCGGGCGGGGCTCAAACCCCACCGGCCCTCCGCAGACACTGGAGGCCTGCCCCGGGGTCCCACGGTGACTGCCCACCCCCCCGGGCTCTACATCCTTAACGGAGCCCAGCACCGGGCGAGATCCTCCGCCAGTGGAGGAGCTGTCGCTTCAACACTGCCCCCTTGCGTCGGTCCCATTTTGTGACACAGCCTGTGCGTCCCTCCTTGCTCCCCCCCCCCACTCCCAACCGCTGTCTCTCTGGCTTCTGTCACCGCCTGGGAAGTGGCAGAGGCCCCGTGGAGCCACGGGTGGCCCGAAGGGGCCTCACTGCAGGCAAAGAGTAACCCGCTGCCCACGCCCGCCGCGGCCTGAGGAGGCGGGGAGCAGGCGGGAGGCGCGGCGCTGCTGGAGCCGGCCGGCGGGTAGAGGCTCGCCGCCTGCGCGGCCCAACAACCTGGCGAGGCCCAACAACCTGGTGCGCGCTCACCACGCAGGCTGCGCGGCTGCTCTTGGGGCGCCGGGAGCCCGGTCACAGCATCTACGGCCATACCACCCTGCTCGCGCTCGATCTCGTCTGATCTCGGAAGCTAAGCAGGGTTCGGCCTGGTTAGTACTTGGATGGGAGACCGCCTGGGAATACCGGGTGCTCTAGGCTTTTGCCCGCCACTCCTTTTGCGGCCCCCATGCCCCAGGACCTTCTTCAGCCGCCAACCCCGCCACAGGACCCCTGGCCAGCGGGGCTGGGCGTGGTGGAGGGGATGGGTAGTGGGAGGGTGGGATCCGGGCCGCCGCCGAGACCTACAGCCTCGCAGACCCGGCCTCACGCCAGGCGCCTGGCGAGGTCTCCCCCCACAGCCCCTCTATAGCCTCTTTTTTCCCCGCAAGCGCAAGCGGTCAACCCACAGACCTTCGCAGCGCCCACTACCCCGCCCCCAATGTCCAAGCCCAGGACTGCCTGTCGGCGCTGGCCTACAAACTGCCTCGGGCGGCTTTCTCCTGCCAAGGCATTGCGGCTCCTTGGCAACTCCGTGTCCTTGGCACAGGGGTGATCGTCCCACTGCCTGCACCCGGGCCCGGAGACGGAGGGACTGGTTGTCCCAGGACAGCAACCTAGGGGACGCCCAGCCGCCCCACCCCACCGGAGGCCTCCATCTCCGCCGGCAGGCACCGCGGCCCCTCCCCCAGCGCCCTTCCATCTCCCAGGAGAGCCCTGCGCCCTCGGTTCCCGCCGGCCACGGCGGCCCCCGGCGCACACCCACAAAAGAGCCCGGCCAAAGCAGCGGAGGGATGGAGCGCCACACCTGCACGCGCGCGGCCTTCTCCCGGGGCCTCCAGGAGAGACCGCCACACGGGAAAAGCAGGCAGTCAGGCAGGCACACAACCCACAGGAGTAGGGTGCCTGGGCCTGAGCCTCTCCTCCCGCGTTCGGGACCCGGGCGGGGCTTGGACCCCACCGGCACTCCGCAGACACTGGAGGCCTGCCCCGGGGTCCCACGGTGACTGCCCACCCCCCCGGGCTCTACATCCTTAACGGAGCCCAGCACCGGGCGAGATCGTCCGCCAGTGGAGGAGCTGTCGCTTCAACACTGCCCCCTTGCGTCGGTCCCATTCCGTGACAAAGCCTGTGCGTCCCTCCTTGCTCCCCCCCCCCACTCCCAACCGCTGTCTCTCTGGCTTCTGTCACCGCCTGGGAAGTGGCAGAGGTCCCGTGGAGCCACGGGTGGCCCGAAGGGGCCTCACTGCAGGCAAAGAGTAACCCGCTGCCCACGCCCGCGGCGGCCTGAGGAGGCGGGGAGCAGGCGGGAGGCGCGGCGCTGCTGGAGCCGGCCGGAGGGGAGAGGCTCGCCGCCTGCGCGGCCCAACAACCTGGCGCGACCCAACAACCTGGTGCGCTCACCACGCAGGCCGGGCGGCTGCTCTTGGGGCGCCGGGAGCCCGGTCCCAGCGTCTACGGCCATACCACCCTGCTCGCGCTCGATCTCGTCTGATCTCGGAAGCTAAGCAGGGTTCGGCCTGGTTAGTACTTGGATGGGAGACCGCCTGGGAATACCGGGTGCTCTAGGCTTTTGCCCGCCACTCCTTTTGCGGCCCCCATGCCCCAGGACCCTCTGCAGCCGCCAACCCCGCCACAGGACCCCTGGCCAGCGGGGCTGGGCGGGGTGGGGGGGGTGGGTGGTGGGAGGGTGGGGTCCGGGCCGCCGTGGAGAACTACAGCCTCGCAGACCGGGCCTCACGCCAGGCGCCTGGCCAGGTCTCCCCCCACAGCCCCTTCTATAGCCTCTTTTATCCCCGCAAGCACAAGCGGTCAACCCGCAGACCTTCGCCGCGCCCACTACCCCGCCGCCAAAGCCCAAGCCCAGGGCTGCCTGCCGGCGCTGGCCTACAAACTGCCTCGGGCGGCTTTCTCCTGCAAAGGCATTGCGGCTCCTTGGCAACTCCGTGTCCTTGGCACAGGGGTGACCGTCCCACTGCCTGCACCCGGGCCCGGAGACAGAGGGACTGGTTGTCCCAGGACAGCAACCTAGGGGACGCCCAGCCGCCCCACCCCACCGGAGGCCTCCATCTCCGCCGGCAGGCACCGCGGCCCCTCCCCCAGCGCCCTTCCTTCTCCCAGGAGAGCCCTGCGCGCTCGGTTCCCGCTGGCCGGCCGAGGCGGCCCCTGGCGCACAGCCACAAAAGAGCCCGGCCAAAGCAGCGGAGGGATGGAGCGCCACACCTGCACGCGCGCGGCCCTCTCCCCGGGCCTCCAGGAGAGACCACCACACGGGAAAAGCAGGCAGGCAGGCAGGCACACAACCCACAGGAGTAGGGTGCCTGGGCCTAGCCTCTCCTCCCGCTTGCGCGACCCCGGGCGGGGCTCGGACCCCACCGGCCCTCCGCAGACACTGGAGGCCTGCCCCGGGGTCCCACGGTGACTGCCCACAAACCCGGGGTCTACATCCTTAAAGGAGCCCAGCACCGGGCTCGACCGTCCGCCAGTGGAGGAGCTGTCGCTTCAACACTGCCCCCGTGCGTCGGTCCCATTCCGTGACACAGCCTGTGCGTCCCTCCTTGCTCCCCCCCCCCCCACTCCCAACCGCTGTCTCTCTGGCTTCTGTCACACCCAGGGAAGTGGCAGAGGCCCCGTGGAGCCACGGGTGGCCGAAGGGGCCTCGCTGCCGGCAAAGAGTAACACGCTGCCCACGCCCGCGGCGTCCTGAGGAGGCGGGGAGCAGTCGGGAGTCGCGGCGCTGCTGGAGCCGGCCGGCGGGAAGAGGCTCGCCGCCTGCGCGGCCCAACAACCTGGCGCGGCCCAACAACCTGGCGCGCGCTCACCACGCAGGCCGGGCGGCTGCTCTTGGGGCGCCGGGAGCCCGGTCCCAGCGTCTACGGCCATACCACCCTGCACGCGCCCGATCTCGTCTGATCTCGGAAGCTAAGCAGGGTTGGGCCTGGTTAGAACTTGGATGGGAGACCGCCTGGGAATACCGGGTGCTCTAGGCTTTTGCCCGCCACTCCTTTTGTGGCCCCCATGCCCCAGGACCTTCTGCAGCCGCCAACCCCGCCACAGGACCCCTGGCCAGCGGGGCTGGGCGGGGTGGAGGGGATGGGTAGTGGGAGGGTGGGATCCGGGCCGCCGCCGAGACCTACAGCCTCGCAGACCCGGCCTCACGCCAGGCGCCTGGCGAGGTCTCCCCCCACAGCCCCTCTATAGCCTCTTTTTTCCCCGCAAGCGCAAGCGGTCAACCCACAGACCTCTGCCGCGCCCACTACCCCGCCCCCAATGTCCAAGCCCAGGACTGCCTGCCGGCGCTGGCCTACAAACTGCCTCGGGCGGCTTTCTCCTGCCAAGGCATTGCGGCTCCTTGGCAACTCCGTGTCCTTGGCACAGGGGTGACCGTCCCACTGCCTGCACCCGGGCCCGGAGACAGAGGGACTGGTTGTCCCAGGACAGCAACCTAGGGGACGCCCAGCCGCCCCACCCCACCGGAGGCCTCCATCTCCGCCGGCAGGCACCGCGGCCCCTCCCCCAGCGCCCTTCCTTCTCCCAGGAGAGCCCTGCGCCCTCGGTTCCCGCCGGCCGCGGCGGCCCCCGGCGCACACCCACAAAAGAGCCCGGCCAAAGCAGCGGAGGGATGGAGCGCCACACCTGCACGCGCGCGGCCCTCTCCCCGGGCCTCCAGGAGAGACCGCCACACGGGAAAAGCAGGCAGGCAGGCAGGCAAACAACCCACAGGAGTAGGGTGCCTGGGCCTGAGCCTCTCCTCCCGCGTGCAGGACCCCGGGCGGGGCTCGGACCCCACCGGCACTCCGCAGACACTGGAGGCCTGCCCCAAGGTCCCACGGTGACTGCCCACAAACCCGGGCTCTACATCCTTAAAGGAGCCCAGCACCGGGCTCGACCGTCCGCCAGTGGAGGAGCTGTCGCTTCAACACTGCCCCCGTGCGTCGGTCCCATTCCGTGACACAGGCTGTGCGTCCCTCCTTGCTCCCCCCCCCACTCCCAACCGCTGTCTCTCTGGCTTCTGTCACACCCAGGGAAGTGGCAGAGGCCCCGTGGAGCCACGGGTGGCCGAAGGGGCCTCGCTGCCGGCAAAGAGTAACCCGCTGCCCACGCCCGCGGCGTCCTGAGGAGGCGGGGAGCAGTCGGGAGTCGCGGCGCTGCTGGAGTCGGCCGGCGGGAAGAGGCTCGCCGCCTGCGCGGCCCAACAACCTGGCGCGGCCCAACAACCTGGCGCGCGCTCACCACGCAGGCCGGGCGGCTGCTCTTGGGGCGCCGGGAGCCCGGTCCCAGCGTCTACGGCCATACCACCCTGCACGCGCCCGATCTCGTCTGATCTCGGAAGCTAAGCAGGGTTGGGCCTGGTTAGAACTTGGATGGGAGACCGCCTGGGAATACCGGGCTGCTCTAGGCTTTTGCCCGCCACTCCTTTTGCGGCCGCCAAGCCCCAGGACCCTCTGCAGCCGCCAACCCCGCCACAGGATCCCTGGCCAGCGGGGCTGGGCGGGGTGGGGGCGGTGGGTGGTGGGAGGGTGGGGTCCGGGCCGCCGTGGAGAACTACAGCCTCGCAGACTGGGCCTCACGCCAGGCGCCTGGCCAGGTCTCCCCCCACAGCCCCTTCTATAGCCTCTTTTATCCCCGCAAGCACAAGCGGTCAACCCGCAGACCTTCGCCGCGCCCACTATCCCGCCGCCAAAGCCCAAGCCCAGGGCTGCCTGCCGGCGCAGGCCTCCAAACGGCCTCGGGCGGCTTTCTCCTGCCAAGGCAGTGCGGCTACTTGGCACCTTGGTGACCTTGGCACAGGGGTGACCGTCCCACTGCCTGCACCCGGGCCCGGAGACAGAGGGACCGGTTGTGCCAGGATAGCAAGCCAAGGGGACGCCCAGCCGCCCCACCCCACCGGAGGACTCCGTCTCCGCGGGCAGGCACCGCGGCCCCTCCCCCAGCGCCCTTCCTTCTCCCAGGAGAGCATTGCGCGCTCGGTTCCCGCCGGCCGGCCGAGGCGGCCCCTGGCGCACAGCCACAAAAGAGCCCGGCCAAAGCAGCGGAGGGATGGTGCGCCACACCTGCACGCGCGCGGCCCTCTCCCCGGGCCTCCAGGAGAGACCACCACACGGGAAAAGCAGGCAGGCAGGCAGGCACACAACCCACAGGAGTAGGGTGCCTGGGCCTGAGCCTCTCCTCCCGCTTGCGCGACCCCGGGCGTGGCTCGGACCCCATCGGCCCTCCGCAGACACTGGAGGCCTGCCCCGGGGTCCCACGGTGACTGCCCACCCCCCCGGCTCTACATCCTTAACGGAGCCCAGCACTGGGCGAGATCCTCCGCCAGTGGAGGAGCTGTCGCTTCAACACTGCCCCCTTGTGTCGGTCCCATTCCGTGACACAGCCTGTGCGTCCCTCCTTGCTCCCCCCCCCCCCACTCCCAACCGCTGTCTCTCTGGCTTCTGTCACCGCCTGGGAAGTGGCAGAGGCCCCGTGGAGCCACGGGTGGCCCGAAGGGGCCTCACTGCAGGCAAAGAGTAACCCGCTGCCCACGCCCGCCGCGGCCTGAGGAGGCGGGGAGCAGGCGGGAGGCGCGGCGCTGCTGGAGCCGGCCGACGGGGAGAGGCTCGCCGCCTGCGCGGCCCAACAACCTGGCGAGGCCCAACAACCTGGTGCGCGCTCACCACGCAGGCCGGGCGGCTGCTCTTGGGGCGCCGGGAGCCCGGTCACAGCATCTACGGCCATACCACCCTGCTCGCGCTCGATCTCGTCTGATCACGGAAGCTAAGCAGGGTTCGGCCTGGTTAGTACTTGGATGGGAGACCGCCTGGGAATACCGGGTGCTCTAGGCTTTTGCCCGCCACTCCTTTTGCGGCCCCCATGCCCCAGGACCCTCTGCAGCCGCCAACCCCGCCACAGGACCCCTGGCCAGCGGGGCTGGGCGGGGTGGGGGGGGTGGGTGGTGGGAGGGTGGTGTCCGGGCCGCCGTGGAGAACTACAGCCTCGCAGACCGGGCCTCACGCCAGGCGCCTGGCCAGGTCTCCCCCCACAGCCCCTTCTATAGCCTCTTTTATCCCCCAAGCACAAGCGGTCAACCCGCAGACCTTCGCCGCGCCCACTACCCCGCCGCCAAAGCCCAAGCCCAGGGCTGCCTGCCGGCGCTGGCCTACAAACTGCCTCGGGCGGCTTTCTCCTGCAAAGGCATTGCGGCTCCTTGGCAACTCCGTGTCCTTGGCACAGGGGTGACCGTCCCACTGCCTGCACCCGGGCCCGGAGACAGAGGGACTGGTTGTCCCAGGACAGCAACCTAGGGGACGCCCAGCCGCCCCACCCCACCGGAGGCCTCCATCTCCGCCGGCAGGCACCGCGGCCCCTCCCCCAGCGCCCTTCCTTCTCCCAGGAGAGCCCTGCGCCCTCGGTTCCCGCCGGCCGCGGCGGCCCCCGGCGCACACCCACAAAAGAGCCCGGCCAAAGCAGCGGAGGGATGGAGCACCACACCTGCACGCGCGCGGCCCTCTCCCCGGGCCTCCAGGAGAGACCGCCACACGGGAAAAGCAGGCAGGCAGGCAGGCAAACAACCCACAGGAGTAGGGTGCCTGGGCCTGAGCCTCTCCTCCCGCGTGCGGGACCCCGGGCGGGGCTCGGACCCCACCGGCACTCCGCAGACATTGGAGGCCTGCCCCGGGGTCCCACGGTGACTGCCCACAAACCCGGGGTCTACATCCTTAAAGGAGCCCAGCACCGGGCTCGACCGTCCGCCAGTGGAGGAGCTGTCGCTTCAACACTGCCCCCGTGCGTCGGTCCCATTCCGTGACACAGCCTGTGCGTCCCTCCTTGCTCCCCCCCCCCACTCCCAACCGCTGTTTCTCTGGCTTCTGTCACACCCAGGGAAGTGGCAGAGGCCCCGTGGAGCCACGGGTGGCCGAAGGGGCCTCGCTGCCGGCAAAGAGTAACCCGCTGCCCACGCCCGCGGCGTCCTGAGGAGGCGGGGAGCAGTCGGGGGTCGCGGCGCTGCTGGAGCCGGCCGGCGGGAAGAGGCTCGCCGCCTGCGCGGCCCAACAACCTGGCGCGGCCCAACAACCTGGCGCGCGCTCACCACGCAGGCCGGGCGGCTGCTCTTGGGGCGCCGGGAGCCCGGTCCCAGCGTCTACGGCCATACCACCCTGCACGCGCCCGATCTCGTCTGATCTCGGAAGCTAAGCAGGGTCGGGCCTGGTTAGAACTTGGATGGGAGACCGCCTGGGAATACCGGGCTGCTCTAGGCTTTTGCCCGCCACTCCTTTTGCGGCCGCCAAGCCCCAGGACCCTCTGCAGCCGCCAACCCCGCCACAGGATCCCTGGCCAGCGGGGCTGGGCGGGGTAGGGGGGGTGGGTGGTGGGAGGGTGGGGTCCGGGCCGCCGCCGAGAACTACAACCTCGCAGACCGGGCCTCACGCCAGGCGCCTGGCCAGGTCTCCCCCCACAGCCCCTTCTATAGCCTCTTTTATCCCCGCAAGCACAAGCGGTCAACCCGCAGACCTTCGCCGCGCCCACTATCCCGCCGCCAAAGCCCAAGCCCAGGGCTGCCTGCCGGCGCAGGCCTCCAAACGGCCTCGGGCGGCTTTCTCCTGCCAAGGCAGTGCGGCTCCTTGGCACCTCGGTGACCTTGGCACAGGGGTGACCGTCCCACTGCCTGCACCCGGGCCCGGAGACGGAGGGACTGGTTGTCCCAGGACAGCAACCTAGGGGACGCCCAGCCGCCCCACCCCACCGGAGGCCTCCATCTCCGCCGGCAGGCACCGCGGCCCCTCCCCCAGCGCCCTTCCTTCTCCCAGGAGAGCCCTGCGCGCTCGGTTCCCGCTGGCCGGCCGAGGCGGCCCCTGGCGCACAGCCACAAAAGAGCCCGGCCAAAGCAGCGGAGGGATGGAGCGCCACACCTGCACGCGCGCGGCCCTCTCCCCGGGCCTCCAGGAGAGACCACCACACGGGAAAAGCAGGCAGGCAGGCAGGCACACAACCCACAGGAGTAGGGTGCCTGGGCCTAGCCTCTCCTCCCGCTTGCGCGACCCCGGGCGGGGCTCGGACCCCACCGGCCCTCCGCAGACACTGGAGGCCTGCCCCGGGGTCCCACGGTGACTGCCCACAAACCCGGGGTCTACATCCTTAAAGGAGCCCAGCACCGGGCTCGACCGTCCGCCAGTGGAGGAGCTGTCGCTTCAACACTGCCCCCGTGCGTCGGTCCCATTCCGTGACACAGCCTGTGCGTCCCTCCTTGCTCCCCCCCCCCACTCCCAACCGCTGTCTCTCTGGCTTCTGTCACACCCAGGGAAGTGGCAGAGGCCCCGTGGAGCCACGGGTGGCCGAAGGGGCCTCGCTGCCGGCAAAGAGTAACACGCTGCCCACGCCCGCGGCGTCCTGAGGAGGCGGGGAGCAGTCGGGAGTCGCGGCGCTGCTGGAGCCGGCCGGCGGGAAGAGGCTCGCCGCCTGCGCGGCCCAACAACCTGGCGCGGCCCAACAACCTGGCGCGCGCTCACCACGCAGGCCGGGCGGCTGCTCTTGGGGCGCCGGGAGCCCGGTCCCAGCGTCTACGGCCATACCACCCTGCACGCGCCCGATCTCGTCTGATCTCGGAAGCTAAGCAGGGTTGGGCCTGGTTAGAACTTGGATGGGAGACCGCCTGGGAATACCGGGTGCTCTAGGCTTTTGCCCGCCACTCCTTTTGTGGCCCCCATGCCCCAGGACCTTCTGCAGCCGCCAACCCCGCCACAGGACCCCTGGCCAGCGGGGCTGGGCGGGGTGGAGGGGATGGGTAGTGGGAGGGTGGGATCCGGGCCGCCGCCGAGACCTACAGCCTCGCAGACCCGGCCTCACGCCAGGCGCCTGGCGAGGTCTCCCCCCACAGCCCCTCTATAGCCTCTTTTTTCCCCGCAAGCGCAAGCGGTCAACCCACAGACCTCTGCCGCGCCCACTACCCCGCCCCCAATGTCCAAGCCCAGGACTGCCTGCCGGCGCTGGCCTACAAACTGCCTCGGGCGGCTTTCTCCTGCCAAGGCATTGCGGCTCCTTGGCAACTCCGTGTCCTTGGCACAGGGGTGACCGTCCCACTGCCTGCACCCGGGCCCGGAGACAGAGGGACTGGTTGTCCCAGGACAGCAACCTAGGGGACGCCCAGCCGCCCCACCCCACCGGAGGCCTCCATCTCCGCCGGCAGGCACCGCGGCCCCTCCCCCAGCGCCCTTCCTTCTCCCAGGAGAGCCCTGCGCCCTCGGTTCCCGCCGGCCGCGGCGGCCCCCGGCGCACACCCACAAAAGAGCCCGGCCAAAGCAGCGGAGGGATGGAGCGCCACACCTGCACGCGCGCGGCCCTCTCCCCGGGCCTCCAGGAGAGACCGCCACACGGGAAAAGCAGGCAGGCAGGCAGGCAAACAACCCACAGGAGTAGGGTGCCTGGGCCTGAGCCTCTCCTCCCGCGTGCGGGACCCCGGGCGGGGCTCGGAACCCACCGGCACTCCGCAGACACTGGAGGCCTGCCCCGGGGTCCCACGGTGACTGCCCACCCCCCCGGGCTCTACATCCTTAACGGAGCCCAGCACCGGGCGAGATCGTCCGCCAGTGGAGGAGCTGTCGCTTCAACACTGCCCCCGTGCGTCGCTCCCATTCCGTGACACAGGCTGTGCGTCCCTCCTTGCTCCCCCCCCCCACTCCCAACCGCTGTCTCTCTGGATTCTGTCACACCCAGGGAAGTGGCAGAGGCCCCGTGGAGCCACGGGTGGCCGAAGGGGCCTCGCTGCCGGCAAAGAGTAACCCGCTGCCCACGCCCGCGGCGTCCTGAGGAGGCGGGGAGCAGTCGGGAGTCGCGGCGCTGCTGGAGCCGGCCGGCGGGAAGAGGCTCGCCGCCTGCGCGGCCCAAAAACCTGGCGCGGCCCAACAACCTGGCGCGCGCTCACCACGCAGGCCGGGCGGCTGCTCTTGGGGCGCCGGGAGCCCGGTCCCAGCGTCTACGGACATACCACCCTGCACGCGCCCGATCTCGTCTGATCTCGGAAGCTAAGCAGGGTTGGGCCTGGTTAGAACTTGGATGGGAGACCGCCTGGGAATACCGGGCTGCTCTAGGCTTTTGCCCGCCATTCCTTTTGCGGCCACCAAGCCCCAGGACTCTCTGCAGCCGCCAACCCCGCCACAGGATCCCTGGCCAGCGGGGCTGGGCGGGGTGGGGGCGGTGGGTGGTGGGAGGGTGGGGTCCGGGCCGCCGTGGAGAACTACAGCCTCGCAGACCGGGCCTCACGCCAGGCGCCTGGCCAGGTCTCCCCCCACAGCCCCTTCTATAGCCTCTTTTATCCCCGCAAGCACAAGCGGTCAACCCGCAGACCTTCGCCGCGCCCACTATCCCGCCGCCAAAGCCCAAGCCCAGGGCTGCCTGCCGGCGCAGGCCTCCAAACGGCCTCGGGCGGCTTTCTCCTGCCAAGGCAGTGCGGCTACTTGGCACCTTGGTGACCTTGGCACAGGGGTGACCGTCCCACTGCCTGCACCCGGGCCCGGAGACAGAGGGACCGGTTGTGCCAGGATAGCAAGCCAAGGGGACGCCCAGCCGCCCCACCCCACCGGAGGACTCCGTCTCCGCGGGCAGGCACCGCGGCCCCTCCCCCAGCGCCCTTCCTTCTCCCAGGAGAGCATTGCGCGCTCGGTTCCCGCCGGCCGGCCGAGGCGGCCCCTGGCGCACAGCCACAAAAGAGCCCGGCCAAAGCAGCGGAGGGATGGTGCGCCACACCTGCACGCGCGCGGCCCTCTCCCCGGGCCTCCAGGAGAGACCACCACACGGGAAAAGCAGGCAGGCAGGCAGGCACACAACCCACAGGAGTAGGGTGCCTGTGCCTGAGCCTCTCCTCCCGCTTGCGCGACCCCGGGCGGGGCTCAAACCCCACCGGCCCTCCGCAGACACTGGAGGCCTGCCCCGGGGTCCCACGGTGACTGCCCACCCCCCCGGGCTCTACATCCTTAACGGAGCCCAGCACCGGGCGAGATCCTCCGCCAGTGGAGGAGCTGTCGCTTCAACACTGCCCCCTTGCGTCGGTCCCATTTTGTGACACAGCCTGTGCGTCCCTCCTTGCTCCCCCCCCCCACTCCCAACCGCTGTCTCTCTGGCTTCTGTCACCGCCTGGGAAGTGGCAGAGGCCCCGTGGAGCCACGGGTGGCCCGAAGGGGCCTCACTGCAGGCAAAGAGTAACCCGCTGCCCACGCCCGCCGCGGCCTGAGGAGGCGGGGAGCAGGCGGGAGGCGCGGCGCTGCTGGAGCCGGCCGGCGGGTAGAGGCTCGCCGCCTGCGCGGCCCAACAACCTGGCGAGGCCCAACAACCTGGTGCGCGCTCACCACGCAGGCTGCGCGGCTGCTCTTGGGGCGCCGGGAGCCCGGTCACAGCATCTACGGCCATACCACCCTGCTCGCGCTCGATCTCGTCTGATCTCGGAAGCTAAGCAGGGTTCGGCCTGGTTAGTACTTGGATGGGAGACCGCCTGGGAATACCGGGTGCTCTAGGCTTTTGCCCGCCACTCCTTTTGCGGCCCCCATGCCCCAGGACCTTCTTCAGCCGCCAACCCCGCCACAGGACCCCTGGCCAGCGGGGCTGGGCGTGGTGGAGGGGATGGGTAGTGGGAGGGTGGGATCCGGGCCGCCGCCGAGACCTACAGCCTCGCAGACCCGGCCTCACGCCAGGCGCCTGGCGAGGTCTCCCCCCACAGCCCCTCTATAGCCTCTTTTTTCCCCGCAAGCGCAAGCGGTCAACCCACAGACCTTCGCAGCGCCCACTACCCCGCCCCCAATGTCCAAGCCCAGGACTGCCTGTCGGCGCTGGCCTACAAACTGCCTCGGGCGGCTTTCTCCTGCCAAGGCATTGCGGCTCCTTGGCAACTCCGTGTCCTTGGCACAGGGGTGATCGTCCCACTGCCTGCACCCGGGCCCGGAGACGGAGGGACTGGTTGTCCCAGGACAGCAACCTAGGGGACGCCCAGCCGCCCCACCCCACCGGAGGCCTCCATCTCCGCCGGCAGGCACCGCGGCCCCTCCCCCAGCGCCCTTCCATCTCCCAGGAGAGCCCTGCGCCCTCGGTTCCCGCCGGCCACGGCGGCCCCCGGCGCACACCCACAAAAGAGCCCGGCCAAAGCAGCGGAGGGATGGAGCGCCACACCTGCACGCGCGCGGCCTTCTCCCGGGGCCTCCAGGAGAGACCGCCACACGGGAAAAGCAGGCAGTCAGGCAGGCACACAACCCACAGGAGTAGGGTGCCTGGGCCTGAGCCTCTCCTCCCGCGTTCGGGACCCGGGCGGGGCTTGGACCCCACCGGCACTCCGCAGACACTGGAGGCCTGCCCCGGGGTCCCACGGTGACTGCCCACCCCCCCGGGCTCTACATCCTTAACGGAGCCCAGCACCGGGCGAGATCGTCCGCCAGTGGAGGAGCTGTCGCTTCAACACTGCCCCCTTGCGTCGGTCCCATTCCGTGACAAAGCCTGTGCGTCCCTCCTTGCTCCCCCCCCCCACTCCCAACCGCTGTCTCTCTGGCTTCTGTCACCGCCTGGGAAGTGGCAGAGGCCCCGTGGAGCCACGGGTGGCCCGAAGGGGCCTCACTGCAGGCAAAGAGTAACCCGCTGCCCACGCCCGCGGCGGCCTGAGGAGGCGGGGAGCAGGCGGGAGGCGCGGCGCTGCTGGAGCCGGCCGGAGGGGAGAGGCTCGCCGCCTGCGCGGCCCAACAACCTGGCGCGACCCAACAACCTGGTGCGCTCACCACGCAGGCCGGGCGGCTGCTCTTGGGGCGCCGGGAGCCCGGTCCCAGCGTCTACGGCCATACCACCCTGCTCGCGCTCGATCTCGTCTGATCTCGGAAGCTAAGCAGGGTTCGGCCTGGTTAGTACTTGGATGGGAGACCGCCTGGGAATACCGGGTGCTCTAGGCTTTTGCCCGCCACTCCTTTTGCGGCCCCCATGCCCCAGGACCCTCTGCAGCCGCCAACCCCGCCACAGGACCCCTGGCCAGCGGGGCTGGGCGGGGTGGGGGGGGTGGGTGGTGGGAGGGTGGGGTCCGGGCCGCCGTGGAGAACTACAGCCTCGCAGACCGGGCCTCACGCCAGGCGCCTGGCCAGGTCTCCCCCCACAGCCCCTTCTATAGCCTCTTTTATCCCCGCAAGCACAAGCGGTCAACCCGCAGACCTTCGCCGCGCCCACTACCCCGCCGCCAAAGCCCAAGCCCAGGGCTGCCTGCCGGCGCTGGCCTACAAACTGCCTCGGGCGGCTTTCTCCTGCAAAGGCATTGCGGCTCCTTGGCAACTCCGTGTCCTTGGCACAGGGGTGACCGTCCCACTGCCTGCACCCGGGCCCGGAGACAGAGGGACTGGTTGTCCCAGGACAGCAACCTAGGGGACGCCCAGCCGCCCCACCCCACCGGAGGCCTCCATCTCCGCCGGCAGGCACCGCGGCCCCTCCCCCAGCGCCCTTCCTTCTCCCAGGAGAGCCCTGCGCCCTCGGTTCCCGCCGGCCGCGGCGGCCCCCAGCGCACACCCACAAAAGAGCCCGGCCAAAGCAGCGGAGGGATGGAGCACCACACCTGCACGCGCGCGGCCCTCTCCCCGGGCCTCCAGGAGAGACCGCCACACGGGAAAAGCAGGCAGGCAGGCAGGCAAACAACCCACAGGAGTAGGGTGCCTGGGCCTGAGCCTCTCCTCCCGCGTGCGGGACCCCGGGCGGGGCTCGGACCCCACCGGCACTCCGCAGACACTGGAGGCCTGCCCCGGGGTCCCACGGTGACTGCCCACAAACCCGGGGTCTACATCCTTAAAGGAGCCCAGCACCGGGCTCGACCGTCCGCCAGTGGAGGAGCTGTCGCTTCAACACTGCCCCCGTGCGTCGGTCCCATTCCGTGACACAGCCTGTGCGTCCCTCCTTGCTCCCCCCCCCCACTCCCAACCGCTGTCTCTCTGGCTTCTGTCACACCCAGGGAAGTGGCAGAGGCCCCGTGGAGCCACGGGTGGCCGAAGGGGCCTCGCTGCCGGCAAAGAGTAACCCGCTGCCCACGCCCGCGGCGTCCTGAGGAGGCGGGGAGCAGTCGGGGGTCGCGGCGCTGCTGGAGCCGGCCGGCGGGAAGAGGCTCGCCGCCTGCGCGGCCCAACAACCTGGCGCGGCCCAAAAACCTGGCGCGCGCTCACCACGCAGGCCGGGCGGCTGCTCTTGGGGCGCCGGGAGCCCGGTCCCAGCGTCTACGGCCATACCACCCTGCACGCGCCCGATCTCGTCTGATCTCGGAAGCTAAGCAGGGTTGGGCCTGGTTAGAACTTGGATGGGAGACCGCCTGGGAATACCGGGTGCTCTAGGCTTTTGCCCGCCACTCCTTTTGTGGCCCCCATGCCCCAGGACCTTCTGCAGCCGCCAACCCCGCCACAGGACCCCTGGCCAGCGGGGCTGGGCGGGGTGGAGGGGATGGGTAGTGGGAGGGTGGGATCCGGGCCGCCGCCGAGACCTACAGCCTCGCAGACCCGGCCTCACGCCAGGCGCCTGGCGAGGTCTCCCCCCACAGCCCCTCTATAGCCTCTTTTTTCCCCGCAAGCGCAAGCGGTCAACCCACAGACCTTTGCCGCGCCCACTACCCCGCCCCCAATGTCCAAGCCCAGGACTGACTGCCGGCGCTGGCCTACAAACTGCCTCGGGCGGCTTTCTCCTGCCAAGGCATTGCGGCTCCTTGGCAACTCCGTGTCCTTGGCACAGGGGTGACCGTCCCACTGCCTGCACCCGGGCCCGGAGACAGAGGGACTGGTTGTCCCAGGACAGCAACCTAGGGGACGCCCAGCCGCCCCACCCCACCGGAGGCCTCCATCTCCGCCGGCAGGCACCGCGGCCCCTCCCCCAGCGCCCTTCCTTCTCCCAGGAGAGCCCTGCGCCCTCGGTTCCCGCCGGCCGCGGCGGCCCCCGGCGCACACCCACAAAAGAGCCCGGCCAAAGCAGCGGAGGGATGGAGCGCCACACCTGCACGCGCGCGGCCCTCTCCCCGGGCCTCCAGGAGAGACCGCCACACGGGAAAAGCAGGCAGGCAGGCAGGCAAACAACCCACAGGAGTAGGGTGCCTGGGCCTGAGCCTCTCCTCCCGCGTGCGGGACCCCGGGCGGGGCTCGGACCCCACCGGCACTCCGCAGACACTGGAGGCCTGCCCCGGGGTCCCACGGTGACTGCCCACCCCCCCGGGCTCTACATCCTTAACGAAGCCCAGCACCGGGCGAGATCGTCCGCCAGTGGAGGAGCTGTCGCTTCAACACTGCCCCCGTGCGTCGCTCCCATTCCGTGACACAGGCTGTGCGTCCCTCCTTGCTCCCCCCCCCCACTCCCAACCGCTGTCTCTCTGGATCCTGTCACACCCAGGGAAGTGGCAGAGGCCCCGTGGAGCCACGGGTGGCCGAAGGGGCCTCGCTGCCGGCAAAGAGTAACCCGCTGCCCACGCCCGCGGCGTCCTGAGGAGGCGGGGAGCAGTCGGGAGTCGCGGCGCTGCTGGAGCCGGCCGGCGGGAAGAGGCTCGCCGCCTGCGCGGCCCAAAAACCTGGCGCGGCCCAACAACCTGGCGCGCGCTCACCACGCAGGCCGGGCGGCTGCTCTTGGGGCGCCGGGAGCCCGGTCCCAGCGTCTACGGACATACCACCCTGCACGCGCCCGATCTCGTCTGATCTCGGAAGCTAAGCAGGGTTGGGCCTGGTTAGAACTTGGATGGGAGACCGCCTGGGAATACCGGGCTGCTCTAGGCTTTTGCCCGCCATTCCTTTTGCGGCCGCCAAGCCCCAGGACTCTCTGCAGCCGCCAACCCCGCCACAGGATCCCTGGCCAGCGGGGCTGGGCGGGGTGGGGGCGGTGGGTGGTGGGAGGGTGGGGTCCGGGCCGCCGTGGAGAACTACAGCCTCGCAGACCGGGCCTCACGCCAGGCGCCTGGCCAGGTCTCCCCCCACAGCCCCTTCTATAGCCTCTTTTATCCCCGCAAGCACAAGCGGTCAACCCGCAGACCTTCGCCGCGCCCACTATCCCGCCGCCAAAGCCCAAGCCCAGGGCTGCCTGCCGGCGCAGGCCTCCAAACGGCCTCGGGCGGCTTTCTCCTGCCAAGGCAGTGCGGCTACTTGGCACCTTGGTGACCTTGGCACAGGGGTGACCGTCCCACTGCCTGCACCCGGGCCCGGAGACAGAGGGACCGGTTGTGCCAGGATAGCAAGCCAAGGGGACGCCCAGCCGCCCCACCCCACCGGAGGACTCCGTCTCCGCGGGCAGGCACCGCGGCCCCTCCCCCAGCGCCCTTCCTTCTCCCAGGAGAGCATTGCGCGCTCGGTTCCCGCCGGCCGGCCGAGGCGGCCCCTGGCGCACAGCCACAAAAGAGCCCGGCCAAAGCAGCGGAGGGATGGTGCGCCACACCTGCACGCGCGCGGCCCTCTCCCCGGGCCTCCAGGAGAGACCACCACACGGGAAAAGCAGGCAGGCAGGCAGGCACACAACCCACAGGAGTAGGGTGCCTGTGCCTGAGCCTCTCCTCCCGCTTGCGCGACCCCGGGCGGGGCTCAAACCCCACCGGCCCTCCGCAGACACTGGAGGCCTGCCCCGGGGTCCCACGGTGACTGCCCACCCCCCCGGGCTCTACATCCTTAACGGAGCCCAGCACCGGGCGAGATCCTCCGCCAGTGGAGGAGCTGTCGCTTCAACACTGCCCCCTTGCGTCGGTCCCATTTTGTGACACAGCCTGTGCGTCCCTCCTTGCTCCCCCCCCCCACTCCCAACCGCTGTCTCTCTGGCTTCTGTCACCGCCTGGGAAGTGGCAGAGGCCCCGTGGAGCCACGGGTGGCCCGAAGGGGCCTCACTGCAGGCAAAGAGTAACCCGCTGCCCACGCCCGCCGCGGCCTGAGGAGGCGGGGAGCAGGCGGGAGGCGCGGCGCTGCTGGAGCCGGCCGGCGGGTAGAGGCTCGCCGCCTGCGCGGCCCAACAACCTGGCGAGGCCCAACAACCTGGTGCGCGCTCACCACGCAGGCTGCGCGGCTGCTCTTGGGGCGCCGGGAGCCCGGTCACAGCATCTACGGCCATACCACCCTGCTCGCGCTCGATCTCGTCTGATCTCGGAAGCTAAGCAGGGTTCGGCCTGGTTAGTACTTGGATGGGAGACCGCCTGGGAATACCGGGTGCTCTAGGCTTTTGCCCGCCACTCCTTTTGCGGCCCCCATGCCCCAGGACCTTCTTCAGCCGCCAACCCCGCCACAGGACCCCTGGCCAGCGGGGCTGGGCGTGGTGGAGGGGATGGGTAGTGGGAGGGTGGGATCCGGGCCGCCGCCGAGACCTACAGCCTCGCAGACCCGGCCTCACGCCAGGCGCCTGGCGAGGTCTCCCCCCACAGCCCCTCTATAGCCTCTTTTTTCCCCGCAAGCGCAAGCGGTCAACCCACAGACCTTCGCAGCGCCCACTACCCCGCCCCCAATGTCCAAGCCCAGGACTGCCTGTCGGCGCTGGCCTACAAACTGCCTCGGGCGGCTTTCTCCTGCCAAGGCATTGCGGCTCCTTGGCAACTCCGTGTCCTTGGCACAGGGGTGATCGTCCCACTGCCTGCACCCGGGCCCGGAGACGGAGGGACTGGTTGTCCCAGGACAGCAACCTAGGGGACGCCCAGCCGCCCCACCCCACCGGAGGCCTCCATCTCCGCCGGCAGGCACCGCGGCCCCTCCCCCAGCGCCCTTCCATCTCCCAGGAGAGCCCTGCGCCCTCGGTTCCCGCCGGCCACGGCGGCCCCCGGCGCACACCCACAAAAGAGCCCGGCCAAAGCAGCGGAGGGATGGAGCGCCACACCTGCACGCGCGCGGCCTTCTCCCGGGGCCTCCAGGAGAGACCGCCACACGGGAAAAGCAGGCAGTCAGGCAGGCACACAACCCACAGGAGTAGGGTGCCTGGGCCTGAGCCTCTCCTCCCGCGTGCGGGACCCCGGGCGGGGCTTGGACCCCACCGGCACTCCGCAGACACTGGAGGCCTGCCCCGGGGTCCCACGGTGACTGCCCACCCCCCCGGGCTCTACATCCTTAACGGAGCCCAGCACCGGGCGAGATCGTCCGCCAGTGGAGGAGCTGTCGCTTCAACACTGCCCCCTTGCGTCGGTCCCATTCCGTGACAAAGCCTGTGCGTCCCTCCTTGCTCCATCCCCCCACTCCCAACCGCTGTCTCTCTGGCTTCTGTCACCGCCTGGGAAGTGGCAGAGGCCCCGTGGAGCCACGGGTGGCCCGAAGGGGCCTCACTGCAGGCAAAGAGTAACCCGCTGCCCACGCCCGCGGCGGCCTGAGGAGGCGGGGAGCAGGCGGGAGGCGCGGCGCTGCTGGAGCCGGCCGGAGGGGAGAGGCTCGCCGCCTGCGCGGCCCAACAACCTGGCGCGACCCAACAACCTGGTGCGCTCACCACGCAGGCCGGGCGGCTGCTCTTGGGGCGCCGGGAGCCCGGTCCCAGCGTCTACGGCCATACCACCCTGCTCGCGCTCGATCTCGTCTGATCTCGGAAGCTAAGCAGGGTTCGGCCTGGTTAGTACTTGGATGGGAGACCGCCTGGGAATACCGGGTGCTCTAGGCTTTTGCCCGCCACTCCTTTTGTGGCCCCCATGCCCCAGGACCTTCTGCAGCCGCCAACCCCGCCACGGGACCCCTGGCCAGCGGGGCTGGGCGGGGTGGAGCGGATGGGTAGTGGGAGGGTGGGATCCGGGCCGTCGCCGAGACCTACAGCCTCGCAGACCCGGCCTCACGCCAGGCGCCTGGCGAGGTCTCCCCCCACAGCCCCTCTATAGCCTCTTTTTTCCCCGCAAGCGCAAGCGGTCAACCCACAGACCTTTGCCGCGCCCACTACCCCGCCCCCAATGTCCAAGCCCAGGACTGCCTGCCGGCGCTGGCCTACAAACTGCCTCGGGCGGCTTTCTCCTGCCAAGGCATTGCGGCTCCTTGGCAACTCCGTGTCCTTGGCACAGGGGTGACCGTCCCACTGCCTGCACCCGGGCCCGGAGACAGAGGGACTGGTTGTCCCAGGACAGCAACCTAGGGGACGCCCAGCCGCCCCAGCCCACCGGAGGCCTCCATCTCCGCCGGCAGGCACCGCGGCCCCTCCCCCAGCGCCCTTCCTTCTCCCAGGAGAGCCCTGTGCCCTCGGTTCCCGCCGGCCGCGGCGGCCCCCGGCGCACACCCACAAAAGAGCCCGGCCAAAGCAGCGCAGGGATGGAGCGCCACACCTGCACGCGCGCGGCCCTCTCCCCGGGCCTCCAGGAGAGACCGCCACACGGGAAAAGCAGGCAGGCAGGCAGGCAAACAACCCACAGGAGTAGGGTGCCTGGGCCTGAGCCTCTCCTCCCGCGTGCAGGACCCCGGGCGGGGCTCGGACCCCACCGGCACTCCGCAGACACTGGAGGCCTGCCCCAAGGTCCCACGGTGACTGCCCACAAACCCGGGCTCTACATCCTTAAAGGAGCCCAGCACCGGGCTCGACCGTCCGCCAGTGGAGGAGCTGTCGCTTCAACACTGCCCCCGTGCGTCGGTCCCATTCCGTGACACAGCCTGTGCGTCCCTCCTTGCTCCCCCCCCCCACTCCCAACCGCTGTCTCTCTGGCTTCTGTCACACCCAGGGAAGTGGCAGAGGCCCCGTGGAGCCACGGGTGGCCGAAGGGGCCTCGCTGCCGGCAAAGAGTAACCCGCTGCCCACGCCCGCGGCGTCCTGAGGAGGCGGGGAGCAGTCGGGGGTCGCGGCGCTGCTGGAGCCGGCCGGCGGGAAGAGGCTCGCCGCCTGCGCGGCCCAACAACCTGGCGCGGCCCAACAACCTGGCGCGCGCTCACCACGCAGGCCGGGCGGCTGCTCTTGGGGCGCCGGGAGCCCGGTCCCAGCGTCTACGGCCATACCACCCTGCACGCGCCCGATCTCGTCTGATCTCGGAAGCTAAGCAGGGTCGGGCCTGGTTAGAACTTGGATGGGAGACCGCCTGGGAATACCGGGCTGCTCTAGGCTTTTGCCCGCCACTCCTTTTGCGGCCGCCAAGCCCCAGGACCCTCTGCAGCCGCCAACCCCGCCACAGGATCCCTGGCCAGCGGGGCTGGGCGGGGTAGGGGGGGTGGGTGGTGGGAGGGTGGGGTCCGGGCCGCCGCCGAGAACTACAACCTCGCAGACTGGGCCTCACGCCAGGCGCCTGGCCAGGTCTCCCCCCACAGCCCCTTCTATAGCCTCTTTTATCCCCGCAAGCACAAGCGGTCAACCCGCAGACCTTCGCCGCGCCCACTATCCCGCCGCCAAAGCCCAAGCCCAGGGCTGCCTGCCGGCGCAGGCCTCCAAACGGCCTCGGGCGGCTTTCTCCTGCCAAGGCAGTGCGGCTCCTTGGCACCTCGGTGACCTTGGCACAGGGGTGACCGTCCCACTGCCTGCACCCGGGCCCGGAGACGGAGGGACTGGTTGTCCCAGGACAGCAACCTAGGGGACGCCCAGCCGCCCCACCCCACCGGAGGCCTCCATCTCCGCCGGCAGGCACCGCGGCCCCTCCCCCAGCGCCCTTCCTTCTCCCAGGAGAGCCCTGAGCGCTTGGTTCCCGCTGGCCGGCCGAGGCGGCCCCTGGCGCACAGCCACAAAAGAGCCCGGCCAAAGCAGCGGAGGGATGGAGCGCCACACCTGCACGCGCGCGGCCCTCTCCCCGGGCCTCCAGGAGAGACCACCACACGGGAAAAGCAGGCAGGCAGGCAGGCACACAACCCACAGGAGTAGGGTGCCTGGGCCTAGCCTCTCCTCCCGCTTGCGCGACCCCGGGAGGGGCTCGGACCCTACCGGCCCTCCGCAGACACTGGAGGCCTGCCCCGGGGTCCCACGGTGACTGCCCACAAACCCGGGGTCTACATCCTTAAAGGAGCCCAGCACCGGGCTCGACCGTCCGCCAGTGGAGGAGCTGTCGCTTCAACACTGCCCCCGTGCGTCGGTCCCATTCCGTGACACAGCCTGTGCGTCCCTCCTTGCTCCCCCCCCCCACTCCCAACCGCTGTCTCTCTGGCTTCTGTCACACCCAGGGAAGTGGCAGAGGCCCCGTGGAGCCACGGGTGGCCGAAGGGGCCTCGCTGCCGGCAAAGAGTAACACGCTGCCCACGCCCGCGGCGTCCTGAGGAGGCGGGGAGCAGTCGGGAGTCGCGGCGCTGCTGGAGCCGGCCGGCGGGAAGAGGCTCGCCGCCTGCGCGGCCGAACAACCTGGCGCGGCCCAAAAACCTGGCGCGCGCTCACCACGCAGGCCGGGCGGCTGCTCTTGGGGCGCCGGGAGCCCGGTCCCAGCGTCTACGGCCATACCACCCTGCACGCGCCCGATCTCGTCTGATCTCGGAAGCTAAGCAGGGTTGGGCCTGGTTAGAACTTGGATGGGAGACCGCCTGGGAATACCGGGTGCTCTAGGCTTTTGCCCGCCACTCCTTTTGTGGCCCCCATGCCCCAGGACCTTCTGCAGCCGCCAACCCCGCCACAGGACCCCTGGCCAGCGGGGCTGGGCGGGGTGGAGGGGATGGGTAGTGGGAGGGTGGGATCCGGGCCGCCGCCGAGACCTACAGCCTCGCAGACCCGGCCTCACGCCAGGCGCCTGGCGAGGTCTCCCCCCACAGCCCCTCTATAGCCTCTTTTTTCCCCGCAAGCGCAAGCGGTCAACCCACAGACCTCTGCCGCGCCCACTACCCCGCCCCCAATGTCCAAGCCCAGGACTGCCTGCCGGCGCTGGCCTACAAACTGCCTCGGGCGGCTTTCTCCTGCCAAGGCATTGCGGCTCCTTGGCAACTCCGTGTCCTTGGCACAGGGGTGACCGTCCCACTGCCTGCACCCGGGCCCGGAGACAGAGGGACTGGTTGTCCCAGGACAGCAACCTAGGGGACGCCCAGCCGCCCCACCCCACCGGAGGCCTCCATCTCCGCCGGCAGGCACCGCGGCCCCTCCCCCAGCGCCCTTCCTTCTCCCAGGAGAGCCCTGCGCCCTCGGTTCCCGCCGGCCGCGGCGGCCCCCGGCGCACACCCACAAAAGAGCCCGGCCAAAGCAGCGGAGGGATGGAGCGCCACACCTGCACGCGCGCGGCCCTCTCCCCGGGCCTCCAGGAGAGACCGCCACACGGGAAAAGCAGGCAGGCAGGCAGGCAAACAACCCACAGGAGTAGGGTGCCTGGGCCTGAGCCTCTCCTCCCGCGTGCGGGACCCCGGGCGGGGCTCGGACCCCACCGGCACTCCGCAGACACTGGAGGCCTGCCCCGGGGTCCCACGGTGACTGCCCACCCCCCCGGGCTCTACATCCTTAACGAAGCCCAGCACCGGGCGAGATCGTCCGCCAGTGGAGGAGCTGTCGCTTCAACACTGCCCCCGTGCGTCGGTCCCATTTTGTGAAACAGCCTGTGCGTCCCTCCTTGCTCCCCCCCCCCACTCCCAACCGCTGTCTCTCTGGCTTCTGTCACCGCCTGGGAAGTGGCAGAGGCCCCGTGGAGCCACGGGTGGCCCGAAGGGGCCTCACTGCAGGCAAAGAGTAACCCGCTGCCCACGCCCGCCGCGGCCTGAGGAGGCGGGGAGCAGGCGGGAGGCGCGGCGCTGCTGGAGCCGGCCGGCGGGTAGAGGCTCGCCGCCTGCGCGGCCCAACAACCTGGCGAGGCCCAACAACCTGGTGCGCGCTCACCACGCAGGCTGCGCGGCTGCTCTTGGGGCGCCGGGAGCCCGGTCACAGCATCTACGGCCATACCACCCTGCTCGCGCTCGATCTCGTCTGATCTCGGAAGCTAAGCAGGGTTCGGCCTGGTTAGTACTTGGATGGGAGACCGCCTGGGAATACCGGGTGCTCTAGGCTTTTGCCCGCCACTCCTTTTGCGGCCCCCATGCCCCAGGACCTTCTTCAGCTGCCAACCCCGCCACAGGACCCCTGGCCAGCGGGGCTGGGCGTGGTGGAGGGGATGGGTAGTGGGAGGGTGGGATCCGGGCCGCCGCCGAGACCTACAGCCTCGCAGACCCGGCCTCACGCCAGGCACCTGGCGAGGTCTCCCCCCACAGCCCCTCTATAGCCTCTTTTTTCCCCGCAAGCGCAAGCGGTCAACCCACAGACCTTCGCAGCGCCCACTACCCCGCCCCCAATGTCCAAGCCCAGGACTGCCTGTCGGCGCTGGCCTACAAACTGCCTCGGGCGGCTTTCTCCTGCCAAGGCATTGCGGCTCCTTGGCAACTCCGTGTCCTTGGCACAGGGGTGATCGTCCCACTGCCTGCACCCGGGCCCGGAGACGGAGGGACTGGTTGTCCCAGGACAGCAACCTAGGGGACGCCCAGCCGCCCCACCCCACCGGAGGCCTCCATCTCCGCCGGCAGGCACCGCGGCCCCTCCCCCAGCGCCCTTCCATCTCCCAGGAGAGCCCTGCGCCCTCGGTTCCCGCCGGCCACGGCGGCCCCCGGCGCACACCCACAAAAGAGCCCGGCCAAAGCAGCGGAGGGATGGAGCGCCACACCTGCACGCGCGCGGCCTTCTCCCGGGGCCTCCAGGAGAGACCGCCACACGGGAAAAGCAGGCAGTCAGGCAGGCACACAACCCACAGGAGTAGGGTGCCTGGGCCTGAGCCTCTCCTCCCGCGTGCGGGACCCCGGGCGGGGCTCGGACCCCACCGGCACTCCGCAGACACTGGAGGCCTGCCCCGGGGTCCCACGGTGACTGCCCACAAACCCGGGCTCTACATCCTTAAAGGAGCCCAGCACCGGGCTCGACCGTCGGCCAGTGGAGGAGCTGTCGCTTCAACACTGCCCCCGTGCGTTGGTCCCATTCCGTGACACAGCCTGTGCGTCCCTCCTTGCTCCCCCCCCCCCACTCCCAACCGCTGTCTCTCTGGCTTCTGTCACACCCAGGGAAGTGGCAGAGGCCGCGTGGAGCCACGGGTGGCCGAAGGGGCCTCGCTGCCGGCAAAGAGTAACCCGCTGCCCACGCCCGCGGCGTCCTGAAAAGGCGGGGAGCAGTCGGGAGTCGCGGCGCTGCTGGAGCCGGCCGGCGGGAAGAGGCTCGCCGCCTGCGCGGCCCAACAACCTGGCGCGGCCCAACAACCTGGCGCGCTCTCACCACGCAGGCCGGGCGGCTGCTCTTGGGGCGCCGGGAGCCCGGTCCCAGCGTCTACGGCCATACCACCCTGCACGCGCCCGATCTCGTCTGATCTCGGAAGCTAAGCAGGGTCGGGCCTGGTTAGAACTTGGATGGGAGACCGCCTGGGAATACCGGGCTGCTCTAGGCTTTTGCCCGCCACTCCTTTTGCGGCCGCCAAGCCCCAGGACCCTCTGCAGCCGCCAACCCCGCCACAGGATCCCTGGCCAGCGGGGCTGGGCGGGGTAGGGGGGGTGGGTGGTGGGAGGGTGGGGTCCGGGCCGCCGCCGAGAACTACAACCTCGCAGACCGGGCCTCACGCCAGGCGCCTGGCCAGGTCTCCCCCCACAGCCCCTTCTATAGCCTCTTTTATCCCCGCAAGCACAAGCGGTCAACCCGCAGACCTTCGCCGCGCCCACTATCCCGCCGCCAAAGCCCAAGCCCAGGGCTGCCTGCCGGCGCAGGCCTCCAAACGGCCTCGGGCGGCTTTCTCCTGCCAAGGCAGTGCGGCTCCTTGGCACCTCGGTGACCTTGGCACAGGGGTGACCGTCCCACTGCCTGCACCCGGGCCCGGAGACGGAGGGACTGGTTGTCCCAGGACAGCAACCTAGGGGACGCCCAGCCGCCCCACCCCACCGGAGGCCTCCATCTCCGCCGGCAGGCACCGCGGCCCCTCCCCCAGCGCCCTTCCTTCTCCCAGGAGAGCCCTGCGCGCTCGGTTCCCGCTGGCCGGCCGAGGCGGCCCCTGGCGCACAGCCACAAAAGAGCCCGGCCAAAGCAGCGGAGGGATGGAGCGCCACACCTGCACGCGCGCGGCCCTCTCCCCGGGCCTCCAGGAGAGACCACCACACGGGAAAAGCAGGCAGGCAGGCAGGCACACAACCCACAGGAGTAGGGTGCCTGGGCCTAGCCTCTCCTCCCGCTTGCGCGACCCCGGGCGGGGCTCGGACCCCACCGGCCCTCCGCAGACACTGGAGGCCTGCCCCGGGGTCCCACGGTGACTGCCCACAAACCCGGGGTCTACATCCTTAAAGGAGCCCAGCACCGGGCTCGACCGTCCGCCAGTGGAGGAGCTGTCGCTTCAACACTGCCCCCGTGCGTCGGTCCCATTCCGTGACACAGCCTGTGCGTCCCTCCTTGCTCCCCCCCCCCCACTCCCAACCGCTGTCTCTCTGGCTTCTGTCACACCCAGGGAAGTGGCAGAGGCCCCGTGGAGCCACGGGTGGCCGAAGGGGCCTCGCTGCCGGCAAAGAGTAACACGCTGCCCACGCCCGCGGCGTCCTGAGGAGGCGGGGAGCAGTCGGGAGTCGCGGCGCTGCTGGAGCCGGCCGGCGGGAAGAGGCTCGCCGCCTGCGCGGCCCAACAACCTGGCGCGGCCCAACAACCTGGCGCGCGCTCACCACGCAGGCCGGGCGGCTGCTCTTGGGGCGCCGGGAGCCCGGTCCCAGCGTCTACGGCCATACCACCCTGCACGCGCCCGATCTCGTCTGATCTCGGAAGCTAAGCAGGGTTGGGCCTGGTTAGAACTTGGATGGGAGACCGCCTGGGAATACCGGGTGCTCTAGGCTTTTGCCCGCCACTCCTTTTGTGGCCCCCATGCCCCAGGACCTTCTGCAGCCGCCAACCCCGCCACAGGACCCCTGGCCAGCGGGGCTGGGCGGGGTGGAGGGGATGGGTAGTGGGAGGGTGGGATCCGGGCCGCCGCCGAGACCTACAGCCTCGCAGACCCGGCCTCACGCCAGGCGCCTGGCGAGGTCTCCCCCCACAGCCCCTCTATAGCCTCTTTTTTCCCCGCAAGCGCAAGCGGTCAACCCACAGACCTCTGCCGCGCCCACTACCCCGCCCCCAATGTCCAAGCCCAGGACTGCCTGCCGGCGCTGGCCTACAAACTGCCTCGGGCGGCTTTCTCCTGCCAAGGCATTGCGGCTCCTTGGCAACTCCGTGTCCTTGGCACAGGGGTGACCGTCCCACTGCCTGCACCCGGGCCCGGAGACAGAGGGACTGGTTGTCCCAGGACAGCAACCTAGGGGACGCCCAGCCGCCCCACCCCACCGGAGGCCTCCATCTCCGCCGGCAGGCACCGCGGCCCCTCCCCCAGCGCCCTTCCTTCTCCCAGGAGAGCCCTGCGCCCTCGGTTCCCGCCGGCCGCGGCGGCCCCCGGCGCACACCCACAAAAGAGCCCGGCCAAAGCAGCGGAGGGATGGAGCGCCACACCTGCACGCGCGCGGCCCTCTCCCCGGGCCTCCAGGAGAGACCGCCACACGGGAAAAGCAGGCAGGCAGGCAGGCAAACAACCCACAGGAGTAGGGTGCCTGGGCCTGAGCCTCTCCTCCCGCGTGCAGGACCCCGGGCGGGTCTCGGACCCCACCGGCACTCCGCAGACACTGGAGGCCTGCCCCAAGGTCCCACGGTGACTGCCCACAAACCCGGGCTCTACATCCTTAAAGGAGCCCAGCACCGGGCTCGACCGTCCGCCAGTGGAGGAGCTGTCGCTTCAACACTGCCCCCGTGCGTCGGTCCCATTCCGTGACACAGGCTGTGCGTCCCTCCTTGCTCCCCCCCCCACTCCCAACCGCTGTCTCTCTGGCTTCTGTCACACCCAGGGAAGTGGCAGAGGCCCCGTGGAGCCACGGGTGGCCGAAGGGGCCTCGCTGCCGGCAAAGAGTAACCCGCTGCCCACGCCCGCGGCGTCCTGAGGAGGCGGGGAGCAGTCGGGAGTCGCGGCGCTGCTGGAGTCGGCCGGCGGGAAGAGGCTCGCCGCCTGCGCGGCCCAACAACCTGGCGCGGCCCAACAACCTGGCGCGCGCTCACCACGCAGGCCGGGCGGCTGCTCTTGGGGCGCCGGGAGCCCGGTCCCAGCGTCTACGGCCATACCACCCTGCACGCGCCCGATCTCGTCTGATCTCGGAAGCTAAGCAGGGTTGGGCCTGGTTAGAACTTGGATGGGAGACCGCCTGGGAATACCGGGCTGCTCTAGGCTTTTGCCCGCCACTCCTTTTGCGGCCGCCAAGCCCCAGGACCCTCTGCAGCCGCCAACCCCGCCACAGGATCCCTGGCCAGCGGGGCTGGGCGGGGTGGGGGCGGTGGGTGGTGGGAGGGTGGGGTCCGGGCCGCCGTGGAGAACTACAGCCTCGCAGACTGAACCTCACGCCAGGCGCCTGGCCAGGTCTCCCCCCACAGCCCCTTCTATAGCCTCTTTTATCCCCGCAAGCACAAGCGGTCAACCCGCAGACCTTCGCCGCGCCCACTATCCCGCCGCCAAAGCCCAAGCCCAGGGCTGCCTGCCGGCGCAGGCCTCCAAACGGCCTCGGGCGGCTTTCTCCTGCCAAGGCAGTGCGGCTACTTGGCACCTTGGTGACCTTGGCACAGGGGTGACCGTCCCACTGCCTGCACCCGGGCCCGGAGACAGAGGGACCGGTTGGCCAGGATAGCAAGCCAAGGGGACGCCCAGCCGCCCCACCCCACCGGAGGACTCCGTCTCCGCGGGCAGGCACCGCGGCCCCTCCCCCAGCGCCCTTCCTTCTCCCAGGAGAGCATTGCGCGCTCGGTTCCCGCCGGCCGGCCGAGGCGGCCCCTGGCGCACAGCCACAAAAGAGCCCGGCCAAAGCAGCGGAGGGATGGTGCGCCACACCTGCACGCGCGCGGCCCTCTCCCCGGGCCTCCAGGAGAGACCACCACACGGGAAAAGCAGGCAGGCAGGCAGGCACACAACCCACAGGAGTAGGGTGCCTGGGCCTGAGCCTCTCCTCCCGCTTGCGCGACCCCGGGCGTGGCTCGGACCCCATCGGCCCTCCGCAGACACTGGAGGCCTGCCCCGGGGTCCCACGGTGACTGCCCACCCCCCCGGCTCTACATCCTTAACGGAGCCCAGCACCGGGCGAGATCCTCCGCCAGTGGAGTAGCTGTCGCTTCAACACTGCCCCCTTGCGTCGGTCCCATTCCGTGACACAGCCTGTGCGTCCCTCCTTGCTCCCCCCCCCCACTCCCAACCGCTGTCTCTCTGGCTTCTGTCACCGCCTGGGAAGTGGCAGAGGCCCCGTGGAGCCACGGGTGGCCCGAAGGGGCCTCACTGCAGGCAAAGAGTAACCCGCTGCCCACGCCCGCCGCGGCCTGAGGAGGCGGGGAGCAGGCGGGAGGCGCGGCGCTGCTGGAGCCGGCCGACGGGGAGAGGCTCGCCGCCTGCGCGGCCCAACAACCTGGCGAGGCCCAACAACCTGGTGCGCGCTCACCACGCAGGCCGGGCGGCTGCTCTTGGGGCGCCGGGAGCCCGGTCACAGCATCTACGGCCATACCACCCTGCTCGCGCTCGATCTCGTCTGATCTCGGAAGCTAAGCAGGGTTCGGCCTGGTTAGTACTTGGATGGGAGACCGCCTGGGAATACCGGGTGCTCTAGGCTTTTGCCCGCCACTCCTTTTGCGGCCCCCATGCCCCAGGACCCTCTGCAGCCGCCAACCCCGCCACAGGACCCCTGGCCAGCGGGGCTGGGCGGGGTGGGGGGGGTGGGTGGTGGGAGGGTGGTGTCCGGGCCGCCGTGGAGAACTACAGCCTCGCAGACCGGGCCTCACGCCAGGCGCCTGGCCAGGTCTCCCCCCACAGCCCCTTCTATAGCCTCTTTTATCCCCCAAGCACAAGCGGTCAACCCGCAGACCTTCGCCGCGCCCACTACCCCGCCGCCAAAGCCCAAGCCCAGGGCTGCCTGCCGGCGCTGGCCTACAAACTGCCTCGGGCGGCTTTCTCCTGCAAAGGCATTGCGGCTCCTTGGCAACTCCGTGTCCTTGGCACAGGGGTGACCGTCCCACTGCCTGCACCCGGGCCCGGAGACAGAGGGACTGGTTGTCCCAGGACAGCAACCTAGGGGACGCCCAGCCGCCCCACCCCACCGGAGGCCTCCATCTCCGCCGGCAGGCACCGCGGCCCCTCCCCCAGCGCCCTTCCTTCTCCCAGGAGAGCCCTGCGCCCTCGGTTCCCGCCGGCCGCGGCGGCCCCCGGCGCACACCCACAAAAGAGCCCGGCCAAAGCAGCGGAGGGATGGAGCACCACACCTGCACGCGCGCGGCCCTCTCCCCGGGCCTCCAGGAGAGACCGCCACACGGGAAAAGCAGGCAGGCAGGCAGGCAAACAACCCACAGGAGTAGGGTGCCTGGGCCTGAGCCTCTCCTCCCGCGTGCGGGACCCCGGGCGGGGCTCGGACCCCACCGGCACTCCGCAGACACTGGAGGCCTGCCCCGGGGTCCCACGGTGACTGCCCACCCCCCCCGGGCTCTACATCCTTAACGGAGCCCAGCACCGGGCGAGATCGTCCGCCAGTGGAGGAGCTGTCGCTTCAACACTGCCCCCGTGCGTCGCTCCCATTCCGTGACACAGGCTGTGCGTCCCTCCTTGCTCCCCCCCCCCACTCCCAACCGCTGTCTCTCTGGATTCTGTCACACCCAGGGAAGTGGCAGAGGCCCCGTGGAGCCACGGGTGGCCGAAGGGGCCTCGCTGCCGGCAAAGAGTAACCCGCTGCCCACGCCCGCGGCGTCCTGAGGAGGCGGGGAGCAGTCGGGAGTCGCGGCGCTGCTGGAGCCGGCCGGCGGGAAGAGGCTCGCCGCCTGCGCGGCCCAAAAACCTGGCGCGGCCCAACAACCTGGCGCGCGCTCACCACGCAGGCCGGGCGGCTGCTCTTGGGGCGCCGGGAGCCCGGTCCCAGCGTCTACGGACATACCACCCTGCACGCGCCCGATCTCGTCTGATCTCGGAAGCTAAGCAGGGTTGGGCCTGGTTAGAACTTGGATGGGAGACCGCCTGGGAATACCGGGCTGCTCTAGGCTTTTGCCCGCCACTCCTTTTGCGGCCGCCAAGCCCCAGGACTCTCTGCAGCCGCCAACCCCGCCACAGGATCCCTGGCCAGCGGGGCTGGGCGGGGTGGGGGCGGTGGGTGGTGGGAGGGTGGGGTCCGGGCCGCCGTGGAGAACTACAGCCTCGCAGACCGGGCCTCACGCCAGGCGCCTGGCCAGGTCTCCCCCCACAGCCCCTTCTATAGCCTCTTTTATCCCCGCAAGCACAAGCGGTCAACCCGCAGACCTTCGCCGCGCCCACTATCCCGCCGCCAAAGCCCAAGCCCAGGGCTGCCTGCCGGCGCAGGCCTCCAAACGGCCTCGGGCGGCTTTCTCCTGCCAAGGCAGTGCGGCTACTTGGCACCTTGGTGACCTTGGCACAGGGGTGACCGTCCCACTGCCTGCACCCGGGCCCGGAGACAGAGGGACCGGTTGTGCCAGGATAGCAAGCCAAGGGGACGCCCAGCCGCCCCACCCCACCGGAGGACTCCGTCTCCGCGGGCAGGCACCGCGGCCCCTCCCCCAGCGCCCTTCCTTCTCCCAGGAGAGCATTGCGCGCTCGGTTCCCGCCGGCCGGCCGAGGCGGCCCCTGGCGCACAGCCACAAAAGAGCCCGGCCAAAGCAGCGGAGGGATGGTGCGCCACACCTGCACGCGCGCGGCCCTCTCCCCGGGCCTCCAGGAGAGACCACCACACGGGAAAAGCAGGCAGGCAGGCAGGCACACAACCCACAGGAGTAGGGTGCCTGGGCCTGAGCCTCTCCTCCCGCTTGCGCGACCCCGGGCGGGGCTCAAACCCCACCGGCCCTCCGCAGACACTGGAGGCCTGCCCCGGGGTCCCACGGTGACTGCCCACCCCCCCGGGCTCTACATCCTTAACGGAGCCCAGCACCGGGCGAGATCCTCCGCCAGTGGAGGAGCTGTCGCTTCAACACTGCCCCCTTGCGTCGGTCCCATTTTGTGACACAGCCTGTGCGTCCCTCCTTGCTCCCCCCCCCCACTCCCAACCGCTGTCTCTCTGGCTTCTGTCACCGCCTGGGAAGTGGCAGAGGCCCCGTGGAGCCACGGGTGGCCCGAAGGGGCCTCACTGCAGGCAAAGAGTAACCCGCTGCCCACGCCCGCCGCGGCCTGAGGAGGCGGGGAGCAGGCGGGAGGCGCGGCGCTGCTGGAGCCGGCCGGCGGGTAGAGGCTCGCCGCCTGCGCGGCCCAACAACCTGGCGAGGCCCAACAACCTGGTGCGCGCTCACCACGCAGGCTGCGCGGCTGCTCTTGGGGCGCCGGGAGCCCGGTCACAGCATCTACGGCCATACCACCCTGCTCGCGCTCGATCTCGTCTGATCTCGGAAGCTAAGCAGGGTTCGGCCTGGTTAGTACTTGGATGGGAGACCGCCTGGGAATACCGGGTGCTCTAGGCTTTTGCCCGCCACTCCTTTTGCGGCCCCCATGCCCCAGGACCTTCTTCAGCCGCCAACCCCGCCACAGGACCCCTGGCCAGCGGGGCTGGGCGTGGTGGAGGGGATGGGTAGTGGGAGGGTGGGATCCGGGCCGCCGCCGAGACCTACAGCCTCGCAGACCCGGCCTCACGCCAGGCGCCTGGCGAGGTCTCCCCCCACAGCCCCTCTATAGCCTCTTTTTTCCCCGCAAGCGCAAGCGGTCAACCCACAGACCTTCGCAGCGCCCACTACCCCGCCCCCAATGTCCAAGCCCAGGACTGCCTGTCGGCGCTGGCCTACAAACTGCCTCGGGCGGCTTTCTCCTGCCAAGGCATTGCGGCTCCTTGGCAACTCCGTGTCCTTGGCACAGGGGTGATCGTCCCACTGCCTGCACCCGGGCCCGGAGACGGAGGGACTGGTTGTCCCAGGACAGCAACCTAGGGGACGCCCAGCCGCCCCACCCCACCGGAGGCCTCCATCTCCGCCGGCAGGCACCGCGGCCCCTCCCCCAGCGCCCTTCCATCTCCCAGGAGAGCCCTGCGCCCTCGGTTCCCGCCGGCCACGGCGGCCCCCGGCGCACACCCACAAAAGAGCCCGGCCAAAGCAGCGGAGGGATGGAGCGCCACACCTGCACGCGCGCGGCCTTCTCCCGGGGCCTCCAGGAGAGACCGCCACACGGGAAAAGCAGGCAGTCAGGCAGGCACACAACCCACAGGAGTAGGGTGCCTGGGCCTGAGCCTCTCCTCCCGCGTGCGGGACCCCGGGCGGGGCTTGGACCCCACCGGCACTCCGCAGACACTGGAGGCCTGCCCCGGGGTCCCACGGTGACTGCCCACCCCCCCGGGCTCTACATCCTTAACGGAGCCCAGCACCGGGCGAGATCGTCCGCCAGTGGAGGAGCTGTCGCTTCAACACTGCCCCCTTGCGTCGGTCCCATTCCGTGACAAAGCCTGTGCGTCCCTCCTTGCTCCCCCCCCCCACTCCCAACCGCTGTCTCTCTGGCTTCTGTCACCGCCTGGGAAGTGGCAGAGGCCCCGTGGAGCCACGGGTGGCCCGAAGGGGCCTCACTGCAGGCAAAGAGTAACCCGCTGCCCACGCCCGCGGCGGCCTGAGGAGGCGGGGAACAGGCGGGAGGCGCGGCGCTGCTGGAGCCGGCCGGAGGGGAGAGGCTCGCCGCCTGCGCGGCCCAACAACCTGGCGCGACCCAACAACCTGGTGCGCTCACCACGCAGGCCGGGCGGCTGCTCTTGGGGCGCCGGGAGCCCGGTCCCAGCGTCTACGGCCATACCACCCTGCTCGCGCTCGATCTCGTCTGATCTCGGAAGCTAAGCAGGGTTCGGCCTGGTTAGTACTTGGATGGGAGACCGCCTGGGAATACCGGGTGCTCTAGGCTTTTGCCCGCCACTCCTTTTGCGGCCCCCATGCCCCAGGACCCTCTGCAGCCGCCAACCCCGCCACAGGACCCCTGGCCAGCGGGGCTGGGCGGGGTGGGGGGGGTGGGTGGTGGGAGGGTGGGGTCCGGGCCGCCGTGGAGAACTACAGCCTCGCAGACCGGGCCTCACGCCAGGCGCCTGGCCAGGTCTCCCCCCACAGCCCCTTCTATAGCCTCTTTTATCCCCGCAAGCACAAGCGGTCAACCCGCAGACCTTCGCCGCGCCCACTACCCCGCCGCCAAAGCCCAAGCCCAGGGCTGCCTGCCGGCGCTGGCCTACAAACTGCCTCGGGCGGCTTTCTCCTGCAAAGGCATTGCGGCTCCTTGGCAACTCCGTGTCCTTGGCACAGGGGTGACCGTCCCACTGCCTGCACCCGGGCCCGGAGACAGAGGGACTGGTTGTCCCAGGACAGCAACCTAGGGGACGCCCAGCCGCCCCACCCCACCGGAGGCCTCCATCTCCGCCGGCAGGCACCGCGGCCCCTCCCCCAGCGCCCTTCCTTCTCCCAGGAGAGCCCTGCGCCCTCGGTTCCCGCCGGCCGCGGCGGCCCCCGGCGCACACCCACAAAAGAGCCCGGCCAAAGCAGCGGAGGGATGGAGCACCACACCTGCACGCGCGCGGCCCTCTCCCCGGGCCTCCAGGAGAGACCGCCACACGGGAAAAGCAGGCAGGCAGGCAGGCAAACAACCCACAGGAGTAGGGTGCCTGGGCCTGAGCCTCTCCTCCCGCGTGCGGGACCCCGGGCGGGGCTCGGACCCCACCGGCACTCCGCAGACACTGGAGGCCTGCCCCGGGGTCCCACGGTGACTGCCCACAAACCCGGGGTCTACATCCTTAAAGGAGCCCAGCACCGGGCTCGACCGTCCGCCAGTGGAGGAGCTGTCGCTTCAACACTGCCCCCGTGCGTCGGTCCCATTCCGTGACACAGCCTGTGCGTCCCTCCTTGCTCCCCCCCCCCACTCCCAACCGCTGTCTCTCTGGCTTCTGTCACACCCAGGGAAGTGGCAGAGGCCCCGTGGAGCCACGGGTGGCCGAAGGGGCCTCGCTGCCGGCAAAGAGTAACCCGCTGCCCACGCCCGCGGCGTCCTGAGGAGGCGGGGAGCAGTCGGGGGTCGCGGCGCTGCTGGAGCCGGCCGGCGGGAAGAGGCTCGCCGCCTGCGCGGCCCAACAACCTGGCGCGGCCCAACAACCTGGCGCGCGCTCACCACGCAGGCCGGGCGGCTGCTCTTGGGGCGCCGGGAGCCCGGTCCCAGCGTCTACGGCCATACCACCCTGCACGCGCCCGATCTCGTCTGATCTCGGAAGCTAAGCAGGGTCGGGCCTGGTTAGAACTTGGATGGGAGACCGCCTGGGAATACCGGGCTGCTCTAGGCTTTTGCCCGCCACTCCTTTTGCGGCCGCCAAGCCCCAGGACCCTCTGCAGCCGCCAACCCCGCCACAGGATCCCTGGCCAGCGGGGCTGGGCGGGGTAGGGGGGGTGGGTGGTGGGAGGGTGGGGTCCGGGCCGCCGCCGAGAACTACAACCTCGCAGACTGGGCCTCACGCCAGGCGCCTGGCCAGGTCTCCCCCCACAGCCCCTTCTATAGCCTCTTTTATCCCCGCAAGCACAAGCGGTCAACCCGCAGACCTTCGCCGCGCCTACTATCCCGCCGCCAAAGCCCAAGCCCAGGGCTGCCTGCCGGCGCAGGCCTCCAAACGGCCTCGGGCGGCTTTCTCCTGCCAAGGCAGTGCGGCTACTTGGCACCTTGGTGACCTTGGCACAGGGGTGACCGTCCCACTGCCTGCACCCGGGCCCGGAGACAGAGGGACCGGTTGTGCCAGGATAGCAAGCCAAGGGGACGCCCAGCCGCCCCACCCCACCGGAGGACTCCGTCTCCGCGGGCAGGCACCGCGGCCCCTCCCCCAGCGCCCTTCCTTCTCCCAGGAGAGCATTGCGCGCTCGGTTCCCGCCGGCCGGCCGAGGCGGCCCCTGGCGCACAGCCACAAAAGAGCCCGGCCAAAGCAGCGGAGGGATGGTGCGCCACACCTGCACGCGCGCGGCCCTCTCCCCGGGCCTCCAGGAGAGACCACCACACGGGAAAAGCAGGCAGGCAGGCAGGCACACAACCCACAGGAGTAGGGTGCCTGGGCCTGAGCCTCTCCTCCCGCTTGCGCGACCCCGGGCGTGGCTCGGACCCCATCGGCCCTCCGCAGACACTGGAGGCCTGCCCCGGGGTCCCACGGTGACTGCCCACCCCCCCGGGCTCTACATCCTTAACGGAGCCCAGCACCGGGCGAGATCCTCCGCCAGTGGAGGAGCTGTCGCTTCAACACTGCCCCCTTGCGTCGGTCCCATTCCGTGACACAGCCTGTGCGTCCCTCCTTGCTCCCCCCCCCCACTCCCAACCGCTGTCTCTCTGGCTTCTGTCACCGCCTGGGAAGTGGCAGAGGCCCCGTGGAGCCACGGGTGGCCCGAAGGGGCCTCACTGCAGGCAAAGAGTAACCCGCTGCCCACGCCCGCCGCGGCCTGAGGAGGCGGGGAGCAGGCGGGAGGCGCGGCGCTGCTGGAGCCGGCCGACGGGGAGAGGCTCGCCGCCTGCGCGGCCCAACAACCTGGCGAGGCCCAACAACCTGGTGCGCGCTCACCACGCAGGCCGGGCGGCTGCTCTTGGGGCGCCGGGAGCCCGGTCACAGCATCTACGGCCATACCACCCTGCTCGCGCTCGATCTCGTCTGATCTCGGAAGCTAAGCAGGGTTCGGCCTGGTTAGTACTTGGATGGGAGACCGCCTGGGAATACCGGGTGCTCTAGGCTTTTGCCCGCCACTCCTTTTGCGGCCCCCATGCCCCAGGACCCTCTGCAGCCGCCAACCCCGCCACAGGACCCCTGGCCAGCGGGGCTGGGCGGGGTGGGGGGGGTGGGTGGTGGGATGGTGGGGTCCGGGCCGCCGTGGAGAACTACAGCCTCGCAGACCGGGCCTCACGCCAGGCGCCTGGCCAGGTCTCCCCCCACAGCCCCTTCTATAGCCTCTTTTATCCCCGCAAGCACAAGCGGTCAACCCGCAGACCTTCGCCGCGCCCACTACCCCGCCGCCAAAGCCCAAGCCCAGGGCTGCCTGCCGGCGCTGGCCTACAAACTGCCTCGGGCGGCTTTCTCCTGCAAAGGCATTGTGGCTCCTTGGCAACTCCGTGTCCTTGGCACAGGGGTGACCGTCCCACTGCCTGCACCCGGGCCCGGAGACAGAGGGACTGGTTGTCCCAGGACAGCAACCTAGGGGACGCCCAGCCGCCCCACCCCACCGGAGGCCTCCATCTCCGCCGGCAGGCACCGCGGCCCCTCCCCCAGCGCCCTTCCTTCTCCCAGGAGAGCCCTGCGCCCTCGGTTCCCGCCGGCCGCGGCGGCCCCCGGCGCACACCCACAAAAGAGCCCGGCCAAAGCAGCGGAGGGATGGAGCACCACACCTGCACGCGCGCGGCCCTCTCCCCGGGCCTCCAGGAGAGACCGCCACACGGGAAAAGCAGGCAGGCAGGCAGGCAAACAACCCACAGGAGTAGGGTGCCTGGGCCTGAGCCTCTCCTCCCGCGTGCGGGACCCCGGGCGGGGCTCGGACCCCACCGGCACTCCGCAGACACTGGAGTCCTGCCCCGGGGTCCCACGGTGACTGCCCACAAACCCGGGGTCTACATCCTTAAAGGAGCCCAGCACCGGGCTCGACCGTCCGCCAGTGGAGGAGCTGTCGCTTCAACACTGCCCCCGTGCGTCGGTCCCATTCCGTGACACAGCCTGTGCGTCCCTCCTTGCTCCCCCCCCCCACTCCCAACCGCTGTCTCTCTGGCTTCTGTCACACCCAGGGAAGTGGCAGAGGCCCCGTGGAGCCACGGGTGGCCGAAGGGGCCTCGCTGCCGGCAAAGAGTAACCCGCTGCCCACGCCCGCGGCGTCCTGAGGAGGCGGGGAGCAGTCGGGGGTCGCGGCGCTGCTGGAGCCGGCCGGCGGGAAGAGGCTCGCCGCCTGCGCGGCCCAACAACCTGGCGCGGCCCAACAACCTGGCGCGCGCTCACCACGCAGGCCGGGCGGCTGCTCTTGGGGCGCCGGGAGCCCGGTCCCAGCGTCTACGGCCATACCACCCTGCTCGCGCTCGATCTCCTCTGTTCTCGGAAGCTAAGCAGGGTTGGGCCTGGTTAGAACTTGGATGGGAGACCGCCTGGGAATACCGAACTGCTCTAGGCTTTTGCACGCCACTCCTTTTGCGGCCGCCAAGCCCCAGGACCCTCTGCAGCCGCCAACCCCGCCACAGGATCCCTGGCCAGCGGGGCTGGGCTGGGTAGGGGGGGTGGGTGGTGGGAGGGTGGGGTCCGGGCCGCCGCCGAGAACTACAACCTCGCAGACCGGGCCTCACGCCAGGCGCCTGGCCAGGTCTCCCCCCACAGCCCCTTCTATAGCCTCTTTTATCCCCGCAAGCACAAGCGGTCAACCCGCAGACCTTCGCCGCGCCCACTATCCCGCCGCCAAAGCCCAAGCTCAGGGCTGCCTGCCGGCGCAGGCCTCCAAACGGCCTCGGGCGGCTTTCTCCTGCCAAGGCAGTGCGGCTCCTTGGCACCTCGGTGACCTTGGCACAGGGGTGACCGTCCCACTGCCTGCACCCGGGCCCGGAGACAGAGGGACCGGTTGTGCCAGGATAGCAAGCCAAGGGGACGCCCAGCCGCTTCACCCCACCGGAGGACTCCGTCTCCGCGGGCAGGCACCGCGGCCCCTCCCCCAGCGCCCTTCCTTCTCCCAGGAGAGCCCTGCGCGCTCGGTTCCCGCTGGCCGGCCGAGGCGGCCCCTGGCGCAGAGCCACAAAAGAGCCCGGCCAAAGCAGCGGAGGGATGGAGCGCCACACCTGCACGCGCGCGGCCCTCTCCCCGGGCCTCCAGGAGAGACCACCACACGGGAAAAGCAGGCAGGCAGGCAGGCACACAACCCACAGGAGTAGGGTGCCTGGGCCTGAGCCTCTCCTCCCGCTTGCGCGACCCCGGGCGGGTTCGGACCCCACCGGCCCTCCGCAGACACTGGAGGCCTGCCCCGGGGTCCCACGGTGACTGCCCACCCCCCCGGGCTCTACATCCTTAACGGAGCCCAGCACCGGGCGAGATCCTTCGCCAGTGGAGGAGCTGTCGCTTCAACACTGCCCCCTTGCGTCGGTCCCATTTCGTGACACAGCCTGTACGTCCCTCCTTGCTCCCCCCCCCCACTCCCAACCGCTGTCTCTCTGGCTTCTGTCACCGCCTGGGAAGTGGCAGAGGCCCCGTGGAGCCACGGGTGGCCCGAAGGGGCCTCACTGCAGGCAAAGAGTAACCCGCTGCCCACGCCCGCCGCGGCCTGAGGAGGCGGGGAGCAGGCGGGAGGCGCGGCGCTGCTGGAGCCGGCCGGCGGGTAGAGGCTCGCCGCCTGCGCGGCCCAACAACCTGGCGAGGCCCAACAACCTGGTGCGCGCTCACCACGCAGGCTGCGCGGCTGCTCTTGGGGCGCCGGGAGCCCGGTCACAGCATCTACGGCCATACCACCCTGCTCGCGCTCGATCTCGTCTGATCTCGGAAGCTAAGCAGGGTTCGGCCTGGTTAGTACTTGGATGGGAGACCGCCTGGGAATACCGGGTGCTCTAGGCTTTTGCCCGCCACTCCTTTTGCGGCCCCCATGCCCCAGGACCTTCTTCAGCCGCCAACCCCGCCACAGGACCCCTGGCCAGCGGGGCTGGGCGTGGTGGAGGGGATGGGTAGTGGGAGGGTGGGATCCGGGCCGCCGCCGAGACCTACAGCCTCGCAGACCCGGCCTCACGCCAGGCGCCTGGCGAGGTCTCCCCCCACAGCCCCTCTATAGCCTCTTTTTTCCCCGCAAGCGCAAGCGGTCAACCCACAGACCTTCGCAGCGCCCACTACCCCGCCCCCAATGTCCAAGCCCAGGACTGCCTGTCGGCGCTGGCCTACAAACTGCCTCGGGCGGCTTTCTCCTGCCAAGGCATTGCGGCTCCTTGGCAACTCCGTGTCCTTGGCACAGGGGTGATCGTCCCACTGCCTGCACCCGGGCCCGGAGACGGAGGGACTGGTTGTCCCAGGACAGCAACCTAGGGGACGCCCAGCCGCCCCACCCCACCGGAGGCCTCCATCTCCGCCGGCAGGCACCGCGGCCCCTCCCCCAGCGCCCTTCCATCTCCCAGGAGAGCCCTGCGCCCTCGGTTCCCGCCGGCCACGGCGGCCCCCGGCGCACACCCACAAAAGAGCCCGGCCAAAGCAGCGGAGGGATGGAGCGCCACACCTGCACGCGCGCGGCCTTCTCCCGGGGCCTCCAGGAGAGACCGCCACACGGGAAAAGCAGGCAGTCAGGCAGGCACACAACCCACAGGAGTAGGGTGCCTGGGCCTGAGCCTCTCCTCCCGCGTGCGATACCCCGGGCGGGGCTTGGACCCCACCGGCACTCCGCAGACACTGGAGGCCTGCCCCGGGGTCCCACGGTGACTGCCCACCCCCCCGGGCTCTACATCCTTAACGGAGCCCAGCACCGGGCGAGATCGTCCGCCAGTGGAGGAGCTGTCGCTTCAACACTGCCCCCTTGCGTCGGTCCCATTCCGTGACAAAGCCTGTGCGTCCCTCCTTGCTCCCCCCCCCCACTCCCAACCGCTGTCTCTCTGGCTTCTGTCACCGCCTGGGAAGTGGCAGAGGCCCCGTGGAGCCACGGGTGGCCCGAAGGGGCCTCACTGCAGGCAAAGAGTAACCCGCTGCCCACGCCCGCGGCGGCCTGAGGAGGCGGGGAGCAGGCGGGAGGCGCGGCGCTGCTGGAGCCGGCCGGAGGGGAGAGGCTCGCCGCCTGCGCGGCCCAACAACCTGGCGCGACCCAACAACCTGGTGCGCTCACCACGCAGGCCGGGCGGCTGCTCTTGGGGCGCCGGGAGCCCGGTCCCAGCGTCTACGGCCATACCACCCTGCTCGCGCTCGATCTCGTCTGATCTCGGAAGCTAAGCAGGGTTCGGCCTGGTTAGTACTTGGATGGGAGACCGCCTGGGAATACCGGGTGCTCTAGGCTTTTGCCCGCCACTCCTTTTGTGGCCCCCATGCCCCAGGACCTTCTGCAGCCGCCAACCCCGCCACGGGACCCCTGGCCAGCGGGGCTGGGCGGGGTGGAGGGGATGGGTAGTGGGAGGGTGGGATCCGGGCCGCCGCCGAGACCTACAGCCTCGCAGACCCGGCCTCACGCCAGGCGCCTGGCGAGGTCTCCCCCCACAGCCCCTCTATAGCCTCTTTTTTCCCCGCAAGCGCAAGCGGTCAACCCACAGACCTTTGCCGCGCCCACTACCCCGCCCCCAATGTCCAAGCCCAGGACTGCCTGCCGGCGCTGGCCTACAAACTGCCTCGGGCGGCTTTCTCCTGCCAAGGCATTGCGGCTCCTTGGCAACTCCGTGTCCTTGGCACAGGGGTGACCGTCCCACTGCCTGCACCCGGGCCCGGAGACAGAGGGACTGGTTGTCCCAGGACAGCAACCTAGGGGACGCCCAGCCGCCCCAGCCCACCGGAGGCCTCCATCTCCGCCGGCAGGCACCGCGGCCCCTCCCCCAGCGCCCTTCCTTCTCCCAGGAGAGCCCTGCGCCCTCGGTTCCCGCCGGCCGCGGCGGCCCCCGGCGCACACCCACAAAAGAGCCCGGCCAAAGCAGCGGAGGGATGGAGCGCCACACCTGCACGCGCGCGGCCCTCTCCCCGGGCCTCCAGGAGAGACCGCCACACGGGAAAAGCAGGCAGGCAGGCAGGCAAACAACCCACAGGAGTAGGGTGCCTGGGCCTGAGCCTCTCCTCCCGCGTGCAGGACCCCGGGCGGGGCTCGGACCCCACCGGCACTCCGCAGACACTGGAGGCCTGCCCCAAGGTCCCACGGTGACTGCCCAGAAACCCGGGCTCTACATCCTTAAAGGAGCCCAGCACCGGGCTCGACCGTCCGCCAGTGGAGGAGCTGTCGCTTCAACACTGCCCCCGTGCGTCGGTCCCATTCCGTGACACAGGCTGTGCGTCCCTCCTTGCTCCCCCCCCCACTCCCAACCGCTGTCTCTCTGGCTTCTGTCACACCCAGGGAAGTGGCAGAGGCCCCGTGGAGCCACGGGTGGCCGAAGGGGCCTCGCTGCCGGCAAAGAGTAACCCGCTGCCCACGCCCGCGGCGTCCTGAGGAGGCGGGGAGCAGTCGGGAGTCGCGGCGCTGCTGGAGTCGGCCGGCGGGAAGAGGCTCGCCGCCTGCGCGGCCCAACAACCTGGCGCGGCCCAACAACCTGGCGCGCGCTCACCACGCAGGCCGGGCGGCTGCTCTTGGGGCGCCGGGAGCCCGGTCCCAGCGTCTACGGCCATACCACCCTGCACGCACCCGATCTCGTCTGATCTCGGAAGCTAAGCAGGGTTGGGCCTGGTTAGAACTTGGATGGGAGACCGCCTGGGAATACCGGGCTGCTCTAGGCTTTTGCCCGCCACTCCTTTTGCGGCCGCCAAGCCCCAGGACCCTCTGCAGCCGCCAACCCCGCCACAGGATCCCTGGCCAGCGGGGCTGGGCGGGGTGGGGGCGGTGGGTGGTGGGAGGGTGGGGTCCGGGCCGCCGTGGAGAACTACAGCCTCGCAGACCGGGCCTCACGCCAGGCGCCTGGCCAGGTCTCCCCCCACAGCCCCTTCTATAGCCTCTTTTATCCCCGCAAGCACAAGCGGTCAACCCGCAGACCTTCGCCGCGCCCACTATCCCGCCGCCAAAGCCCAAGCCCAGGGCTGCCTGCCGGCGCAGGCCTCCAAACGGCCTCGGGCGGCTTTCTCCTGCCAAGGCAGTGCGGCTACTTGGCACCTTGGTGACCTTGGCACAGGGGTGACCGTCCCACTGCCTGCACCCGGGCCCGGAGACAGAGGGACCGGTTGTGCCAGGATAGCAAGCCAAGGGGACGCCCAGCCGCCCCACCCCACCGGAGGACTCCGTCTCCGCGGGCAGGCACCGCGGCCCCTCCCCCAGCGCCCTTCCTTCTCCCAGGAGAGCATTGCGCGCTCGGTTCCCGCCGGCCGGCCGAGGCGGCCCCTGGCGCACAGCCACAAAAGAGCCCGGCCAAAGCAGCGGAGGGATGGTGCGCCACACCTGCACGCGCGCGGCCCTCTCCCCGGGCCTCCAGGAGAGACCACCACACGGGAAAAGCAGGCAGGCAGGCAGGCACACAACCCACAGGAGTAGGGTGCCTGGGCCTGAGCCTCTCCTCCCGCTTGCGCGACCCCGGGCGTGGCTCGGACCCCATCGGCCCTCCGCAGACACTGGAGGCCTGCCCCGGGGTCCCACGGTGACTGCCCACCCCCCCGGGCTCTACATCCTTAACGGAGCCCAGCACCGGGCGAGATCCTCCGCCAGTGGAGGAGCTGTCGCTTCAACACTGCCCCCTTGCGTCGGTCCCATTCCGTGACACAGCCTGTGCGTCCCTCCTTGCTCCCCCCCCCCACTCCCAACCGCTGTCTCTCTGGCTTCTGTCACCGCCTGGGAAGTGGCAGAGGCCCCGTGGAGCCACGGGTGGCCCGAAGGGGCCTCACTGCAGGCAAAGAGTAACCCGCTGCCCACGCCCGCCGCGGCCTGAGGAGGCGGGGAGCAGGCGGGAGGCGCGGCGCTGCTGGAGCCGGCCGACGGGGAGAGGCTCGCCGCCTGCGCGGCCCAACAACCTGGCGAGGCCCAACAACCTGGTGCGCGCTCACCACGCAGGCCGGGCGGCTGCTCTTGGGGCGCCGGGAGCCCGGTCACAGCATCTACGGCCATACCACCCTGCTCGCGCTCGATCTCGTCTGATCTCGGAAGCTAAGCAGGGTTCGGCCTGGTTAGTACTTGGATGGGAGACCGCCTGGGAATACCGGGTGCTCTAGGCTTTTGCCCGCCACTCCTTTTGCGGCCCCCATGCCCCAGGACCCTCTGCAGCCGCCAACCCCGCCACAGGACCCCTGGCCAGCGGGGCTGGGCGGGGTGGGGGGGGTGGGTGGTGGGAGGGTGGGGTCCGGGCCGCCGTGGAGAACTACAGCCTCGCAGACCGGGCCTCACGCCAGGCGCCTGGCCAGGTCTCCCCCCACAGCCCCTTCTATAGCCTCTTTTATCCCCGCAAGCACAAGCGGTCAACCCGCAGACCTTCGCCGCGCCCACTACCCCGCCGCCAAAGCCCAAGCCCAGGGCTGCCTGCCGGCGCTGGCCTACAAACTGCCTCGGGCGGCTTTCTCCTGCAAAGGCATTGTGGCTCCTTGGCAACTCCGTGTCCTTGGCACAGGGGTGACCGTCCCACTGCCTGCACCCGGGCCCGGAGACAGAGGGACTGGTTGTCCCAGGACAGCAACCTAGGGGACGCCCAGCCGCCCCACCCCACCGGAGGCCTCCATCTCCGCCGGCAGGCACCGCGGCCCCTCCCCCAGCGCCCTTCCTTCTCCCAGGAGAGCCCTGCGCCCTCGGTTCCCGCCGGCCGCGGCGGCCCCCGGCGCACACCCACAAAAGAGCCCGGCCAAAGCAGCGGAGGGATGGAGCACCACACCTGCACGCGCGCGGCCCTCTCCCCGGGCCTCCAGGAGAGACCGCCACACGGGAAAAGCAGGCAGGCAGGCAGGCAAACAACCCACAGGAGTAGGGTGCCTGGGCCTGAGCCTCTCCTCCCGCGTGCGGGACCCCGGGCGGGGCTCGGACCCCACCGGCACTCCGCAGACACTGGAGTCCTGCCCCGGGGTCCCACGGTGACTGCCCACAAACCCGGGGTCTACATCCTTAAAGGAGCCCAGCACCGGGCTCGACCGTCCGCCAGTGGAGGAGCTGTCGCTTCAACACTGCCCCCGTGCGTCGGTCCCATTCCGTGACACAGCCTGTGCGTCCCTCCTTGCTCCCCCCCCCCCACTCCCAACCGCTGTCTCTCTGGCTTCTGTCACCGCCTGGGAAGTGGCAGAGGCCCCGTGGAGCCACGGGTGGCCGAAGGGGCCTCGCTGCTGGCAAAGAGTAACCCGCTGCCCACGCCCGCGGCGTCCTGAGGAGGCGGGGAGCAGTCGGGGGTCGCGGCGCTGCTGGAGCCGGCCGGCGGGAAGAGGCTCGCCGCCTGCGCGGCCCAACAACCTGGCGCGGCCCAACAACCTGGCGCGCGCTCACCACGCAGGCCGGGCGGCTGCTCTTGGGGCGCCGGGAGCCCGGTCCCAGCGTCTACGGCCATACCACCCTGCTCGCGCTCGATCTCCTCTGATCTCGGAAGCTAAGCAGGGTTGGGCCTGGTTAGAACTTGGATGGGAGACCGCCTGGGAATACCGAACTGCTCTAGGCTTTTGCACGCCACTCCTTTTGCGGCCGCCAAGCCCCAGGACCCTCTGCAGCCGCCAACCCCGCCACAGGATCCCTGGCCAGCGGGGCTGGGCTGGGTAGGGGGGGTGGGTGGTGGGAGGGTGGGGTCCGGGCCGCCGCCGAGAACTACAACCTCGCAGACCGGGCCTCACGCCAGGCGCCTGGCCAGGTCTCCCCCCACAGCCCCTTCTATAGCCTCTTTTATCCCCGCAAGCACAAGCGGTCAACCCGCAGACCTAGCCGCGCCCACTATCCCGCCGCCAAAGCCCAAGCTCAGGGCTGCCTGCCGGCGCAGGCCTCCAAACGGCCTCGGGCGGCTTTCTCCTGCCAAGGCAGTGCGGCTCCTTGGCACCTCGGTGACCTTGGCACAGGGGTGACCGTCCCACTGCCTGCACCCGGGCCCGGAGACAGAGGGACCGGTTGTGCCAGGATAGCAAGCCAAGGGGACGCCCAGCCGCTTCACCCCACCGGAGGACTCCGTCTCCGCGGGCAGGCACCGCGGCCCCTCCCCCAGCGCCCTTCCTTCTCCCAGGAGAGCCCTGCGCGCTCGGTTCCCGCTGGCCGGCCGAGGCGGCCCCTGGCGCAGAGCCACAAAAGAGCCCGGCCAAAGCAGCGGAGGGATGGAGCGCCACACCTGCACGCGCGCGGCCCTCTCCCCGGGCCTCCAGGAGAGACCACCACACGGGAAAAGCAGGCAGGCAGGCAGGCACACAACCCACAGGAGTAGGGTGCCTGGGCCTGAGCCTCTCCTCCCGCTTGCGCGACCCCGGGCGGGTTCGGACCCCACCGGCCCTCCGCAGACACTGGAGGCCTGCCCCGGGGTCCCACGGTGACTGCCCACCCCCCCGGGCTCTACATCCTTAACGGAGCCCAGCACCGGGCGAGATCCTTCGCCAGTGGAGGAGCTGTCGCTTCAACACTGCCCCCTTGCGTCGGTCCCATTTCGTGACACAGCCTGTACGTCCCTCCTTGCTCCCCCCCCCCCACTCCCAACCGCTGTCTCTCTGGCTTCTGTCACCGCCTGGGAAGTGGCAGAGGCCCCGTGGAGCCACGGGTGGCCCGAAGGGGCCTCACTGCAGGCAAAGAGTAACCCGCTGCCCACGCCCGCCGCGGCCTGAGGAGGCGGGGAGCAGGCGGGAGGCGCGGCGCTGCTGGAGCCGGCCGGCGGGTAGAGGCTCGCCGCCTGCGCGGCCCAACAACCTGGCGAGGCCCAACAACCTGGTGCGCGCTCACCACGCAGGCTGCGCGGCTGCTCTTGGGGCGCCGGGAGCCCGGTCACAGCATCTACGGCCATACCACCCTGCTCGCGCTCGATCTCGTCTGATCTCGGAAGCTAAGCAGGGTTCGGCCTGGTTAGTACTTGGATGGGAGACCGCCTGGGAATACCGGGTGCTCTAGGCTTTTGCCCGCCACTCCTTTTGCGGCCCCCATGCCCCAGGACCTTCTTCAGCCGCCAACCCCGCCACAGGACCCCTGGCCAGCGGGGCTGGGCGTGGTGGAGGGGATGGGTAGTGGGAGGGTGGGATCCGGGCCGCCGCCGAGACCTACAGCCTCGCAGACCCGGCCTCACGCCAGGCGCCTGGCGAGGTCTCCCCCCACAGCCCCTCTATAGCCTCTTTTTTCCCCGCAAGCGCAAGCGGTCAACCCACAGACCTTCGCAGCGCCCACTACCCCGCCCCCAATGTCCAAGCCCAGGACTGCCTGTCGGCGCTGGCCTACAAACTGCCTCGGGCGGCTTTCTCCTGCCAAGGCATTGCGGCTCCTTGGCAACTCCGTGTCCTTGGCACAGGGGTGATCGTCCCACTGCCTGCACCCGGGCCCGGAGACGGAGGGACTGGTTGTCCCAGGACAGCAACCTAGGGGACGCCCAGCCGCCCCACCCCACCGGAGGCCTCCATCTCCGCCGGCAGGCACCGCGGCCCCTCCCCCAGCGCCCTTCCATCTCCCAGGAGAGCCCTGCGCCCTCGGTTCCCGCCGGCCACGGCGGCCCCCGGCGCACACCCACAAAAGAGCCCGGCCAAAGCAGCGGAGGGATGGAGCGCCACACCTGCACGCGCGCGGCCTTCTCCCGGGGCCTCCAGGAGAGACCGCCACACGGGAAAAGCAGGCAGTCAGGCAGGCACACAACCCACAGGAGTAGGGTGCCTGGGCCTGAGCCTCTCCTCCCGCGTGCGATACCCCGGGCGGGGCTTGGACCCCACCGGCACTCCGCAGACACTGGAGGCCTGCCCCGGGGTCCCACGGTGACTGCCCACCCCCCCGGGCTCTACATCCTTAACGGAGCCCAGCACCGGGCGAGATCGTCCGCCAGTGGAGGAGCTGTCGCTTCAACACTGCCCCCTTGCGTCGGTCCCATTCCGTGACAAAGCCTGTGCGTCCCTCCTTGCTCCCCCCCCCCACTCCCAACCGCTGTCTCTCTGGCTTCTGTCACCGCCTGGGAAGTGGCAGAGGCCCCGTGGAGCCACGGGTGGCCCGAAGGGACCTCACTGCAGGCAAAGAGTAACCCGCTGCCCACGCCCGCGGCGGCCTGAGGAGGCGGGGAGCAGGCGGGAGGCGCGGCGCTGCTGGAGCCGGCCGGAGGGGAGAGGCTCGCCGCCTGCGCGGCCCAACAACCTGGCGCGACCCAACAACCTGGTGCGCTCACCACGCAGGCCGGGCGGCTGCTCTTGGGGCGCCGGGAGCCCGGTCCCAGCGTCTACGGCCATACCACCCTGCTCGCGCTCGATCTCGTCTGATCTCGGAAGCTAAGCAGGGTTCGGCCTGGTTAGTACTTGGATGGGAGACCGCCTGGGAATACCGGGTGCTCTAGGCTTTTGCCCGCCACTCCTTTTGTGGCCCCCATGCCCCAGGACCTTCTGCAGCCGCCAACCCCGCCACGGGACCCCTGGCCAGCGGGGCTGGGCGGGGTGGAGGGGATGGGTAGTGGGAGGGTGGGATCCGGGCCGCCGCCGAGACCTACAGCCTCGCAGACCCGGCCTCACGCCAGGCGCCTGGCGAGGTCTCCCCCCACAGCCCCTCTATAGCCTCTTTTTTCCCCGCAAGCGCAAGCGGTCAACCCACAGACCTTTGCCGCGCCCACTACCCCGCCCCCAATGTCCAAGCCCAGGACTGCCTGCCGGCGCTGGCCTACAAACTGCCTCGGGCGGCTTTCTCCTGCCAAGGCATTGCGGCTCCTTGGCAACTCCGTGTCCTTGGCACAGGGGTGACCGTCCCACTGCCTGCACCCGGGCCCGGAGACAGAGGGACTGGTTGTCCCAGGACAGCAACCTAGGGGACGCCCAGCCGCCCCAGCCCACCGGAGGCCTCCATCTCCGCCGGCAGGCACCGCGGCCCCTCCCCCAGCGCCCTTCCTTCTCCCAGGAGAGCCCTGCGCCCTCGGTTCCCGCCGGCCGCGGCGGCCCCCGGCGCACACCCACAAAAGAGCCCGGCCAAAGCAGCGGAGGGATGGAGCGCCACACCTGCACGCGCGCGGCCCTCTCCCCGGGCCTCCAGGAGAGACCGCCACACGGGAAAAGCAGGCAGGCAGGCAGGCAAACAACCCACAGGAGTAGGGTGCCTGGGCCTGAGCCTCTCCTCCCGCGTGCAGGACCCCGGGCGGGGCTCGGACCCCACCGGCACTCCGCAGACACTGGAGGCCTGCCCCAAGGTCCCACGGTGACTGCCCAGAAACCCGGGCTCTACATCCTTAAAGGAGCCCAGCACCGGGCTCGACCGTCCGCCAGTGGAGGAGCTGTCGCTTCAACACTGCCCCCGTGCGTCGGTCCCATTCCGTGACACAGGCTGTGCGTCCCTCCTTGCTCCCCCCCCCACTCCCAACCGCTGTCTCTCTGGCTTCTGTCACACCCAGGGAAGTGGCAGAGGCCCCGTGGAGCCACGGGTGGCCGAAGGGGCCTCGCTGCCGGCAAAGAGTAACCCGCTGCCCACGCCCGCGGCGTCCTGAGGAGGCGGGGAGCAGTCGGGAGTCGCGGCGCTGCTGGAGTCGGCCGGCGGGAAGAGGCTCGCCGCCTGCGCGGCCCAACAACCTGGCGCGGCCCAACAACCTGGCGCGCGCTCACCACGCAGGCCGGGCGGCTGCTCTTGGGGCGCCGGGAGCCCGGTCCCAGCGTCTACGGCCATACCACCCTGCACGCGCCCGATCTCGTCTGATCTCGGAAGCTAAGCAGGGTTGGGCCTGGTTAGAACTTGGATGGGAGACCGCCTGGGAATACCGGGCTGCTCTAGGCTTTTGCCCGCCACTCCTTTTGCGGCCGCCAAGCCCCAGGACCCTCTGCAGCCGCCAACCCCGCCACAGGATCCCTGGCCAGCGGGGCTGGGCGGGGTGGGGGCGGTGGGTGGTGGGAGGGTGGGGTCCGGGCCGCCGTGGAGAACTACAGCCTCGCAGACCGGGCCTCACGCCAGGCGCCTGGCCAGGTCTCCCCCCACAGCCCCTTCTATAGCCTCTTTTATCCCCGCAAGCACAAGCGGTCAACCCGCAGACCTTCGCCGCGCCCACTATCCCGCCGCCAAAGCCCAAGCCCAGGGCTGCCTGCCGGCGCAGGCCTCCAAACGGCCTCGGGCGGCTTTCTCCTGCCAAGGCAGTGCGGCTACTTGGCACCTTGGTGACCTTGGCACAGGGGTGACCGTCCCACTGCCTGCACCCGGGCCCGGAGACAGAGGGACCGGTTGTGCCAGGATAGCAAGCCAAGGGGACGCCCAGCCGCCCCACCCCACCGGAGGACTCCGTCTCCGCGGGCAGGCACCGCGGCCCCTCCCCCAGCGCCCTTCCTTCTCCCAGGAGAGCATTGCGCGCTCGGTTCCCGCCGGCCGGCCGAGGCGGCCCCTGGCGCACAGCCACAAAAGAGCCCGGCCAAAGCAGCGGAGGGATGGTGCGCCACACCTGCACGCGCGCGGCCCTCTCCCCGGGCCTCCAGGAGAGACCACCACACGGGAAAAGCAGGCAGGCAGGCAGGCACACAACCCACAGGAGTAGGGTGCCTGGGCCTGAGCCTCTCCTCCCGCTTGCGCGACCCCGGGCGTGGCTCGGACCCCATCGGCCCTCCGCAGACACTGGAGGCCTGCCCCGGGGTCCCACGGTGACTGCCCACCCCCCCGGGCTCTACATCCTTAACGGAGCCCAGCACCGGGCGAGATCCTCCGCCAGTGGAGGAGCTGTCGCTTCAACACTGCCCCCTTGCGTCGGTCCCATTCCGTGACACAGCCTGTGCGTCCCTCCTTGCTCCCCCCCCCCCACTCCCAACCGCTGTCTCTCTGGCTTCTGTCACCGCCTGGGAAGTGGCAGAGGCCCCGTGGAGCCACGGGTGGCCCGAAGGGGCCTCACTGCAGGCAAAGAGTAACCCGCTGCCCACGCCCGCCGCGGCCTGAGGAGGCGGGGAGCAGGCGGGAGGCGCGGCGCTGCTGGAGCCGGCCGACGGGGAGAGGCTCGCCGCCTGCGCGGCCCAACAACCTGGCGAGGCCCAACAACCTGGTGCGCGCTCACCACGCAGGCCTGGCGGCTGCTCTTGGGGCGCCGGGAGCCCGGTCACAGCATCTACGGCCATACCACCCTGCTCGCGCTCGATCTCGTCTGATCTCGGAAGCTAAGCAGGGTTCGGCCTGGTTAGTACTTGGATGGGAGACCGCCTGGGAATACCGGGTGCTCTAGGCTTTTGCCCGCCACTCCTTTTGCGGCCCCCATGCCCCAGGACCCTCTGCAGCCGCCAACCCCGCCACAGGACCCCTGGCCAGCGGGGCTGGGCGGGGTGGGGAGGGTGGGTGGTGGGAGGGTGGGGTCCGGGCCGCCGTGGAGAACTACAGCCTCGCAGACCGGGCCTCACGCCAGGCGCCTGGCCAGGTCTCCCCCCACAGCCCCTTCTATAGCCTCTTTTTTCCCCGCAAGCGCAAGCGGTCAACCCGCAGACCTTCGCCGCGCCCACTACCCCGCCGCCAAAGCCCAAGCCCAGGGCTGCCTGCCGGCGCTGGCCTACAAACTGCCTCGGGCGGCTTTCTCCTGCAAAGGCATTGCGGCTCCTTGGCAACTCCGTGTCCTTGGCACAGGGGTGACCGTCCCACTGCCTGCACCCGGGCCCGGAGACAGAGGGACTGGTTGTCCCAGGACAGCAACCTAGGGGACGCCCAGCCGCCCCACCCCACCGGAGGCCTCCATCTCCGCCGGCAGGCACCGCGGCCCCTCCCCCAGCGCCCTTCCTTCTCCCAGGAGAGCCCTGCGCCCTCGGTTCCCGCCGGCCGCGGCGGCCCCCGGCGCACACCCACAAAAGAGCCCGGCCAAAGCAGCGGAGGGATGGAGCACCACACCTGCACGCGCGCGGCCCTCTCCCCGGGCCTCCAGGAGAGACCGCCACACGGGAAAAGCAGGCAGGCAGGCAGGCAAACAACCCACAGGAGTAGGGTGCCTGGGCCTGAGCCTCTCCTCCCGCGTGCGGGACCCCGGGCGGGGCTCGGACCCCACCGGCACTCCGCAGACACTGGAGGCCTGCCCCGGGGTCCCACGGTGACTGCCCACAAACCCGGGGTCTACATCCTTAAAGGAGCCCAGCACCGGGCTCGAACGTCCGCCAGTGGAGGAGCTGTCGCTTCAACACTGCCCCCGTGCGTCGGTCCCATTCCGTGACACAGCCTGTGCGTCCCTCCTTGCTCCCCCCCCCCACTCCCAACCGCTGTCTCTCTGGCTTCTGTCACACCCAGGGAAGTGGCAGAGGCCCCGTGGAGCCACGGGTGGCCGAAGGGGCCTCGCTGCCGGCAAAGAGTAACCCGCTGCCCACGCCCGCGGCGTCCTGAGGAGGCGGGGAGCAGTCGGGGGTCGCGGCGCTGCTGGAGCCGGCCGGCGGGAAGAGGCTCGCCGCCTGCGCGGCCCAACAACCTGGCGCGGCCCAACAACCTGGCGCGCGCTCACCACGCAGGCCGGGCGGCTGCTCTTGGGGCGCCGGGAGCCCGGTCCCAGCGTCTACGGCCATACCACCCTGCTCGCGCTCGATCTCCTCTGATCTCGGAAGCTAAGCAGGGTTGGGCCTGGTTAGAACTTGGATGGGAGACCGCCTGGGAATACCGGGCTGCTCTAGGCTTTTGCCCGCCACTCCTTTTGCGGCCGCCAAGCCCCAGGACCCTCTGCAGTTGCCAACCCCGCCACAGGACCCCTGGCCAGCGGGGCTGGGCGTGGTGGAGGGGATGGGTAGTGGGAGGGTGGGATCCGGGCCGCCGCCGAGACCTACAGCCTCGCAGACCTGGCCTCACGCCAGGCGCCTGGCGAGGTCTCCCCCCACAGCCCCTCTATAGCCTCTTTTTTCCCCGCAAGCGCAAGCGGTCAACCCACAGACCTTCGCAGCGCCCACTACCCCGCCCCCAATGTCCAAGCCCAGGACTGCCTGTCGGCGCTGGCCTACAAACTGCCTCGGGCGGCTTTCTCCTGCCAAGGCATTGCGGCTCCTTGGCAACTCCGTGTCCTTGGCACAGGGGTGATCGTCCCATTGCCTGCACCCGGGCCCGGAGACGGAGGGACTGGTTGTCCCAGGACAGCAACCTAGGGGACGCCCAGCCGCCCTACCCTACCGGAGGCCTCCATCTCCGCCGGCAGGCACCGCGGCCCCTCCCCCAGCGCCCTTCCATCTCCCAGGAGAGCCCTGCGCCCTCGGTTCCCGCCGGCCACGGCGGCCCCCGGCGCACACCCACAAAAGAGCCCGGCCAAAGCAGCGGAGGGATGGAGCGCCACACCTGCACGCGCGCGGCCTTCTCCCGGGGCCTCCAGGAGAGACCGCCACACGGGAAAAGCAGGCAGTCAGGCAGGCACACAACCCACAGGAGTAGGGTGACTGGGCCTGAGCCTCTCCTCCCGCGTGCGATACCCCGGGCGGGGCTTGGACCCCACCGGCACTCCGCAGACACTGGAGGCCTGCCCCGGGGTCCCACGGTGACTGCCCACCCCCCCGGGCTCTACATCCTTAACGGAGCCCAGCACCGGGCGAGATCGTCCGCCAGTGGAGGAGCTGTCGCTTCAACACTGCCCCCTTGCGTCGGTCCCATTCCGTGACAAAGCCTGTGCGTCCCTCCTTGCTCCCCCCCCCCACTCCCAACCGCTGTCTCTCTGGCTTCTGTCACCGCCTGGGAAGTGGCAGAGGCCCCGTGGAGCCACGGGTGGCCCGAAGGGGCCTCACTGCAGGCAAAGAGTAACCCGCTGCCCACGCCCGCCGCGGCCTGAGGAGGCGGGGAGCAGGCGGGAGGCGCGGCGCTGCTGGAGCCGGCCGACGGGGAGAGGCTCGCCGCCTGCGCGGCCCAACAACCTGGCGCGACCCAACAACCTGGTGCGCTCACCACGCAGGCCGGGCGGCTGCTCTTGGGGCGCCGGGAGCCCGGTCCCAGCGTCTACGGCCATACCACCCTGCTCGCGCTCGATCTCGTCTGATCTCGGAAGCTAAGCAGGGTTCGGCCTGGTTAGTACTTGGATGGGAGACCGCCTGGGAATACCGGGTGCTCTAGGCTTTTGCCCGCCACTCCTTTTGTGGCCCCCATGCCCCAGGACCTTCTGCAGCCGCCAACCCCGCCACGGGACCCCTGGCCAGCGGGGCTGGGCGGGGTGGAGGGGATGGGTAGTGGGAGGGTGGGATCCGGGCCGCCGCCGAGACCTACAGCCTCGCAGACCCGGCCTCACGCCAGGCGCCTGGCGAGGTCTCCCCCCAGAGCCCCTCTATAGCCTCTTTTTTCCCCGCAAGCGCAAGCGGTCAACCCACAGACCTCTGCCGCGCCCACTACCCCGCCCCCAATGTCCAAGCCCAGGACTGCCTGCCGGCGCTGGCCTACAAACTGCCTCGGGCGGCTTTCTCCTGCCAAGGCATTGCGGCTCCTTGGCAACTCCGTGTCCTTGGCACAGGGGTGACCGTCCCACTGCCTGCACCCGGGCCCGGAGACAGAGGGACTGGTTGTCCCAGGACAGCAACCTAGGGGACGCCCAGCCGCCCCAGCCCACCGGAGGCCTCCATCTCCGCCGGCAGGCACCGCGGCCCCTCCCCCAGCGCCCTTCCTTCTCCCAGGAGAGCCCTGCGCCCTCGGTTCCCGCCGGCCGCGGCGGCCCCCGGCGCACACCCACAAAAGAGCCCGGCCAAAGCAGCGGAGGGATGGAGCGCCACACCTGCACGCGCGCGGCCCTCTCCCCGGGCCTCCAGGAGAGACCGCCACACGGGAAAAGCAGGCAGGCAGGCAGGCAAACAACCCACAGGAGTAGGGTGCCTGGGCCTGAGCCTCTCCTCCCGCGTGCGGGACCCCGGGCGGGGCTCGAACCCCACCGGCACTCCGCAGACACTGGAGGCCTGCCCCGGGGTCCCACGGTGACTGCCCACCCCCCCGGGCTCTACATCCTTAACGGAGCCCAGCACCGGGCGAGATCGTCCGCCAGTGGAGGAGCTGTCGCTTCAACACTGCCCCCGTGCGTCGCTCCCATTCCGTGACACAGGCTGTGCGTCCCTCCTTGCTCCCCCCCCCCACTCCCAACCGCTGTCTCTCTGGATTCTGTCACACCCAGGGAAGTGGCAGAGGCCCCGTGGAGCCACGGGTGGCCGAAGGGGCCTCGCTGCCGGCAAAGAGTAACCCGCTGCCCACGCCCGCGGCGTCCTGAGGAGGCGGGGAGCAGTCGGGAGTCGCGGCGCTGCTGGAGCCGGCCGGCGGGAAGAGGCTCGCCGCCTGCGCGGCCCAACAACCTGGCGCGGCCCAACAACCTGGCGCGCGCTCACCACGCAGGCCGGGCGGCTGCTCTTGGGGCGCCGGGAGCCCGGTCCCAGCGTCTACGGCCATACCACCCTGCACGCGCCCGATCTCGTCTGATCTCGGAAGCTAAGCAGGGTTGGGCCTGGTTAGAACTGGGATGGGAGACCGCCTGGGAATACCGGGCTGCTCTAGGCTTTTGCCCGCCACTCCTTTTGCGGCCGCTAAGCCCCAGGACTCTCTGCAGCCGCCAACCCCGCCACAGGATCCCTGGCCAGCGGGGCTGGGCGGGGTGGGGGCGGTGGGTGGTGGGAGGGTGGGGTCCGGGCCGCCGTGGAGAACTACAGCCTCGCAGACCGGGCCTCACGCCAGGCGCCTGGCCAGGTCTCCCCCCACAGCCCCTTCTATAGCCTCTTTTATCCCCGCAAGCACAAGCGGTCAACCCGCAGACCTTCGCCGCGCCCACTATCCCGCCGCCAAAGCCCAAGCCCAGGGCTGCCTGCCGGCGCAGGCCTCCAAACGGCCTCGGGCGGCTTTCTCCTGCCAAGGCAGTGCGGCTACTTGGCACCTTGGTGACCTTGGCACAGGGGTGACCGTCCCACTGCCTGCACCCGGGCCCGGAGACAGAGGGACCGGTTGTGCCAGGATAGCAAGCCAAGGGGACGCCCAGCCGCCCCACCCCACCGGAGGACTCCGTCTTCGCGGGCAGGCACCGCGGCCCCTCCCCCAGCGCCCTTCCTTCTCCCAGGAGAGCATTGCGCGCTCGGTTCCCGCCGGCCGGCCGAGGCGGCCCCTGGCGCACAGCCACAAAAGAGCCCGGCCAAAGCAGCGGAGGGATGGTGCGCCACACCTGCACGCGCGCGGCCCTCTCCCCGGGCCTCCAGGAGAGACCACCACACGGGAAAAGCAGGCAGGCAGGCAGGCACACAACCCACAGGAGTAGGGTGCCTGGGCCTGAGCCTCTCCTCCCGCTTGCGCGACCCCGGGCGGGGCTCAAACCCCACCGGCCCTCCGCAGACACTGGAGGCCTGCCCCGGGGTCCCACGGTGACTGCCCACCCCCCCGGGCTCTACATCCTTAACGGAGCCCAGCACCGGGCGAGATCCTCCGCCAGTGGAGGAGCTGTCGCTTCAACACTGCCCCCTTGCGTCGGTCCCATTTTGTGACACAGCCTGTGCGTCCCTCCTTGCTCCCCCCCCCCACTCCCAACCGCTGTCTCTCTGGCTTCTGTCACCGCCTGGGAAGTGGCAGAGGCCCCGTGGAGCCACGGGTGGCCCGAAGGGGCCTCACTGCAGGCAAAGAGTAACCCGCTGCCCACGCCCGCCGCGGCCTGAGGAGGCGGGGAGCAGGCGGGAGGCGCGGCGCTGCTGGAGCCGGCCGGCGGGTAGAGGCTCGCCGCCTGCGCGGCCCAACAACCTGGCGAGGCCCAACAACCTGGTGCGCGCTCACCACGCAGGCTGCGCGGCTGCTCTTGGGGCGCCGGGAGCCCGGTCACAGCATCTACGGCCATACCACCCTGCTCGCGCTCGATCTCGTCTGATCTCGGAAGCTAAGCAGGGTTCGGCCTGGTTAGTACTTGGATGGGAGACCGCCTGGGAATACCGGGTGCTCTAGGCTTTTGCCCGCCACTCCTTTTGCGGCCCCCATGCCCCAGGACCTTCTTCAGCCGCCAACCCCGCCACAGGACCCCTGGCCAGCGGGGCTGGGCGTGGTGGAGGGGATGGGTAGTGGGAGGGTGGGATCCGGGCCGCCGCCGAGACCTACAGCCTCGCAGACCCGGCCTCACGCCAGGCGCCTGGCGAGGTCTCCCCCCACAGCCCCTCTATAGCCTCTTTTTTCCCCGCAAGCGCAAGCGGTCAACCCACAGACCTTCGCAGCGCCCACTACCCCGCCCCCAATGTCCAAGCCCAGGACTGCCTGTCGGCGCTGGCCTACAAACTGCCTCGGGCGGCTTTCTCCTGCCAAGGCATTGCGGCTCCTTGGCAACTCCGTGTCCTTGGCACAGGGGTGATCGTCCCACTGCCTGCACCCGGGCCCGGAGACGGAGGGACTGGTTGTCCCAGGACAGCAACCTAGGGGACGCCCAGCCGCCCCACCCCACCGGAGGCCTCCATCTCCGCCGGCAGGCACCGCGGCCCCTCCCCCAGCGCCCTTCCATCTCCCAGGAGAGCCCTGCGCCCTCGGTTCCCGCCGGCCACGGCGGCCCCCGGCGCACACCCACAAAAGAGCCCGGCCAAAGCAGCGGAGGGATGGAGCGCCACACCTGCACGCGCGCGGCCTTCTCCCGGGGCCTCCAGGAGAGACCGCCACACGGGAAAAGCAGGCAGTCAGGCAGGCACACAACCCACAGGAGTAGGGTGCCTGGGCCTGAGCCTCTCCTCCCGCGTGCGGGACCCCGGGCGGGGCTCGGACCCCACCGGCACTCCGCAGACACTGGAGGCCTGCCCCGGGGTCCCACGGTGACTGCCCACAAACCCGGGCTCTACATCCTTAAAGGAGCCCAGCACCGGGCTCGACCGTCGGCCAGTGGAGGAGCTGTCGCTTCAACACTGCCCCCGTGCGTTGGTCCCATTCCGTGACACAGCCTGTGCGTCCCTCCTTGCTCCCCCCCCCCACTCCCAACCGCTGTCTCTCTGGCTTCTGTCACACCCAGGGAAGTGGCAGAGGCCGCGTGGAGCCACGGGTGGCCGAAGGGGCCTCGCTGCCGGCAAAGAGTAACCCGCTGCCCACGCCCGCGGCGTCCTGAAAAGGCGGGGAGCAGTCGGGAGTCGCGGCGCTGCTGGAGCCGGCCGGCGGGAAGAGGCTCGCCGCCTGCGCGGCCCAACAACCTGGCGCGGCCCAACAACCTGGCGCGCTCTCACCACGCAGGCCGGGCGGCTGCTCTTGGGGCGCCGGGAGCCCGGTCCCAGCGTCTACGGCCATACCACCCTGCACGCGCCCGATCTCGTCTGATCTCGGAAGCTAAGCAGGGTCGGGCCTGGTTAGAACTTGGATGGGAGACCGCCTGGGAATACCGGGCTGCTCTAGGCTTTTGCCCGCCACTCCTTTTGCGGCCGCCAAGCCCCAGGACCCTCTGCAGCCGCCAACCCCGCCACAGGATCCCTGGCCAGCGGGGCTGGGCGGGGTAGGGGGGGTGGGTGGTGGGAGGGTGGGGTCCGGGCCGCCGCCGAGAACTACAACCTCGCAGACCGGGCCTCACGCCAGGCGCCTGGCCAGGTCTCCCCCCACAGCCCCTTCTATAGCCTCTTTTATCCCCGCAAGCACAAGCGGTCAACCCGCAGACGTTCGCCGCGCCCACTATCCCGCCGCCAAAGCCCAAGCCCAGGGCTGCCTGCCGGCGCAGGCCTCCAAACGGCCTCGGGCGGCTTTCTCCTGCCAAGGCAGTGCGGCTCCTTGGCACCTCGGTGACCTTGGCACAGGGGTGACCGTCCCACTGCCTGCACCCGGGCCCGGAGACGGAGGGACTGGTTGTCCCAGGACAGCAACCTAGGGGACGCCCAGCCGCCCCACCCCACCGGAGGCCTCCATCTCCGCCGGCAGGCACCGCGGCCCCTCCCCCAGCGCCCTTCCTTCTCCCAGGAGAGCCCTGCGCGCTCGGTTCCCGCTGGCCGGCCGAGGCGGCCCCTGGCGCACAGCCACAAAAGAGCCCGGCCAAAGCAGCGGAGGGATGGAGCGCCACACCTGCACGCGCGCGGCCCTCTCCCCGGGCCTCCAGGAGAGACCACCACACGGGAAAAGCAGGCAGGCAGGCAGGCACACAACCCACAGGAGTAGGGTGCCTGGGCCTAGCCTCTCCTCCCGCTTGCGCGACCCCGGGCGGGGCTCGGACCCCACCGGCCCTCCGCAGACACTGGAGGCCTGCCCCGGGGTCCCACGGTGACTGCCCACAAACCCGGGGTCTACATCCTTAAAGGAGCCCAGCACCAGGCTCGACCGTCCGCCAGTGGAGGAGCTGTCGCTTCAACACTGCCCCCGTGCGTCGGTCCCATTCCGTGACACAGCCTGTGCGTCCCTCCTTGCTCCCCCCCCCCCACTCCCAACCGCTGTCTCTCTGGCTTCTGTCACACCCAGGGAAGTGGCAGAGGCCCCGTGGAGCCACGGGTGGCCGAAGGGGCCTCGCTGCCGGCAAAGAGTAACACGCTGCCCACGCCCGCGGCGTCCTGAGGAGGCGGGGAGCAGTCGGGAGTCGCGGCGCTGCTGGAGCCGGCCGGCGGGAAGAGGCTCGCCGCCTGCGCGGCCCAACAACCTGGCGCGGCCCAACAACCTGGCGCGCGCTCACCACGCAGGCCGGGCGGCTGCTCTTGGGGCGCCGGGAGCCCGGTCCCAGCGTCTACGGCCATACCACCCTGCACGCGCCCGATCTCGTCTGATCTCGGAAGCTAAGCAGGGTTGGGCCTGGTTAGAACTTGGATGGGAGACCGCCTGGGAATACCGGGTGCTCTAGGCTTTTGCCCGCCACTCCTTTTGCGGCCCCCATGCCCCAGGACCTTCTTCAGCCGCCAACCCCGCCACAGGACCCCTGGCCAGCGGGGCTGGGCGTGGTGGAGGGGATGGGTAGTGGGAGGGTGGGATCCGGGCCGCCGCCGAGACCTACAGCCTCGCAGACCCGGCCTCACGCCAGGCGCCTGGCGAGGTCTCCCCCCACAGCCCCTCTATAGCCTCTTTTTTCCCCGCAAGCGCAAGCGGTCAACCCACAGACCTTCGCAGCGCCCACTACCCCGCCCCCAATGTCCAAGCCCAGGACTGCCTGTCGGCGCTGGCCTACAAACTGCCTCGGGCGGCTTTCTCCTGCCAAGGCATTGCGGCTCCTTGGCAACTCCGTGTCCTTGGCACAGGGGTGATCGTCCCACTGCCTGCACCCGGGCCCGGAGACGGAGGGACTGGTTGTCCCAGGACAGCAACCTAGGGGACGCCCAGCCGCCCCACCCCACCGGAGGCCTCCATCTCCGCCGGCAGGCACCGCGGCCCCTCCCCCAGCGCCCTTCCATCTCCCAGGAGAGCCCTGCGCCCTCGGTTCCCGCCGGCCACGGCGGCCCCCGGCGCACACCCACAAAAGAGCCCGGCCAAAGCAGCGGAGGGATGGAGCGCCACACCTGCACGCGCGCGGCCTTCTCCCGGGGCCTCCAGGAGAGACCGCCACACGGGAAAAGCAGGCAGTCAGGCAGGCACACAACCCACAGGAGTAGGGTGCCTGGGCCTGAGCCTCTCCTCCCGCGTGCGGGACCCGGGCGGGGCTTGGACCCCACCGGCACTCCGCAGACACTGGAGGCCTGCCCCGGGGTCCCACGGTGACTGCCCACCCCCCCGGGCTCTACATCCTTAACGGAGCCCAGCACCGGGCGAGATCGTCCGCCAGTGGAGGAGCTGTCGCTTCAACACTGCCCCCTTGCGTCGGTCCCATTCCGTGACAAAGCCTGTGCGTCCCTCCTTGCTCCCCCCCCCCACTCCCAACCGCTGTCTCTCTGGCTTCTGTCACCGCCTGGGAAGTGGCAGAGGCCCCGTGGAGCCACGGGTGGCCCGAAGGGGCCTCACTGCAGGCAAAGAGTAACCCGCTGCCCACGCCCGCGGCGGCCTGAGGAGGCGGGGAGCAGGCGGGAGGCGCGGCGCTGCTGGAGCCGGCCGGAGGGGAGAGGCTCGCCGCCTGCGCGGCCCAACAACCTGGCGCGACCCAACAACCTGGTGCGCTCACCACGCAGGCCGGGCGGCTGCTCTTGGGGCGCCGGGAGCCCGGTCCCAGCGTCTACGGCCATACCACCCTGCTCGCGCCCGATCTCGTCTGATCTCGGAAGCTAAGCAGGGTTCGGCCTGGTTAGTACTTGGATGGGAGACCGCCTGGGAATACCGGGTGCTCTAGGCTTTTGCCCGCCACTCCTTTTGCGGCCCCCATGCCCCAGGACCCTCTGCAGCCGCCAACCCCGCCACAGGACCCCTGGCCAGCGGGGCTGGGCGGGGTGGGGGGGGTGGGTGGTGGGAGGGTGGGGTCCGGGCCGCCGTGGAGAACTACAGCCTCGCAGACCGGGCCTCACGCCAGGCGCCTGGCCAGGTCTCCCCCCACAGCCCCTTCTATAGCCTCTTTTATCTCCGCAAGCACAAGCGGTCAACCCGCAGACCTTCGCCGCGCCCACTACCCCGCCGCCAAAGCCCAAGCCCAGGGCTGCCTGCCGGCGCTGGCCTACAAACTGCCTCGGGTGGCTTTCTCCTGCAAAGGCATTGCGGCTCCTTGGCAACTCCGTGTCCTTGGCACAGGGGTGACCGTCCCACTGCCTGCACCCGGGCCCGGAGACAGAGGGACTGGTTGTCCCAGGACAGCAACCTAGGGGACGCCCAGCCGCCCCACCCCACCGGAGGCCTCCATCTCCGCCGGCAGGCACCGCGGCCCCTCCCCCAGCGCCCTTCCTTCTCCCAGGAGAGCCCTGCGCCCTCGGTTCCCGCCGGCCGCGGCGGCCCCCAGCGCACACCCACAAAAGAGCCCGGCCAAAGCAGCGGAGGGATGGAGCACCACACCTGCACGCGCGCGGCCCTCTCCCCGGGCCTCCAGGAGAGACCGCCACACGGGAAAAGCAGGCAGGCAGGCAGGCAAACAACCCACAGGAGTAGGGTGCCTGGGCCTGAGCCTCTCCTCCCGCGTGCGGGACCCCGGGCAAGGCTCGGACCCCACCGGCACTCCGCAGACACTGGAGGCCTGCCCCGGGGTCCCACGGTGACTGCCCACAAACCCGGGGTCTACATCCTTAAAGGAGCCCAGCACCGGGCTCGACCGTCCGCCAGTGGAGGAGCTGTCGCTTCAACACTGCCCCCGTGCGTCGGTCCCATTCCGTGACACAGCCTGTGCGTCCCTCCTTGCTCCCCCCCCCCACTCCCAACCGCTGTCTCTCTGGCTTCTGTCACACCCAGGGAAGTGGCAGAGGCCCCGTGGAGCCACGGGTGGCCGAAGGGGCCTCGCTGCCGGCAAAGAGTAACCCGCTGCCCACGCCCGCGGCGTCCTGAGGAGGCGGGAGCAGTCGGGGGTCGCGGCGCTGCTGGAGCCGGCCGGCGGGAAGAGGCTCGCCGCCTGCGCGGCCCAACAACCTGGCGCGGCCCAACAACCTGGCGCGCGCTCACCACGCAGGCCGGGCGGCTGCTCTTGGGGCGCCGGGAGCCCGGTCCCAGCGTCTACGGCCATACCACCCTGCACGCGCCCGATCTCGTCTGATCTCGGAAGCTAAGCAGGGTCGGGCCTGGTTAGAACTTGGATGGGAGACCGCCTGGGAATACCGGGCTGCTCTAGGCTTTTGCCCGCCACTCCTTTTGCGGCCGCCAAGCCCCAGGACCCTCTGCAGCCGCCAACCCCGCCACAGGATCCCTGGCCAGCGGGGCTGGGCGGGGTAGGGGGGGTGGGTGGTGGGAGGGTGGGGTCCGGGCCGCCGCCGAGAACTACAACCTCGCAGACTGGGCCTCACGCCAGGCGCCTGGCCAGGTCTCCCCCCACAGCCCCTTCTATAGCCTCTTTTATCCCCGCAAGCACAAGCGGTCAACCCGCAGACCTTCGCCGCGCCCACTATCCCGCCGCCAAAGCCCAAGCCCAGGGCTGCCTGCCGGCGCAGGCCTCCAAACGGCCTCGGGCGGCTTTCTCCTGCCAAGGCAGTGCGGCTCCTTGGCACCTCGGTGACCTTGGCACAGGGGTGACCGTCCCACTGCCTGCACCCGGGCCCGGAGACGGAGGGACTGGTTGTCCCAGGACAGCAACCTAGGGGACGCCCAGCCGCCCCACCCCACCGGAGGCCTCCATCTCCGCCGGCAGGCACCGCGGCCCCTCCCCCAGCGCCCTTCCTTCTCCCAGGAGAGCCCTGCGCGCTTGGTTCCCGCTGGCCGGCCGAGGCGGCCCCTGGCGCACAGCCACAAAAGAGCCCGGCCAAAGCAGCGGAGGGATGGAGCGCCACACCTGCACGCGCGCGGCCCTCTCCCCGGGCCTCCAGGAGAGACCACCACACGGGAAAAGCAGGCAGGCAGGCAGGCACACAACCCACAGGAGTAGGGTGCCTGGGCCTAGCCTCTCCTCCCGCTTGCGCGACCCCGGGCGGGGCTCGGACCCTACCGGCCCTCCGCAGACACTGGAGGCCTGCCCCGGGGTCCCACGGTGACTGCCCACAAACCCGGGGTCTACATCCTTAAAGGAGCCCAGCACCGGGCTCGACCGTCCGCCAGTGGAGGAGCTGTCGCTTCAACACTGCCCCCGTGCGTCGGTCCCATTCCGTGACACAGCCTGTGCGTCCCTCCTTGCTCCCCCCCCCCCACTCCCAACCGCTGTCTCTCTGGCTTCTGTCACACCCAGGGAAGTGGCAGAGGCCCCGTGGAGCCACGGGTGGCCGAAGGGGCCTCGCTGCCGGCAAAGAGTAACACGCTGCCCACGCCCGCGGCGTCCTGAGGAGGCGGGGAGCAGTCGGGAGTCGCGGCGCTGCTGGAGCCGGCCGGCGGGAAGAGGCTCGCCGCCTGCGCGGCCCAACAACCTGGCGCGGCCCAAAAACCTGGCGCGCGCTCACCACGCAGGCCGGGCGGCTGCTCTTGGGGCGCCGGGAGCCCGGTCCCAGCGTCTACGGCCATACCACCCTGCTCGCGCTCGATCTCGTCTGATCTCGGAAGCTAAGCAGGGTTCGGCCTGGTTAGTACTTGGATGGGAGACCGCCTGGGAATACCGGGTGCTCTAGGCTTTTGCCCGCCACTCCTTTTGTGGCCCCCATGCCCCAGGACCTTCTGCAGCCGCCAACCCCGCCACGGGACCCCTGGCCAGCGGGGCTGGGCGGGGTGGAGGGGATGGGTAGTGGGAGGGTGGGATCCGGGCCGCCGCCGAGACCTACAGCCTCGCAGACCCGGCCTCACGCCAGGCGCCTGGCGAGGTCTCCCCCCACAGCCCCTCTATAGCCTCTTTTTTCCCCGCAAGCGCAAGCGGTCAACCCACAGACCTTTGCCGCGCCCACTACCCCGCCCCCAATGTCCAAGCCCAGGACTGCCTGCCGGCGCTGGCCTACAAACTGCCTCGGGCGGCTTTCTCCTGCCAAGGCATTGCGGCTCCTTGGCAACTCCGTGTCCTTGGCACAGGGGTGACCGTCCCACTGCCTGCACCCGGGCCCGGAGACAGAGGGACTGGTTGTCCCAGGACAGCAACCTAGGGGACGCCCAGCCGCCCCACCCCACCGGAGGCCTCCATCTCCGCCGGCAGGCACCGCGGCCCCTCCCCCAGCGCCCTTCCTTCTCCAGGAGAGCCCTGCGCCCTCGGTTCCCGCCGGCCGCGGCGGCCCCCGGCGCACACCCACAAAAGAGCCCGGCCAAAGCAGCGGAGGGATGGAGCGCCACACCTGCACGCGCGCGGCCCTCTCCCCGGGCCTCCAGGAGAGACCGCCACACGGGAAAAGCAGGCAGGCAGGCAGGCAAACAACCCACAGGAGTAGGGTGCCTGGGCCTGAGCCTCTCCTCCCGCGTGCAGGACCCCGGGCGGGGCTCGGACCCCACCGGCACTCCGCAGACACTGGAGGCCTGCCCCAAGGTCCCACGGTGACTGCCCACAAACCCGGGCTCTACATCCTTAAAGGAGCCCAGCACCGGGCTCGACCGTCCGCCAGTGGAGGAGCTGTCGCTTCAACACTGCCCCCGTGCGTCGGTCCCATTCCGTGACACAGGCTGTGCGTCCCTCCTTGCTCCCCCCCCCACTCCCAACCGCTGTCTCTCTGGCTTCTGTCACACCCAGGGAAGTGGCAGAGGCCCCGTGGAGCCACGGGTGGCCGAAGGGGCCTCGCTGCCGGCAAAGAGTAACCCGCTGCCCACGCCCGCGGCGTCCTGAGGAGGCGGGGAGCAGTCGGGAGTCGCGGCGCTGCTGGAGTCGGCCGGCGGGAAGAGGCTCGCCGCCTGCGCGGCCCAACAACCTGGCGCGGCCCAACAACCTGGCGCGCGCTCACCACGCAGGCCGGGCGGCTGCTCTTGGGGCGCCGGGAGCCCGGTCCCAGCGTCTACGGCCATACCACCCTGCACGCGCCCGATCTTGTCTGATCTCGGAAGCTAAGCAGGGTTGGGCCTGGTTAGAACTTGGATGGGAGACCGCCTGGGAATACCGGGCTGCTCTAGGCTTTTGCCCGCCACTCCTTTTGCGGCCGCCAAGCCCCAGGACCCTCTGCAGCCGCCAACCCCGCCACAGGATCCCTGGCCAGCGGGGCTGGGCGGGGTGGGGGCGGTGGGTGGTGGGAGGGTGGGGTCCGGGCCGCCGTGGAGAACTACAGCCTCGCAGACCGGGCCTCACGCCAGGCGCCTGGCCAGGTCTCCCCCCACAGCCCCTTCTATAGCCTCTTTTATCCCCGCAAGCACAAGCGGTCAACCCGCAGACCTTCGCCGCGCCCACTATCCCGCCGCCAAAGCCCAAGCCCAGGGCTGCCTGCCGGCGCAGGCCTCCAAACGGCCTCGGGCGGCTTTCTCCTGCCAAGGCAGTGCGGCTACTTGGCACCTTGGTGACCTTGGCACAGGGGTGACCGTCCCACTGCCTGCACCCGGGCCCGGAGACAGAGGGACCGGTTGTGCCAGGATAGCAAGCCAAGGGGACGCCCAGCCGCCCCACCCCACCGGAGGACTCCGTCTCCGCGGGCAGGCACCGCGGCCCCTCCCCCAGCGCCCTTCCTTCTCCCAGGAGAGCATTGCGCGCTCGGTTCCCGCCGGCCGGCCGAGGCGGCCCCTGGCGCACAGCCACAAAAGAGCCCGGCCAAAGCAGCGGAGGGATGGTGCGCCACACCTGCACGCGCGCGGCCCTCTCCCCGGGCCTCCAGGAGAGACCACCACACGGGAAAAGCAGGCAGGCAGGCAGGCACACAACCCACAGGAGTAGGGTGCCTGGGCCTGAGCCTCTCCTCCCGCTTGCGCGACCCCGGGCGTGGCTCGGACCCCATCGGCCCTCCGCAGACACTGGAGGCCTGCCCCGGGGTCCCACGGTGACTGCCCACCCCCCCGGGCTCTACATCCTTAACGGAGCCCAGCACCGGGCGAGATCCTCCGCCAGTGGAGGAGCTGTCGCTTCAACACTGCCCCCTTGCGTCGGTCCCATTCCGTGACACAGCCTGTGCGTCCCTCCTTGCTCCCCCCCCCACTCCCAACCGCTGTCTCTCTGGCTTCTGTCACCGCCTGGGAAGTGGCAGAGGCCCCGTGGAGCCACGGGTGGCCCGAAGGGGCCTCACTGCAGGCAAAGAGTAACCCGCTGCCCACGCCCGCCGCGGCCTGAGGAGGCGGGGAGCAGGCGGGAGGCGCGGCGCTGCTGGAGCCGGCCGACGGGGAGAGGCTCGCCGCCTGCGCGGCCCAACAACCTGGCGAGGCCCAACAACCTGGTGCGCGCTCACCACGCAGGCCGGGCGGCTGCTCTTGGGGCGCCGGGAGCCCGGTCACAGCATCTACGGCCATACCACCCTGCTCGCGCTCGATCTCGTCTGATCTCGGAAGCTAAGCAGGGTTCGGCCTGGTTAGTACTTGGATGGGAGACCGCCTGGGAATACCGGGTGCTCTAGGCTTTTGCCCGCCACTCCTTTTGCGGCCCCCATGCCCCAGGACCCTCTGCAGCCGCCAACCCCGCCACAGGACCCCTGGCCAGCGGGGCTGGGCGGGGTGGGGGGGGTGGGTGGTGGGAGGGTGGGGTCCGGGCCGCCGTGGAGAACTACAGCCTCGCAGACCGGGCCTCACGCCAGGCGCCTGGCCAGGTCTCCCCCCACAGCCCCTTCTATAGCCTCTTTTTTCCCCGCAAGCGCAAGCGGTCAACCCGCAGACCTTCGCCGCGCCCACTACCCCGCCGCCAAAGCCCAAGCCCAGGGCTGCCTGCCGGCGCTGGCCTACAAACTGCCTCGGGCGGCTTTCTCCTGCAAAGGCATTGCGGCTCCTTGGCAACTCCGTGTCCTTGGCACAGGGGTGACCGTCCCACTGCCTGCACCCGGGCCCGGAGACAGAGGGACTGGTTGTCCCAGGACAGCAACCTAGGGGACGCCCAGCCGCCCCACCCCACCGGAGGCCTCCATCTCCGCCGGCAGGCACCGCGGCCCCTCCCCCAGCGCCCTTCCTTCTCCCAGGAGAGCCCTGCGCCCTCGGTTCCCGCCGGCCGCGGCGGCCCCCGGCGCACACCCACAAAAGAGCCCGGCCAAAGCAGCGGAGGGATGGAGCACCACACCTGCACGCGCGCGGCCCTCTCCCCGGGCCTCCAGGAGAGACCGCCACACGGGAAAAGCAGGCAGGCAGGCAGGCAAACAACCCACAGGAGTAGGGTGCCTGGGCCTGAGCCTCTCCTCCCGCGTGCGGGACCCCGGGCGGGGCTCGGACCCCACCGGCACTCCGCAGACACTGGAGGCCTGCCCCGGGGTCCCACGGTGACTGCCCACAAACCCGGGGTCTACATCCTTAAAGGAGCCCAGCACCGGGCTCGACCGTCCGCCAGTGGAGGAGCTGTCGCTTCAACACTGCCCCCGTGCGTCGGTCCCATTCCGTGACACAGCCTGTGCGTCCCTCCTTGCTCCCCCCCCCCACTCCCAACCGCTGTCTCTCTGGCTTCTGTCACACCCAGGGAAGTGGCAGAGGCCCCGTGGAGCCACGGGTGGCCGAAGGGGCCTCGCTGCCGGCAAAGAGTAACCCGCTGCCCACGCCCGCGGCGTCCTGAGGAGGCGGGGAGCAGTCGGGGGTCGCGGCGCTGCTGGAGCCGGCCGGCGGGAAGAGGCTCGCCGCCTGCGCGGCCCAACAACCTGGCGCGGCCCAACAACCTGGCGCGCGCTCACCACGCAGGCCGGGCGGCTGCTCTTGGGGCGCCGGGAGCCCGGTCCCAGCGTCTACGGCCATACCACCCTGCTCGCGCTCGATCTCCTCTGATCTCGGAAGCTAAGCAGGGTTGGGCCTGGTTAGAACTTGGATGGGAGACCGCCTGGGAATACCGGGCTGCTCTAGGCTTTTGCCCGCCACTCCTTTTGCGGCCGCCAAGCCCCAGGACCCTCTGCAGCCGCCAACCCCGCCACAGGACCCCTGGCCAGCGGGGCTGGGCGTGGTGGAGGGGATGGGTAGTGGGAGGGTGGGATCCGGGCCGCCGCCGAGACCTACAGCCTCGCAGACCCGGCCTCACGCCAGGCGCCTGGCGAGGTCTCCCCCCACAGCCCCTCTATAGCCTCTTTTTTCCCCGCAAGCGCAAGCGGTCAACCCACAGACCTTCGCAGCGCCCACTACCCCGCCCCCAATGTCCAAGCCCAGGACTGCCTGTCGGCGCTGGCCTACAAACTGCCTCGGGCGGCTTTCTCCTGCCAAGGCATTGCGGCTCCTTGGCAACTCCGTGTCCTTGGCACAGGGGTGATCGTCCCACTGCCTGCACCCGGGCCCGGAGACGGAGGGACTGGTTGTCCCAGGACAGCAACCTAGGGGACGCCCAGCCGCCCTACCCCACCGGAGGCCTCCATCTCCGCCGGCAGGCACCGCGGCCCCTCCCCCAGCGCCCTTCCATCTCCCAGGAGAGCCCTGCGCCCTCGGTTCCCGCCGGCCACGGCGGCCCCCGGCGCACACCCACAAAAGAGCCCGGCCAAAGCAGCGGAGGGATGGAGCGCCACACCTGCACGCGCGCGGCCTTCTCCCGGGGCCTCCAGGAGAGACCGCCACACGGGAAAAGCAGGCAGTCAGGCAGGCACACAACCCACAGGAGTAGGGTGCCTGGGCCTGAGCCTCTCCTCCCGCGTGCGATACCCCGGGCGGGGCTTGGACCCCACCGGCACTCCGCAGACACTGGAGGCCTGCCCCGGGGTCCCACGGTGACTGCCCACCCCCCCGGGCTCTACATCCTTAACGGAGCCCAGCACCGGGCGAGATCGTCCGCCAGTGGAGGAGCTGTCGCTTCAACACTGCCCCCTTGCGTCGGTCCCATTCCTGTGACAAAGCCTGTGCGTCCCTCCTTGCTCCCCCCCCCCCACTCCCAACCGCTGTCTCTCTGGCTTCTGTCACCGCCTGGGAAGTGGCAGAGGCCCAGTGGAGCCACGGGTGGCCCGAAGGGGCCTCACTGCAGGCAAAGAGTAACCCGCTGCCCACGCCCGCGGCGGCCTGAGGAGGCGGGGAGCAGGCGGGAGGCGCGGCGCTGCTGGAGCCGGCCGGAGGGGAGAGGCTCGCCGCCTGCGCGGCCCAACAACCTGGCGCGACCCAACAACCTGGTGCGCTCACCACGCAGGCCGGGCGGCTGCTCTTGGGGCGCCGGGAGCCCGGTCCCAGCGTCTACGGCCATACCACCCTGCTCGCGCTCGATCTCGTCTGATCTCGGAAGCTAAGCAGGGTTCGGCCTGGTTAGTACTTGGATGGGAGACCGCCTGGGAATACCGGGTGCTCTAGGCTTTTGCCCGCCACTCCTTTTGTGGCCCCCATGCCCCAGGACCTTCTGCAGCCGCCAACCCCGCCACGGGACCCCTGGCCAGCGGGGCTGGGCGGGGTGGAGGGGATGGGTAGTGGGAGGGTGGGATCCGGGCCGCCGCCGAGACCTACAGCCTCGCAGACCCGGCCTCACGCCAGGCGCCTGGCGAGGTCTCCCCCCACAGCCCCTCTATAGCCTCTTTTTTCCCCGCAAGCGCAAGCGGTCAACCCACAGACCTTTGCCGCGCCCACTACCCCGCCCCCAATGTCCAAGCCCAGGACTGCCTGCCGGCGCTGGCCTACAAACTGCCTCGGGCGGCTTTCTCCTGCCAAGGCATTGCGGCTCCTTGGCAACTCCGTGTCCTTGGCACAGGGGTGACCGTCCCACTGCCTGCACCCGGGCCCGGAGACAGAGGGACTGGTTGTCCCAGGACAGCAACCTAGGGGACGCCCAGCCGCCCCACCCCACCGGAGGCCTCCATCTCCGCCGGCAGGCACCGCGGCCCCTCCCCCAGCGCCCTTCCTTCTCCCAGGAGAGCCCTGCGCCCTCGGTTCCCGCCGGCCGCGGCGGCCCCCGGCGCACACCCACAAAAGAGCCCGGCCAAAGCAGCGGAGGGATGGAGCACCACACCTGCACGCGCGCGGCCCTCTCCCCGGGCCTCCAGGAGAGACCGCCACACGGGAAAAGCAGGCAGGCAGGCAGGCAAACAACCCACAGGAGTAGGGTGCCTGGGCCTGAGCCTCTCCTCCCGCGTGCGGGACCCCGGGCGGGGCTCGGACCCCACCGGCACTCCGCAGACACTGGAGGCCTGCCCCGGGGTCCCACGGTGACTGCCCACAAACCCGGGGTCTACATCCTTAAAGGAGCCCAGCACCGGGCTCGACCGTCCGCCAGTGGAGGAGCTGTCGCTTCAACACTGCCCCCGTGCGTCGGTCCCATTCCGTGACACAGCCTGTGCGTCCCTCCTTGCTCCCCCCCCCCACTCCCAACCGCTGTCTCTCTGGCTTCTGTCACACCCAGGGAAGTGGCAGAGGCCCCGTGGAGCCACGGGTGGCCGAAGGGGCCTCGCTGCCGGCAAAGAGTAACCCGCTGCCCACGCCCGCGGCGTCCTGAGGAGGCGGGGAGCAGTCGGGGGTCGCGGCGCTGCTGGAGCCGGCCGGCGGGAAGAGGCTCGCCGCCTGCGCGGCCCAACAACCTGGCGCGGCCCAACAACCTGGCGCGCGCTCACCACGCAGGCCGGGCGGCTGCTCTTGGGGCGCCGGGAGCCCGGTCCCAGCGTCTACGGCCATACCACCCTGCTCGCGCTCGATCTCCTCTGATCTCGGAAGCTAAGCAGGGTTGGGCCTGGTTAGAACTTGGATGGGAGACCGCCTGGGAATACCGGGCTGCTCTAGGCTTTTGCCCGCCACTCCTTTTGCGGCTGCCAAGCCCCAGGACCCTCTGCAGCCGCCAACCCCGCCACAGGACCCCTGGCCAGCGGGGCTGGGCGTGGTGGAGGGGATGGGTAGTGGGAGGGTGGGATCCGGGCCGCCGCCGAGACCTACAGCCTCGCAGACCCGGCCTCACGCCAGGCGCCTGGCGAGGTCTCCCCCCACAGCCCCTCTATAGCCTCTATTTTCCCCGCAAGCGCAAGCGGTCAACCCACAGACCTTCGCAGCGCCCACTACCCCGCCCCCAATGTCCAAGCCCAGGACTGCCTGTCGGCGCTGGCCTACAAACTGCCTCGGGCGGCTTTCTCCTGCCAAGGCATTGCGGCTCCTTGGCAACTCCGTGTCCTTGGCACAGGGGTGATCGTCCCACTGCCTGCACCCGGGCCCGGAGACGGAGGGACTGGTTGTCCCAGGACAGCAACCTAGGGGACGCCCAGCCGCCCCACCCCACCGGAGGCCTCCATCTCCGCCGGCAGGCACCGCGGCCCCTCCCCCAGCGCCCTTCCATCTCCCAGGAGAGCCCTGCGCCCTCGGTTCCCGCCGGCCACGGCGGCCCCCGGCGCACACCCACAAAAGAGCCCGGCCAAAGCAGCGGAGGGATGGAGCGCCACACCTGCACGCGCGCGGCCTTCTCCCGGGGCCTCCAGGAGAGACCGCCACACGGGAAAAGCAGGCAGTCAGGCAGGCACACAACCCACAGGAGTAGGGTGCCTGGGCCTGAGCCTCTCCTCCCGCGTGCGATACCCCGGGCGGGGCTTGGACCCCACCGGCACTCCGCAGACACTGGAGGCCTGCCCCGGGGTCCCACGGTGACTGCCCACCCCACCGGGCTCTACATCCTTAACGGAGCCCAGCACCGGGTGAGATCGTCCGCCAGTGGAGGAGCTGTCGCTTCAACACTGCCCCCTTGCGTCGGTCCCATTCCGTGACAAAGCCTGTGCGTCCCTCCTTGCTCCCCCCCCCCACTCCCAACCGCTGTCTCTCTGGCTTCTGTCACCGCCTGGGAAGTGGCAGAGGCCCCGTGGAGCCACGGGTGGCCCGAAGGGGCCTCACTGCAGGCAAAGAGTAACCCGCTGCCCACGCCCGCGGCGGCCTGAGGAGGCGGGGAGCAGGCGGGAGGCGCGGCGCTGCTGGAGCCGGCCGGAGGGGAGAGGCTCGCCGCCTGCGCGGCCCAACAACCTGGCGCGACCCAACAACCTGGTGCGCTCACCACGCAGGCCGGGCGGCTGCTCTTGGGGCGCCGGGAGCCCGGTCCCAGCGTCTACGGCCATACCACCCTGCTCGCGCTCGATCTCGTCTGATCTCGGAAGCTAAGCAGGGTTCGGCCTGGTTAGTACTTGGATGGGAGACCGCCTGGGAATACCGGGTGCTCTAGGCTTTTGCCCGCCACTCCTTTTGTGGCCCCCATGCCCCAGGACCTTCTGCAGCCGCCAACCCCGCCACGGGACCCCTGGCCAGCGGGGCTGGGCGGGGTGGAGGGGATGGGTAGTGGGAGGGTGGGATCCGGGCCGCCGCCGAGACCTACAGCCTCGCAGACCCGGCCTCACGCCAGGCGCCTGGCGAGGTCTCCCCCCAGAGCCCCTCTATAGCCTCTTTTTTCCCCGCAAGCGCAAGCGGTCAACCCACAGACCTTTGCCGCGCCCACTACCCCGCCCCCAATGTCCAAGCCCAGGACTGCCTGCCGGCGCTGGCCTACAAACTGCCTCGGGCGGCTTTCTCCTGCCAAGGCATTGCGGCTCCTTGGCAACTCCGTGTCCTTGGCACAGGGGTGACCGTCCCACTGTCTGCACCCGGGCCCGGAGACAGAGGGACTGGTTGTCCCAGGACAGCAACCTAGGGGACGCCCAGCCGCCCCAGCCCACCGGAGGCCTCCATCTCCGCCGGCAGGCACCGCGGCCCCTCCCCCAGCGCCCTTCCTTCTCCCAGGAGAGCCCTGCGCCCTCGGTTCCCGCCGGCCGCGGCGGCCCCCGGCGCACACCCACAAAAGAGCCCGGCCAAAGCAGCGGAGGGATGGAGCGCCACACCTGCACGCGCGCGGCCCTCTCCCCGGGCCTCCAGGAGAGACCGCCACACGGGAAAAGCAGGCAGGCAGGCAGGCAAACAACCCACAGGAGTAGGGTGCCTGGGCCTGAGCCTCTCCTCCCGCGTGCAGGACCCCGGGCGGGGCTCGGACCCCACCGGCACTCCGCAGACACTGGAGGCCTGCCCCAAGGTCCCACGGTGACTGCCCACCCCCCCGGGCTCTACATCCTTAACGGAGCCCAGCACCGGGCGAGATCGTCCGCCAGTGGAGGAGCTGTCGCTTCAACACTGCCCCCTTGCGTCGGTCCCATTCCGTGACAAAGCCTGTGCGTCCCTCCTTGCTCCCCCCCCCCACTCCCAACCGCTGTCTCTCTGGCTTCTGTCACCGCCTGGGAAGTGGCAGAGGCCCCGTGGAGCCACGGGTGGCCCGAAGGGGCCTCACTGCAGGCAAAGAGTAACCCGCTGCCCACGCCCGCGGCGGCCTGAGGAGGCGGGGAGCAGGCGGGAGGCGCGGCGCTGCTGGAGCCGGCCGGAGGGGAGAGGCTCGCCGCCTGCGCGGCCCAACAACCTGGCGCGACCCAACAACCTGGTGCGCTCACCACGCAGGCCGGGCGGCTGCTCTTGGGGCGCCGGGAGCCCGGTCCCAGCGTCTACGGCCATACCACCCTGCTCGCGCTCGATCTCGTCTGATCTCGGAAGCTAAGCAGGGTTCGGCCTGGTTAGTACTTGGATGGGAGACCGCCTGGGAATACCGGGTGCTCTAGGCTTTTGCCCGCCACTCCTTTTGTGGCCCCCATGCCCCAGGACCTTCTGCAGCCGCCAACCCCGCCACGGGACCCCTGGCCAGCGGGGCTGGGCGGGGTGGAGGGGATGGGTAGTGGGAGGGTGGGATCCGGGCCGCCGCCGAGACCTACAGCCTCGCAGACCCGGCCTCACGCCAGGCGCCTGGCGAGGTCTCCCCCCAGAGCCCCTCTATAGCCTCTTTTTTCCCCGCAAGCGCAAGCGGTCAACCCACAGACCTTTGCCGCGCCCACTACCCCGCCCCCAATGTCCAAGCCCAGGACTGCCTGCCGGCGCTGGCCTACAAACTGCCTCGGGCGGCTTTCTCCTGCCAAGGCATTGCGGCTCCTTGGCAACTCCGTGTCCTTGGCACAGGGGTGACCGTCCCACTGCCTGCACCCGGGCCCGGAGACAGAGGGACTGGTTGTCCCAGGACAGCAACCTAGGGGACGCCCAGCCGCCCCAGCCCACCGGAGGCCTCCATCTCCGCCGGCAGGCACCGCGGCCCCTCCCCCAGCGCCCTTCCTTCTCCCAGGAGAGCCCTGCGCCCTCGGTTCCCGCCGGCCGCGGCGGCCCCCGGCGCACACCCACAAAAGAGCCCGGCCAAAGCAGCGGAGGGATGGAGCGCCACACCTGCACGCGCGCGGCCCTCTCCCCGGGCCTCCAGGAGAGACCGCCACACGGGAAAAGCAGGCAGGCAGGCAGGCAAACAACCCACAGGAGTAGGGTGCCTGGGCCTGAGCCTCTCCTCCCGCGTGCAGGACCCCGGGCGGGGCTCGGACCCCACCGGCACTCCGCAGACACTGGAGGCCTGCCCCAAGGTCCCACGGTGACTGCCCACAAACCCGGGCTCTACATCCTTAAAGGAGCCCAGCACCGGGCTCGACCGTCCGCCAGTGGAGGAGCTGTCGCTTCAACACTGCCCCCGTGCGTCGGTCCCATTCCGTGACACAGGCTGTGCGTCCCTCCTTGCTCCCCCCCCCACTCCCAACCGCTGTCTCTCTGGCTTCTGTCACACCCAGGGAAGTGGCAGAGGCCCCGTGGAGCCACGGGTGGCCGAAGGGGCCTCGCTGCCGGCAAAGAGTAACCCGCTGCCCACGCCCGCGGCGTCCTGAGGAGGCGGGGAGCAGTCGGGAGTCGCGGCGCTGCTGGAGTCGGCCGGCGGGAAGAGGCTCGCCGCCTACGCGGCCCAACAACCTGGCGCGGCCCAACAACCTGGCGCGCGCTCACCACGCAGGCCGGGCGGCTGCTCTTGGGGCGCCGGGAGCCCGGTCCCAGCGTCTACGGCCATACCACCCTGCACGCGCCCGATCTCGTCTGATCTCGGAAGCTAAGCAGGGTTGGGCCTGGTTAGAACTTGGATGGGAGACCGCCTGGGAATACCGGGCTGCTCTAGGCTTTTGCCCGCCACTCCTTTTGCGGCCGCCAAGCCCCAGGACCCTCTGCAGCCGCCAACCCCGCCACAGGATCCCTGGCCAGCGGGGCTGGGCGGGGTGGGGGCGGTGGGTGGTGGGAGGGTGGGGTCCGGGCCGCCGTGGAGAACTACAGCCTCGCAGACCGGGCCTCACGCCAGGCGCCTGGCCAGGTCTCCCCCCACAGCCCCTTCTATAGCCTCTTTTATCCCCGCAAGCACAAGCGGTCAACCCGCAGACCTTCGCCGCGCCCACTATCCCGCCGCCAAAGCCCAAGCCCAGGGCTGCCTGCCGGCGCAGGCCTCCAAACGGCCTCGGGCGGCTTTCTCCTGCCAAGGCAGTGCGGCTACTTGGCACCTTGGTGACCTTGGCACAGGGGTGACCGTCCCACTGCCTGCACCCGGGCCCGGAGACAGAGGGACCGGTTGTGCCAGGATAGCAAGCCAAGGGGACGCCCAGCCGCCCCACCCCACCGGAGGACTCCGTCTCCGCGGGCAGGCACCGCGGCCCCTCCCCCAGCGCCCTTCCTTCTCCCAGGAGAGCATTGCGCGCTCGGTTCCCGCCGGCCGGCCGAGGCGGCCCCTGGCGCACAGCCACAAAAGAGCCCGGCCAAAGCAGCGGAGGGATGGTGCGCCACACCTGCACGCGCGCGGCCCTCTCCCCGGGCCTCCAGGAGAGACCACCACACGGGAAAAGCAGGCAGGCAGGCAGGCACACAACCCACAGGAGTAGGGTGCCTGGGCCTGAGCCTCTCCTCCCGCTTGCGCGACCCCGGGCGTGGCTCGGACCCCATCGGCCCTCCGCAGACACTGGAGGCCTGCCCCGGGGTCCCACGGTGACTGCCCACCCCCCCGGGCTCTACATCCTTAACGGAGCCCAGCACCGGGCGAGATCCTCCGCCAGTGGAGGAGCTGTCGCTTCAACACTGCCCCCTTGCGTCGGTCCCATTCCGTGACACAGCCTGTGCGTCCCTCCTTGCTCCCCCCCCCCCACTCCCAACCGCTGTCTCTCTGGCTTCTGTCACCGCCTGGGAAGTGGCAGAGGCCCCGTGGAGCCACGGGTGGCCCGAAGGGGCCTCACTGCAGGCAAAGAGTAACCCGCTGCCCACGCCCGCCGCGGCCTGAGGAGGCGGGGAGCAGGCGGGAGGCGCGGCGCTGCTGGAGCCGGCCGACGGGGAGAGGCTCGCCGCCTGCGCGGCCCAACAACCTGGCGAGGCCCAACAACCTGGTGCGCGCTCACCACGCAGGCCGGGCGGCTGCTCTTGGGGCGCCGGGAGCCCGGTCACAGCATCTACGGCCATACCACCCTGCTCGCGCTCGATCTCGTCTGATCTCGGAAGCTAAGCAGGGTTCGGCCTGGTTAGTACTTGGATGGGAGACCGCCTGGGAATACCGGGTGCTCTAGGCTTTTGCCCGCCACTCCTTTTGCGGCCCCCATGCCCCAGGACCCTCTGCAGCCGCCAACCCCGCCACAGGACCCCTGGCCAGCGGGGCTGGGCGGGGTGGGGGGGGTGGGTGGTGGGAGGGTGGGGTCCGGGCCGCCGTGGAGAACTACAGCCTCGCAGACCGGGCCTCACGCCAGGCGCCTGGCCAGGTCTCCCCCCACAGCCCCTTCTATAGCCTCTTTTTTCCCCGCAAGCGCAAGCGGTCAACCCGCAGACCTTCGCCGCGCCCACTACCCCGCCGCCAAAGCCCAAGCCCAGGGCTGCCTGCCGGCGCTGGCCTACAAACTGCCTCGGGCGGCTTTCTCCTGCAAAGGCATTGCGGCTCCTTGGCAACTCCGTGTCCTTGGCACAGGGGTGACCGTCCCACTGCCTGCACCCGGGCCCGGAGACAGAGGGACTGGTTGTCCCAGGACAGCAACCTAGGGGACGCCCAGCCGCCCCACCCCACCGGAGGCCTCCATCTCCGCCGGCAGGCACCGCGGCCCCTCCCCCAGCGCCCTTCCTTCTCCCAGGAGAGCCCTGCGCCCTCGGTTCCCGCCGGCCGCGGCGGCCCCCGGCGCACACCCACAAAAGAGCCCGGCCAAAGCAGCGGAGGGATGGAGCACCACACCTGCACGCGCGCGGCCCTCTCCCCGGGCCTCCAGGAGAGACCGCCACACGGGAAAAGCAGGCAGGCAGGCAGGCAAACAACCCACAGGAGTAGGGTGCCTGGGCCTGAGCCTCTCCTCCCGCGTGCGGGACCCCGGGCGGGGCTCGGACCCCACCGGCACTCCGCAGACACTGGAGGCCTGCCCCGGGGTCCCACGGTGACTGCCCACAAACCCGGGGTCTACATCCTTAAAGGAGCCCAGCACCGGGCTCGACCGTCCGCCAGTGGAGGAGCTGTCGCTTCAACACTGCCCCCGTGCGTCGGTCCCATTCCGTGACACAGCCTGTGCGTCCCTCCTTGCTCCCCCCCCCACTCCCAACCGCTGTCTCTCTGGCTTCTGTCACACCCAGGGAAGTGGCAGAGGCCCCGTGGAGCCACGGGTGGCCGAAGGGGCCTCGCTGCCGGCAAAGAGTAACCCGCTGCCCACGCCTGCGGCGTCCTGAGGAGGCGGGGAGCAGTTGGGGGTCGCGGCGCTGCTGGAGCCGGCCGGCGGGAAGAGGCTCGCCGCCTGCGCGGCCCAACAACCTGGCGCGGCCCAACAACCTGGCGCGCGCTCACCACGCAGGCCGGGCGGCTGCTCTTGGGGCGCTTGGAGCCCGGTCCCAGCGTCTACGGCCATACCACCCTGCTCGCGCTCGATCTCCTCTGATCTCGGAAGCTAAGCAGGGTTGGGCCTGGTTAGAACTTGGATGGGAGACCGCCTGGGAATACCGGGCTGCTCTAGGCTTTTGCCCGCCACTCCTTTTGCGGCCGCCAAGCCCCAGGACCCTCTGCAGCCGCCAACCCCGCCACAGGATCCCTGGCCAGCGGGGCTGGGCTGGGTAGGGGGGGTGGGTGGTGGGAGGGTGGGGTCCGGGCCGCCGCCGAGAACTACAACCTCGCAGACCGGGCCTCACGCCAGGCGCCTGGCCAGGTCTCCCCCCACAGCCCCTTCTATAGCCTCTTTTATCCCCGCAAGCACAAGCGGTCAACCCGCAGACCTTCGCTGCGCCCACTATCCCGCCGCCAAAGCCCAAGCTCAGGGCTGCCTGCCGGCGCAGGCCTCCAAACGGCCTCGGGCGGCTTTCTCCTGCCAAGGCAGTGCGGCTCCTTGGCACCTCGGTGACCTTGGCACAGGGGTGACCGTCCCACTGCCTGCACCCGGGCCCGGAGACAGAGGGACCGGTTGTGCCAGGATAGCAAGCCAAGGGGACGCCCAGCCGCTTCACCCCACCGGAGGACTCCGTCTCCGCGGGCAGGCACCGCGGCCCCTCCCCCAGCGCCCTTCCTTCTCCCAGGAGAGCCCTGCGCGCTCGGTTCCCGCTGGCCGGCCGAGGCGGCCCCTGGCGCAGAGCCACAAAAGAGCCCGGCCAAAGCAGCGGAGGGATGGAGCGCCACACCTGCACGCGCGCGGCCCTCTCCCCGGGCCTCCAGGAGAGACCACCACACGGGAAAAGCAGGCAGGCAGGCAGGCACACAACCCACAGGAGTAGGGTGCCTGGGCCTGAGCCTCTCCTCCCGCTTGCGCGACCCCGGGCGGGTTCGGACCCCACCGGCCCTCCGCAGACACTGGAGGCCTGCCCCGGGGTCCCACGGTGACTGCCCACCCCCCCGGGCTCTACATCCTTAACGGAGCCCAGCACCGGGCGAGATCCTTCGCCAGTGGAGGAGCTGTCGCTTCAACACTGCCCCCTTGCGTCGGTCCCATTTCGTGACACAGCCTGTGCGTCCCTCCTTGCTCCCCCCCCCCACTCCCAACCGCTGTCTCTCTGGCTTCTGTCACCGCCTGGGAAGTGGCAGAGGCCCCGTGGAGCCACGGGTGGCCCGAAGGGGCCTCACTGCAGGCAAAGAGTAACCCGCTGCCCACGCCCGCCGCGGCCTGAGGAGGCGGGGAGCAGGCGGGAGGCGCGGCGCTGCTGGAGCCGGCCGGCGGGGAGAGGCTCGCCGCCTGCGCGGCCCAACAACCTGGCGAGGCCCAACAACCTGGTGCGCGCTCACCACGCAGGCCGGGCGGCTGCTCTTGGGGCGCCGGGAGCCCGGTCACAGCATCTACGGCCATACCACCCTGCTCGCGCTCGATCTCGTCTGATCTCGGAAGCTAAGCAGGGTTCGGCCTGGTTAGTACTTGGATGGGAGACCGCCTGATAATACCGGGTGCTCTAGGCTTTTGCCCGCCACTCCTTTTGCGGCCCCCATGCCCCAGGACCTTCTGCAGCCGCCAACCCCGCCACAGGACCCCTGGCCAGCGGGGCTGGGCGGGGTGGAGGGGATGGGTAGTGGGAGGGTGGGATCCGGGCCGCCGCCGAGACCTACAGCCTCGCAGACCCGGCCTCACGCCAGGCGCCTGGCGAGGTCTCCCCCCAAAGCCCCTCTATAGCCTCTTTTTTCCCCGCAAGCGCAAGCGGTCAACCCACAGACCTTCGCAGCGCCCACTACCCCGCCCCCAATGTCCAAGCCCAGGACTGCCTGCCGGCGCTGGCCTACAAACTGCCTCGGGCGGCTTTCTCCTGCCAAGGCATTGCGGCTCCTTGGCAACTCCGTGTCCTTGGCACAGGGGTGACCGTCCCACTGCCTGCACCCGGGCCCGGAGACAGAGGGACTGGTTGTCCCAGGACAGCAACCTAGGGGACGCCCAGCCGCCCCACCCCACCGGAGGCCTCCATCTCCGCCGGCAGGCACCGCGGCCCCTCCCCCAGCGCCCTTCCTTCTCCCAGGAGAGCCCTGCGCCCTCGGTTCCCGCCGGCCGCGGCGGCCCCCGGCGCACACCCACAAAAGAGCCCGGCCAAAGCAGCGGAGGGATGGAGCGCCACACCTGCACGCGCGCGGCCCTCTCCCCGGGCCTCCAGGAGAGACCGCCACACGGGAAAAGCAGGCAGGCAGGCAGGCAAACAACCCACAGGAGTAGGGTGCCTGGGCCTGAGCCTCTCCTCCCGCGTGCGGGACCCCGGGCGGGGCTCGGACCCCACCGGCACTCCGCAGACACTGGAGGCCTGCCCCGGGGTCCCACGGTGACTGCCCACCCCCCCGGGCTCTACATCCTTAACGGAGCCCAGCACCGGGCGAGATCGTCCGCCAGTGGAGGAGCTGTCGCTTCAACACTGCCCCCGTGCGTCGCTCCCATTCCGTGACACAGGCTGTGCGTCCCTCCTTGCTCCCCCCCCCCACTCCCAACCGCTGTCTCTCTGGATTCTGTCACACCCAGGGAAGTGGCAGAGGCCCCGTGGAGCCACGGGTGGCCGAAGGGGCCTCGCTGCCGGCAAAGAGTAACCCGCTGCCCACGCCCGCGGCGTCCTGAGGAGGCGGGGAGCAGTCGGGAGTCGCGGCGCTGCTGGAGCCGGCCGGCGGGAAGAGGCTCGCCGCCTGCGCGGCCCAAAAACCTGGCGCGGCCCAACAACCTGGCGCGCGCTCACCACGCAGGCCGGGCGGCTGCTCTTGGGGCGCCGGGAGCCCGGTCCCAGCGTCTACGGACATACCACCCTGCATGCGCCCGATCTCGTCTGATCTCGGAAGCTAAGCAGGGTTGGGCCTGGTTAGAACTTGGATGGGAGACCGCCTGGGAATACCGGGCTGCTCTAGGCTTTTGCCCGCCACTCCTTTTGCGGCCGCCAAGCCCCAGGACTCTCTGCAGCCGCCAACCCCGCCACAGGATCCCTGGCCAGCGGGGCTGGGCGGGGTGGGGGCGGTGGGTGGTGGGAGGGTGGGGTCCGGGCCGCCGTGGAGAACTACAGCCTCGCAGACCGGGCCTCACGCCAGTCGCCTGGCCAGGTCTCCCCCCACAGCCCCTTCTATAGCCTCTTTTATCCCCGCAAGCACAAGCGGTCAACCCGCAGACCTTCGCCGCGCCCACTATCCCGCCGCCAAAGCCCAAGCCCAGGGCTGCCTGCCGGCGCAGGCCTCCAAACGGCCTCGGGCGGCTTTCTCCTGCCAAGGCAGTGCGGCTACTTGGCACCTTGGTGACCTTGGCACAGGGGTGACCGTCCCACTGCCTGCACCCGGGCCCGGAGACAGAGGGACCGGTTGTGCCAGGATAGCAAGCCAAGGGGACGCCCAGCCGCCCCACCCCACCGGAGGACTCCGTCTCCGCGGGCAGGCACCGCGGCCCCTCCCCCAGCGCCCTTCCTTCTCCCAGGAGAGCATTGCGCGCTCGGTTCCCGCCGGCCGGCCGAGGCGGCCCCTGGCGCACAGCCACAAAAGAGCCCGGCCAAAGCAGCGGAGGGATGGTGCGCCACACCTGCACGCGCGCGGCCCTCTCCCCGGGCCTCCAGGAGAGACCACCACACGGGAAAAGCAGGCAGGCAGGCAGGCACACAACCCACAGGAGTAGGGTGCCTGGGCCTGAGCCTCTCCTCCCGCTTGCGCGACCCCGGGCGGGGCTCAAACCCCACCGGCCCTCCGCAGACACTGGAGGCCTGCCCCGGGGTCCCACGGTGACTGCCCACCCCCCCGGGCTCTACATCCTTAACGGAGCCCAGCACCGGGCGAGATCCTCCGCCAGTGGAGGAGCTGTCGCTTCAACACTGCCCCCTTGCGTCGGTCCCATTTTGTGACACAGCCTGTGCGTCCCTCCTTGCTCCCACCCCCACTCCCAACCGCTGTCTCTCTGGCTTCTGTCACCGCCTGGGAAGTGGCAGAGGCCCCGTGGAGCCACGGGTGGCCCGAAGGGGCCTCACTGCAGGCAAAGAGTAACCCGCTGCCCACGCCCGCCGCGGCCTGAGGAGGCGGGGAGCAGGCGGGAGGCGCGGCGCTGCTGGAGCCGGCCGGCGGGTAGAGGCTCGCCGCCTGCGCGGCCCAACAACCTGGCGAGGCCCAACAACCTGGTGCGCGCTCACCACGCAGGCTGCGCGGCTGCTCTTGGGGCGCCGGGAGCCCGGTCACAGCATCTACGGCCATACCACCCTGCTCGCGCTCGATCTCGTCTGATCTCGGAAGCTAAGCAGGGTTCGGCCTGGTTAGTACTTGGATGGGAGACCGCCTGGGAATACCGGGTGCTCTAGGCTTTTGCCCGCCACTCCTTTTGCGGCCGCCAAGCCCCAGGACCCTCTGCAGCCGCCAACCCCGCCACAGGACCCCTGGCCAGCGGGGCTGGGCGTGGTGGAGGGGATGGGTAGTGGGAGGGTGGGATCCGGGCCGCCGCCGAGACCTACAGCCTCGCAGACCCGGCCTCACGCCAGGCGCCTGGCGAGGTCTCCCCCCACAGCCCCTCTATAGCCTCTTTTTTCCCCGCAAGCGCAAGCGGTCAACCCACAGACCTTCGCAGCGCCCACTACCCCGCCCCCAATGTCCAAGCCCAGGACTGCCTGTCGGCGCTGGCCTACAAACTGCCTCGGGCGGCTTTCTCCTGCCAAGGCATTGCGGCTCCTTGGCAACTCCGTGTCCTTGGCACAGGGGTGATCGTCCCACTGCCTGCACCCGGGCCCGGAGACGGAGGGACTGGTTGTCCCAGGACAGCAACCTAGGGGACGCCCAGCCGCCCCACCCCACCGGAGGCCTCCATCTCCGCCGGCAGGCACCGCGGCCCCTCCCCCAGCACCCTTCCATCTCCCAGGAGAGCCCTGCGCCCTCGGTTCCCGCCGGCCACGGCGGCCCCCGGCGCACACCCACAAAAGAGCCCGGCCAAAGCAGCGGAGGGATGGAGCGCCACACCTGCACGCGCGCGGCCTTCTCCCGGGGCCTCCAGGAGAGACCGCCACACGGGAAAAGCAGGCAGTCAGGCAGGCACACAACCCACAGGAGTAGGGTGCCTGGGCCTGAGCCTCTCCTCCCGCGTGCGATACCCCGGGCGGGGCTTGGACCCCACCGGCACTCCGCAGACACTGGAGGCCTGCCCCGGGGTCCCACGGTGACTGCCCACCCCACCGGGCTCTACATCCTTAACGGAGCCCAGCACCGGGTGAGATCGTCCGCCAGTGGAGGAGCTGTCGCTTCAACACTGCCCCCTTGCGTCGGTCCCATTCCGTGACAAAGCCTGTGCGTCCCTCCTTGCTCCCCCCCCCCACTCCCAACCGCTGTCTCTCTGGCTTCTGTCACCGCCTGGGAAGTGGCAGAGGCCCCGTGGAGCCACGGGTGGCCCGAAGGGGCCTCACTGCAGGCAAAGAGTAACCCGCTGCCCACGCCCGCGGCGGCCTGAGGAGGCGGGGAGCAGGCGGGAGGCGCGGCGCTGCTGGAGCCGGCCGGAGGGGAGAGGCTCGCCGCCTGCGCGGCCCAACAACCTGGCGCGACCCAACAACCTGGTGCGCTCACCACGCAGGCCGGGCGGCTGCTCTTGGGGCGCCGGGAGCCCGGTCCCAGCGTCTACGGCCATACCACCCTGCTCGCGCTCGATCTCGTCTGATCTCGGAAGCTAAGCAGGGTTCGGCCTGGTTAGTACTTGGATGGGAGACCGCCTGGGAATACCGGGTGCTCTAGGCTTTTGCCCGCCACTCCTTTTGTGGCCCCCATGCCCCAGGACCTTCTGCAGCCGCCAACCCCGCCACGGGACCCCTGGCCAGCGGGGCTGGGCGGGGTGGAGGGGATGGGTAGTGGGAGGGTGGGATCCGGGCCGCCGCCGAGACCTACAGCCTCGCAGACCCGGCCTCACGCCAGGCGCCTGGCGAGGTCTCCCCCCAGAGCCCCTCTATAGCCTCTTTTTTCCCCGCAAGCGCAAGCGGTCAACCCACAGACCTTTGCCGCGCCCACTACCCCGCCCCCAATGTCCAAGCCCAGGACTGCCTGCCGGCGCTGGCCTACAAACTGCCTCGGGCGGCTTTCTCCTGCCAAGGCATTGCGGCTCCTTGGCAACTCCGTGTCCTTGGCACAGGGGTGACCGTCCCACTGTCTGCACCCGGGCCCGGAGACAGAGGGACTGGTTGTCCCAGGACAGCAACCTAGGGGACGCCCAGCCGCCCCAGCCCACCGGAGGCCTCCATCTCCGCCGGCAGGCACCGCGGCCCCTCCCCCAGCGCCCTTCCTTCTCCCAGGAGAGCCCTGCGCCCTCGGTTCCCGCCGGCCGCGGCGGCCCCCGGCGCACACCCACAAAAGAGCCCGGCCAAAGCAGCGGAGGGATGGAGCGCCACACCTGCACGCGCGCGGCCCTCTCCCCGGGCCTCCAGGAGAGACCGCCACACGGGAAAAGCAGGCAGGCAGGCAGGCAAACAACCCACAGGAGTAGGGTGCCTGGGCCTGAGCCTCTCCTCCCGCGTGCAGGACCCCGGGCGGGGCTCGGACCCCACCGGCACTCCGCAGACACTGGAGGCCTGCCCCAAGGTCCCACGGTGACTGCCCACCCCCCCGGGCTCTACATCCTTAACGGAGCCCAGCACCGGGCGAGATCGTCCGCCAGTGGAGGAGCTGTCGCTTCAACACTGCCCCCTTGCGTCGGTCCCATTCCGTGACAAAGCCTGTGCGTCCCTCCTTGCTCCCCCCCCCCACTCCCAACCGCTGTCTCTCTGGCTTCTGTCACCGCCTGGGAAGTGGCAGAGGCCCCGTGGAGCCACGGGTGGCCCGAAGGGGCCTCACTGCAGGCAAAGAGTAACCCGCTGCCCACGCCCGCGGCGGCCTGAGGAGGCGGGGAGCAGGCGGGAGGCGCGGCGCTGCTGGAGCCGGCCGGAGGGGAGAGGCTCGCCGCCTGCGCGGCCCAACAACCTGGCGCGACCCAACAACCTGGTGCGCTCACCACGCAGGCCGGGCGGCTGCTCTTGGGGCGCCGGGAGCCCGGTCCCAGCGTCTACGGCCATACCACCCTGCTCGCGCTCGATCTCGTCTGATCTCGGAAGCTAAGCAGGGTTCGGCCTGGTTAGTACTTGGATGGGAGACCGCCTGGGAATACCGGGTGCTCTAGGCTTTTGCCCGCCACTCCTTTTGTGGCCCCCATGCCCCAGGACCTTCTGCAGCCGCCAACCCCGCCACGGGACCCCTGGCCAGCGGGGCTGGGCGGGGTGGAGGGGATGGGTAGTGGGAGGGTGGGATCCGGGCCGCCGCCGAGACCTACAGCCTCGCAGACCCGGCCTCACGCCAGGCGCCTGGCGAGGTCTCCCCCCAGAGCCCCTCTATAGCCTCTTTTTTCCCCGCAAGCGCAAGCGGTCAACCCACAGACCTTTGCCGCGCCCACTACCCCGCCCCCAATGTCCAAGCCCAGGACTGCCTGCCGGCGCTGGCCTACAAACTGCCTCGGGCGGCTTTCTCCTGCCAAGGCATTGCGGCTCCTTGGCAACTCCGTGTCCTTGGCACAGGGGTGACCGTCCCACTGCCTGCACCCGGGCCCGGAGACAGAGGGACTGGTTGTCCCAGGACAGCAACCTAGGGGACGCCCAGCCGCCCCAGCCCACCGGAGGCCTCCATCTCCGCCGGCAGGCACCGCGGCCCCTCCCCCAGCGCCCTTCCTTCTCCCAGGAGAGCCCTGCGCCCTCGGTTCCCGCCGGCCGCGGCGGCCCCCGGCGCACACCCACAAAAGAGCCCGGCCAAAGCAGCGGAGGGATGGAGCGCCACACCTGCACGCGCGCGGCCCTCTCCCCGGGCCTCCAGGAGAGACTGCCACACGGGAAAAGCAGGCAGGCAGGCAGGCAAACAACCCACAGGAGTAGGGTGCCTGGGCCTGAGCCTCTCCTCCCGCGTGCAGGACCCCGGGCGGGGCTCGGACCCCACCGGCACTCCGCAGACACTGGAGGCCTGCCCCAAGGTCCCACGGTGACTGCCCACAAACCCGGGCTCTACATCCTTAAAGGAGCCCAGCACCGGGCTCGACCGTCCGCCAGTGGAGGAGCTGTCGCTTCAACACTGCCCCCGTGCGTCGGTCCCATTCCGTGACACAGGCTGTGCGTCCCTCCTTGCTCCCCCCCCCACTCCCAACCGCTGTCTCTCTGGCTTCTGTCACACCCAGGGAAGTGGCAGAGGCCCCGTGGAGCCACGGGTGGCCGAAGGGGCCTCGCTGCCGGCAAAGAGTAACCCGCTGCCCACGCCCGCGGCGTCCTGAGGAGGCGGGGAGCAGTCGGGAGTCGCGGCGCTGCTGGAGTCGGCCGGCGGGAAGAGGCTCGCCGCCTACGCGGCCCAACAACCTGGCGCGGCCCAACAACCTGGCGCGCGCTCACCACGCAGGCCGGGCGGCTGCTCTTGGGGCGCCGGGAGCCCGGTCCCAGCGTCTACGGCCATACCACCCTGCACGCGCCCGATCTCGTCTGATCTCGGAAGCTAAGCAGGGTTGGGCCTGGTTAGAACTTGGATGGGAGACCGCCTGGGAATACCGGGCTGCTCTAGGCTTTTGCCCGCCACTCCTTTTGCGGCCGCCAAGCCCCAGGACCCTCTGCAGCCGCCAACCCCGCCACAGGATCCCTGGCCAGCGGGGCTGGGCGGGGTGGGGGCGGTGGGTGGTGGGAGGGTGGGGTCCGGGCCGCCGTGGAGAACTACAGCCTCGCAGACCGGGCCTCACGCCAGGCGCCTGGCCAGGTCTCCCCCCACAGCCCCTTCTATAGCCTCTTTTATCCCCGCAAGCACAAGCGGTCAACCCGCAGACCTTCGCCGCGCCCACTATCCCGCCGCCAAAGCCCAAGCCCAGGGCTGCCTGCCGGCGCAGGCCTCCAAACGGCCTCGGGCGGCTTTCTCCTGCCAAGGCAGTGCGGCTACTTGGCACCTTGGTGACCTTGGCACAGGGGTGACCGTCCCACTGCCTGCACCCGGGCCCGGAGACAGAGGGACCGGTTGTGCCAGGATAGCAAGCCAAGGGGACGCCCAGCCGCCCCACCCCACCGGAGGACTCCGTCTCCGCGGGCAGGCACCGCGGCCCCTCCCCCAGCGCCCTTCCTTCTCCCAGGAGAGCATTGCGCGCTCGGTTCCCGCCGGCCGGCCGAGGCGGCCCCTGGCGCACAGCCACAAAAGAGCCCGGCCAAAGCAGCGGAGGGATGGTGCGCCACACCTGCACGCGCGCGGCCCTCTCCCCGGGCCTCCAGGAGAGACCACCACACGGGAAAAGCAGGCAGGCAGGCAGGCACACAACCCACAGGAGTAGGGTGCCTGGGCCTGAGCCTCTCCTCCCGCTTGCGCGACCCCGGGCGTGGCTCGGACCCCATCGGCCCTCCGCAGACACTGGAGGCCTGCCCCGGGGTCCCACGGTGACTGCCCACCCCCCCGGGCTCTACATCCTTAACGGAGCCCAGCACCGGGCGAGATCCTCCGCCAGTGGAGGAGCTGTCGCTTCAACACTGCCCCCTTGCGTCGGTCCCATTCCGTGACACAGCCTGTGCGTCCCTCCTTGCTCCCCCCCCCCCACTCCCAACCGCTGTCTCTCTGGCTTCTGTCACCGCCTGGGAAGTGGCAGAGGCCCCGTGGAGCCACGGGTGGCCCGAAGGGGCCTCACTGCAGGCAAAGAGTAACCCGCTGCCCACGCCCGCCGCGGCCTGAGGAGGCGGGGAGCAGGCGGGAGGCGCGGCGCTGCTGGAGCCGGCCGACGGGGAGAGGCTCGCCGCCTGCGCGGCCCAACAACCTGGCGAGGCCCAACAACCTGGTGCGCGCTCACCACGCAGGCCGGGCGGCTGCTCTTGGGGCGCCGGGAGCCCGGTCACAGCATCTACGGCCATACCACCCTGCTCGCGCTCGATCTCGTCTGATCTCGGAAGCTAAGCAGGGTTCGGCCTGGTTAGTACTTGGATGGGAGACCGCCTGGGAATACCGGGTGCTCTAGGCTTTTGCCCGCCACTCCTTTTGCGGCCCCCATGCCCCAGGACCCTCTGCAGCCGCCAACCCCGCCACAGGACCCCTGGCCAGCGGGGCTGGGCGGGGTGGGGGGGGTGGGTGGTGGGAGGGTGGGGTCCGGGCCGCCGTGGAGAACTACAGCCTCGCAGACCGGGCCTCACGCCAGGCGCCTGGCCAGGTCTCCCCCCACAGCCCCTTCTATAGCCTCTTTTTTCCCCGCAAGCGCAAGCGGTCAACCCGCAGACCTTCGCCGCGCCCACTACCCCGCCGCCAAAGCCCAAGCCCAGGGCTGCCTGCCGGCGCTGGCCTACAAACTGCCTCGGGCGGCTTTCTCCTGCAAAGGCATTGCGGCTCCTTGGCAACTCCGTGTCCTTGGCACAGGGGTGACCGTCCCACTGCCTGCACCCGGGCCCGGAGACAGAGGGACTGGTTGTCCCAGGACAGCAACCTAGGGGACGCCCAGCCGCCCCACCCCACCGGAGGCCTCCATCTCCGCCGGCAGGCACCGCGGCCCCTCCCCCAGCGCCCTTCCTTCTCCCAGGAGAGCCCTGCGCCCTCGGTTCCCGCCGGCCGCGGCGGCCCCCGGCGCACACCCACAAAAGAGCCCGGCCAAAGCAGCGGAGGGATGGAGCACCACACCTGCACGCGCGCGGCCCTCTCCCCGGGCCTCCAGGAGAGACCGCCACACGGGAAAAGCAGGCAGGCAGGCAGGCAAACAACCCACAGGAGTAGGGTGCCTGGGCCTGAGCCTCTCCTCCCGCGTGCGGGACCCCGGGCGGGGCTCGGACCCCACCGGCACTCCGCAGACACTGGAGGCCTGCCCCGGGGTCCCACGGTGACTGCCCACAAACCCGGGGTCTACATCCTTAAAGGAGCCCAGCACCGGGCTCGACCGTCCGCCAGTGGAGGAGCTGTCGCTTCAACACTGCCCCCGTGCGTCGGTCCCATTCCGTGACACAGGCTGTGCGTCCCTCCTTGCTCCCCCCCCCACTCCCAACCGCTGTCTCTCTGGCTTCTGTCACACCCAGGGAAGTGGCAGAGGCCCCGTGGAGCCACGGGTGGCCGAAGGGGCCTCGCTGCCGGCAAAGAGTAACCCGCTGCCCACGCCCGCGGCGTCCTGAGGAGGCGGGGAGCAGTCGGGAGTCGCGGCGCTGCTGGAGTCGGCCGGCGGGAAGAGGCTCGCCGCCTGCGCGGCCCAACAACCTGGCGCGGCCCAACAACCTGGCGCGCGCTCACCACGCAGGCCGGGCGGCTGCTCTTGGGGCGCCGGGAGCCCGGTCCCAGCGTCTACGGCCATACCACCCTGCACGCGCCCGATCTTGTCTGATCTCGGAAGCTAAGCAGGGTTGGGCCTGGTTAGAACTTGGATGGGAGACCGCCTGGGAATACCGGGCTGCTCTAGGCTTTTGCCCGCCACTCCTTTTGCGGCCGCCAAGCCCCAGGACCCTCTGCAGCCGCCAACCCCGCCACAGGATCCCTGGCCAGCGGGGCTGGGCGGGGTGGGGGCGGTGGGTGGTGGGAGGGTGGGGTCCGGGCCGCCGTGGAGAACTACAGCCTCGCAGACCGGGCCTCACGCCAGGCGCCTGGCCAGGTCTCCCCCCACAGCCCCTTCTATAGCCTCTTTTATCCCCGCAAGCACAAGCGGTCAACCCGCAGACCTTCGCCGCGCCCACTATCCCGCCGCCAAAGCCCAAGCCCAGGGCTGCCTGCCGGCGCAGGCCTCCAAACGGCCTCGGGCGGCTTTCTCCTGCCAAGGCAGTGCGGCTACTTGGCACCTTGGTGACCTTGGCACAGGGGTGACCGTCCCACTGCCTGCACCCGGGCCCGGAGACAGAGGGACCGGTTGTGCCAGGATAGCAAGCCAAGGGGACGCCCAGCCGCCCCACCCCACCGGAGGACTCCGTCTCCGCGGGCAGGCACCGCGGCCCCTCCCCCAGCGCCCTTCCTTCTCCCAGGAGAGCATTGCGCGCTCGGTTCCCGCCGGCCGGCCGAGGCGGCCCCTGGCGCACAGCCACAAAAGAGCCCGGCCAAAGCAGCGGAGGGATGGTGCGCCACACCTGCACGCGCGCGGCCCTCTCCCCGGGCCTCCAGGAGAGACCACCACACGGGAAAAGCAGGCAGGCAGGCAGGCACACAACCCACAGGAGTAGGGTGCCTGGGCCTGAGCCTCTCCTCCCGCTTGCGCGACCCCGGGCGTGGCTCGGACCCCATCGGCCCTCCGCAGACACTGGAGGCCTGCCCCGGGGTCCCACGGTGACTGCCCACCCCCCCGGGCTCTACATCCTTAACGGAGCCCAGCACCGGGCGAGATCCTCCGCCAGTGGAGGAGCTGTCGCTTCAACACTGCCCCCTTGCGTCGGTCCCATTCCGTGACACAGCCTGTGCGTCCCTCCTTGCTCCCCCCCCCCCACTCCCAACCGCTGTCTCTCTGGCTTCTGTCACCGCCTGGGAAGTGGCAGAGGCCCCGTGGAGCCACGGGTGGCCCGAAGGGGCCTCACTGCAGGCAAAGAGTAACCCGCTGCCCACGCCCGCCGCGGCCTGAGGAGGCGGGGAGCAGGCGGGAGGCGCGGCGCTGCTGGAGCCGGCCGACGGGGAGAGGCTCGCCGCCTGCGCGGCCCAACAACCTGGCGAGGCCCAACAACCTGGTGCGCGCTCACCACGCAGGCCGGGCGGCTGCTCTTGGGGCGCCGGGAGCCCGGTCACAGCATCTACGGCCATACCACCCTGCTCGCGCTCGATCTCGTCTGATCTCGGAAGCTAAGCAGGGTTCGGCCTGGTTAGTACTTGGATGGGAGACCGCCTGGGAATACCGGGTGCTCTAGGCTTTTGCCCGCCACTCCTTTTGCGGCCCCCATGCCCCAGGACCCTCTGCAGCCGCCAACCCCGCCACAGGACCCCTGGCCAGCGGGGCTGGGCGGGGTGGGGGGGGTGGGTGGTGGGAGGGTGGGGTCCGGGCCGCCGTGGAGAACTACAGCCTCGCAGACCGGGCCTCACGCCAGGCGCCTGGCCAGGTCTCCCCCCACAGCCCCTTCTATAGCCTCTTTTTTCCCCGCAAGCGCAAGCGGTCAACCCGCAGACCTTCGCCGCGCCCACTACCCCGCCGCCAAAGCCCAAGCCCAGGGCTGCCTGCCGGCGCTGGCCTACAAACTGCCTCGGGCGGCTTTCTCCTGCAAAGGCATTGCGGCTCCTTGGCAACTCCGTGTCCTTGGCACAGGGGTGACCGTCCCACTGCCTGCACCCGGGCCCGGAGACAGAGGGACTGGTTGTCCCAGGACAGCAACCTAGGGGACGCCCAGCCGCCCCACCCCACCGGAGGCCTCCATCTCCGCCGGCAGGCACCGCGGCCCCTCCCCCAGCGCCCTTCCTTCTCCCAGGAGAGCCCTGCGCCCTCGGTTCCCGCCGGCCGCGGCGGCCCCCGGCGCACACCCACAAAAGAGCCCGGCCAAAGCAGTGGAGGGATGGAGCACCACACCTGCACGCGCGCGGCCCTCTCCCCGGGCCTCCAGGAGAGACCGCCACACGGGAAAAGCAGGCAGGCAGGCAGGCAAACAACCCACAGGAGTAGGGTGCCTGGGCCTGAGCCTCTCCTCCCGCGTGCGGGACCCCGGGCGGGGCTCGGACCCCACCGGCACTCCGCAGACACTGGAGGCCTGCCCCGGGGTCCCACGGTGACTGCCCACAAACCCGGGGTCTACATCCTTAAAGGAGCCCAGCACCGGGCTCGACCGTCCGCCAGTGGAGGAGCTGTCGCTTCAACACTGCCCCCGTGCGTCGGTCCCATTCCGTGACACAGCCTGTGCGTCCCTCCTTGCTCCCCCCCCCCACTCCCAACCGCTGTCTCTCTGGCTTCTGTCACACCCAGGGAAGTGGCAGAGGCCCCGTGGAGCCACGGGTGGCCGAAGGGGCCTCGCTGCCGGCAAAGAGTAACCCGCTGCCCACGCCCGCGGCGTCCTGAGGAGGCGGGGAGCAGTCGGGGGTCGCGGCGCTGCTGGAGCCGGCCGGCGGGAAGAGGCTCGCCGCCTGCGCGGCCCAACAACCTGGCGCGGCCCAACAACCTGGCGCGCGCTCACCACGCAGGCCGGGCGGCTGCTCTTGGGGCGCCGGGAGCCCGGTCCCAGCGTCTACGGCCATACCACCCTGCTCGCGCTCGATCTCCTCTGATCTCGGAAGCTAAGCAGGGTTGGGCCTGGTTAGAACTTGGATGGGAGACCGCCTGGGAATACCGGGCTGCTCTAGGCTTTTGCCCGCCACTCCTTTTGCGGCCGCCAAGCCCCAGGACCCTCTGCAGCCGCAAACCCCGCCACAGGACCCCTGGCCAGCGGGGCTGGGCGTGGTGGAGGGGATGGGTAGTGGGAGGGTGGGATCCGGGCCGCCGCCGAGACCTACAGCCTCGCAGACCCGGCCTCACGCCAGGCGCCTGGCGAGGTCTCCCCCCACAGCCCCTCTATAGCCTCTTTTTTCCCCGCAAGCGCAAGCGGTCAACCCACAGACCTTCGCAGCGCCCACTACCCCGCCCCCAATGTCCAAGCCCAGGACTGCCTGTCGGCGCTGGCCTACAAACTGCCTCGGGCGGCTTTCTCCTGCCAAGGCATTGCGGCTCCTTGGCAACTCCGTGTCCTTGGCACAGGGGTGATCGTCCCACTGCCTGCACCCGGGCCCGGAGACGGAGGGACTGGTTGTCCCAGGACAGCAACCTAGGGGACGCCCAGCCGCCCTACCCCACCGGAGGCCTCCATCTCCGCCGGCAGGCACCGCGGCCCCTCCCCCAGCGCCCTTCCATCTCCCAGGAGAGCCCTGCGCCCTCGGTTCCCGCCGGCCACGGCGGCCCCCGGCGCACACCCACAAAAGAGCCCGGCCAAAGCAGCGGAGGGATGGAGCGCCACACCTGCACGCGCGCGGCCTTCTCCCGGGGCCTCCAGGAGAGACCGCCACACGGGAAAAGCAGGCAGTCAGGCAGGCACACAACCCACAGGAGTAGGGTGCCTGGGCCTGAGCCTCTCCTCCCGCGTGCGATACCCCGGGCGGGGCTTGGACCCCACCGGCACTCCGCAGACACTGGAGGCCTGCCCCGGGGTCCCACGGTGACTGCCCACCCCCCCGGGCTCTACATCCTTAACGGAGCCCAGCACCGGGCGAGATCGTCCGCCAGTGGAGGAGCTGTCGCTTCAACACTGCCCCCTTGCGTCGGTCCCATTCCTGTGACAAAGCCTGTGCGTCCCTCCTTGCTCCCCCCCCCCACTCCCAACCGCTGTCTCTCTGGCTTCTGTCACCGCCTGGGAAGTGGCAGAGGCCCAGTGGAGCCACGGGTGGCCCGAAGGGGCCTCACTGCAGGCAAAGAGTAACCCGCTGCCCACGCCCGCGGCGGCCTGAGGAGGCGGGGAGCAGGCGGGAGGCGCGGCGCTGCTGGAGCCGGCCGGAGGGGAGAGGCTCGCCGCCTGCGCGGCCCAACAACCTGGCGCGACCCAACAACCTGGTGCGCTCACCACGCAGGCCGGGCGGCTGCTCTTGGGGCGCCGGGAGCCCGGTCCCAGCGTCTACGGCCATACCACCCTGCTCGCGCTCGATCTCGTCTGATCTCGGAAGCTAAGCAGGGTTTGGCCTGGTTAGTACTTGGATGGGAGACCGCCTGGGAATACCGGGTGCTCTAGGCTTTTGCCCGCCACTCCTTTTGTGGCCCCCATGCCCCAGGACCTTCTGCAGCCGCCAACCCCGCCACGGGACTACTGGCCAGCGGGGCTGGGCGGGGTGGAGGGGATGGGTAGTGGGAGGGTGGGATCCGGGCCGCCGCCGAGACCTACAGCCTCGCAGACCCGGCCTCACGCCAGGCGCCTGGCGAGGTCTCCCCCCACAGCCCCTCTATAGCCTCTTTTTTCCCCGCAAGCGCAAGCGGTCAACCCACAGACCTTTGCCGCGCCCACTACCCCGCCCCCAATGTCCAAGCCCAGGACTGCCTGCCGGCGCTGGCCTACAAACTGCCTCGGGCGGCTTTCTCCTGCCAAGGCATTGCGGCTCCTTGGCAACTCCGTGTCCTTGGCACAGGGGTGACCGTCCCACTGCCTGCACCCGGGCCCGGAGACAGAGGGACTGGTTGTCCCAGGACAGCAACCTAGGGGACGCCCAGCCGCCCCACCCCACCGGAGGCCTCCATCTCCGCCGGCAGGCACCGCGGCCCCTCCCCCAGCGCCCTTCCTTCTCCCAGGAGAGCCCTGCGCCCTCGGTTCCCGCCGGCCGCGGCGGCCCCCGGCGCACACCCACAAAAGAGCCCGGCCAAAGCAGCGGAGGGATGGAGCACCACACCTGCACGCGCGCGGCCCTCTCCCCGGGCCTCCAGGAGAGACCGCCACACGGGAAAAGCAGGCAGGCAGGCAGGCAAACAACCCACAGGAGTAGGGTGCCTGGGCCTGAGCCTCTCCTCCCGCGTGCGGGACCCCGGGCGGGGCTCGGACCCCACCGGCACTCCGCAGACACTGGAGGCCTGCCCCGGGGTCCCACGGTGACTGCCCACAAACCCGGGGTCTACATCCTTAAAGGAGCCCAGCACCGGGCTCGACCGTCCGCCAGTGGAGGAGCTGTCGCTTCAACACTGCCCCCGTGCGTCGGTCCCATTCCGTGACACAGCCTGTGCGTCCCTCCTTGCTCCCCCCCCCCACTCCCAACCGCTGTCTCTCTGGCTTCTGTCACACCCAGGGAAGTGGCAGAGGCCCCGTGGAGCCACGGGTGGCCGAAGGGGCCTCGCTGCCGGCAAAGAGTAACCCGCTGCCCACGCCCGCGGCGTCCTGAGGAGGCGGGGAGCAGTCGGGGGTCGCGGCGCTGCTGGAGCCGGCCGGCGGGAAGAGGCTCGCCGCCTGCGCGGCCCAACAACCTGGCGCGGCCCAACAACCTGGCGCGCGCTCACCACGCAGGCCGGGCGGCTGCTCTTGGGGCGCCGGGAGCCCGGTCCCAGCGTCTACGGCCATACCACCCTGCTCGCGCTCGATCTCCTCTGATCTCGGAAGCTAAGCAGGGTTGGGCCTGGTTAGAACTTGGATGGGAGACCGCCTGGGAATACCGGGCTGCTCTAGGCTTTTGCCCGCCACTCCTTTTGCGGCCGCCAAGCCCCAGGACCCTCTGCAGCCGCCAACCCCGCCACAGGACCCCTGGCCAGCGGGGCTGGGCGTGGTGGAGGGGATGGGTAGTGGGAGGGTGGGATCCGGGCCGCCGCCGAGACCTACAGCCTCGCAGACCCGGCCTCACGCCAGGCGCCTGGCGAGGTCTCCCCCCACAGCCCCTCTATAGCCTCTTTTTTCCCCGCAAGCGCAAGCGGTCAACCCACAGACCTTCGCAGCGCCCACTACCCCGCCCCCAATGTCCAAGCCCAGGACTGCCTGTCGGCGCTGGCCTACAAACTGCCTCGGGCGGCTTTCTCTTGCCAAGGCATTGCGGCTCCTTGGCAACTCCGTGTCCTTGGCACAGGGGTGATCGTCCCACTGCCTGCACCCGGGCCCGGAGACGGAGGGACTGGTTGTCCCAGGACAGCAACCTAGGGGACGCCCAGCCGCCCCACCCCACCGGAGGCCTCCATCTCCGCCGGCAGGCACCGCGGCCCCTCCCCCAGCGCCCTTCCATCTCCCAGGAGAGCCCTGCGCCCTCGGTTCCCGCCGGCCACGGCGGCCCCCGGCGCACACCCACAAAAGAGCCCGGCCAAAGCAGCGGAGGGATGGAGCGCCACACCTGCACGCGCGCGGCCTTCTCCCGGGGCCTCCAGGAGAGACCGCCACACGGGAAAAGCAGGCAGTCAGGCAGGCACACAACCCACAGGAGTAGGGTGCCTGGGCCTGAGCCTCTCCTCCCGCGTGCGATACCCCGGGCGGGGCTTGGACCCCACCGGCACTCCGCAGACACTGGAGGCCTGCCCCGGGGTCCCACGGTGACTGCCCACCCCCCCGGGCTCTACATCCTTAACGGAGCCCAGCACCGGGTGAGATCGTCCGCCAGTGGAGGAGCTGTCGCTTCAACACTGCCCCCTTGCGTCGGTCCCATTCCGTGACAAAGCCTGTGCGTCCCTCCTTGCTCCCGCCCCCCACTCCCAACCGCTGTCTCTCTGGCTTCTGTCACCGCCTGGGAAGTGGCAGAGGCCCCGTGGAGCCACGGGTGGCCCGAAGGGGCCTCACTGCAGGCAAAGAGTAACCCGCTGCCCACGCCCGCGGCGGCCTGAGGAGGCGGGGAGCAGGCGGGAGGCGCGGCGCTGCTGGAGCCGGCCGGAGGGGAGAGGCTCGCCGCCTGCGCGGCCCAACAACCTGGCGCGACCCAACAACCTGGTGCGCTCACCACGCAGGCCGGGCGGCTGCTCTTGGGGCGCCGGGAGCCCGGTCCCAGCGTCTACGGCCATACCACCCTGCTCGCGCTCGATCTCGTCTGATCTCGGAAGCTAAGCAGGGTTCGGCCTGGTTAGTACTTGGATGGGAGACCGCCTGGGAATACCGGGTGCTCTAGGCTTTTGCCCGCCACTCCTTTTGTGGCCCCCATGCCCCAGGACCTTCTGCAGCCGCCAACCCCGCCACGGGACCCCTGGCCAGCGGGGCTGGGCGGGGTGGAGGGGATGGGTAGTGGGAGGGTGGGATCCGGGCCGCCGCCGAGACCTACAGCCTCGCAGACCCGGCCTCACGCCAGGCGCCTGGCGAGGTCTCCCCCCAGAGCCCCTCTATAGCCTCTTTTTTCCCCGCAAGCGCAAGCGGTCAACCCACAGACCTTTGCCGCGCCCACTACCCCGCCCCCAATGTCCAAGCCCAGGACTGCCTGCCGGCGCTGGCCTACAAACTGCCTCGGGCGGCTTTCTCCTGCCAAGGCATTGCGGCTCCTTGGCAACTCCGTGTCCTTGGCACAGGGGTGACCGTCCCACTGCCTGCACCCGGGCCCGGAGACAGAGGGACTGGTTGTCCCAGGACAGCAACCTAGGGGACGCCCAGCCGCCCCAGCCCACCGGAGGCCTCCATCTCCGCCGGCAGGCACCGCGGCCCCTCCCCCAGCGCCCTTCCTTCTCCCAGGAGAGCCCTGCGCCCTCGGTTCCCGCCGGCCGCGGCGGCCCCCGGCGCACACCCACAAAAGAGCCCGGCCAAAGCAGCGGAGGGATGGAGCGCCACACCTGCACGCGCGCGGCCCTCTCCCCGGGCCTCCAGGAGAGACCGCCACACGGGAAAAGCAGGCAGGCAGGCAGGCAAACAACCCACAGGAGTAGGGTGCCTGGGCCTGAGCCTCTCCTCCCGCGTGCAGGACCCCGGGCGGGGCTCGGACCCCACCGGCACTCCGCAGACACTGGAGGCCTGCCCCAAGGTCCCACGGTGACTGCCCACCCCCCCGGGCTCTACATCCTTAACGGAGCCCAGCACCGGGCGAGATCGTCCGCCAGTGGAGGAGCTGTCGCTTCAACACTGCCCCCTTGCGTCGGTCCCATTCCGTGACAAAGCCTGTGCGTCCCTCCTTGCTCCCCCCCCCCACTCCCAACCGCTGTCTCTCTGGCTTCTGTCACCGCCTGGGAAGTGGCAGAGGCCCCGTGGAGCCACGGGTGGCCCGAAGGGGCCTCACTGCAGGCAAAGAGTAACCCGCTGCCCACGCCCGCGGCGGCCTGAGGAGGCGGGGAGCAGGCGGGAGGCGCGGCGCTGCTGGAGCCGGCCGGAGGGGAGAGGCTCGCCGCCTGCGCGGCCCAACAACCTGGCGCGGCCCAACAACCTGGCGCGCGCTCACCACGCAGGCCGGGCGGCTGCTCTTGGGGCGCCGGGAGCCCGGTCCCAGCGTCTACGGCCATACCACCATGCACGCGCCCGATCTCGTCTGATCTCGGAAGCTAAGCAGGGTTGGGCCTGGTTAGAACTTGGATGGGAGACCGCCTGGGAATACCGGGCTGCTCTAGGCTTTTGCCCGCCACTCCTTTTGCGGCCGCCAAGCCCCAGGACCCTCTGCAGCCGCCAACCCCGCCACAGGATCCCTGGCCAGCGGGGCTGGGCGGGGTGGGGGCGGTGGGTGGTGGGAGGGTGGGGTCCGGGCCGCCGTGGAGAACTACAGCCTCGCAGACCGGGCCTCACGCCAGGCGCCTGGCCAGGTCTCCCCCCACAGCCCCTTCTATAGCCTCTTTTATCCCCGCAAGCACAAGCGGTCAACCCGCAGACCTTCGCCGCGCCCACTATCCCGCCGCCAAAGCCCAAGCCCAGGGCTGCCTGCCGGCGCAGGCCTCCAAACGGCCTCGGGCGGCTTTCTCCTGCCAAGGCAGTGCGGCTACTTGGCACCTTGGTGACCTTGGCACAGGGGTGACCGTCCCACTGCCTGCACCCGGGCCCGGAGACAGAGGGACCGGTTGTGCCAGGATAGCAAGCCAAGGGGACGCCCAGCCGCCCCACCCCACCGGAGGACTCCGTCTCCGCGGGCAGGCACCGCGGCCCCTCCCCCAGCGCCCTTCCTTCTCCCAGGAGAGCATTGCGCGCTCGGTTCCCGCCGGCCGGCCGAGGCGGCCCCTGGCGCACAGCCACAAAAGAGCCCGGCCAAAGCAGCGGAGGGATGGTGCGCCACACCTGCACGCGCGCGGCCCTCTCCCCGGGCCTCCAGGAGAGACCACCACACGGGAAAAGCAGGCAGGCAGGCAGGCACACAACCCACAGGAGTAGGGTGCCTGGGCCTGAGCCTCTCCTCCCGCTTGCGCGACCCCGGGCGTGGCTCGGACCCCATCGGCCCTCCGCAGACACTGGAGGCCTGCCCCGGGGTCCCACGGTGACTGCCCACCCCCCCGGGCTCTACATCCTTAACGGAGCCCAGCACCGGGCGAGATCCTCCGCCAGTGGAGGAGCTGTCGCTTCAACACTGCCCCCTTGCGTCGGTCCCATTCCGTGACACAGCCTGTGCGTCCCTCCTTGCTCCCCCCCCCCCACTCCCAACCGCTGTCTCTCTGGCTTCTGTCACCGCCTGGGAAGTGGCAGAGGCCCCGTGGAGCCACGGGTGGCCCGAAGGGGCCTCACTGCAGGCAAAGAGTAACCCGCTGCCCACGCCCGCCGCGGCCTGAGGAGGCGGGGAGCAGGCGGGAGGCGCGGCGCTGCTGGAGCCGGCCGACGGGGAGAGGCTCGCCGCCTGCGCGGCCCAACAACCTGGCGAGGCCCAACAACCTGGTGCGCGCTCACCACGCAGGCCGGGCGGCTGCTCTTGGGGCGCCGGGAGCCCGGTCACAGCATCTACGGCCATACCACCCTGCTCGCGCTCGATCTCGTCTGATCTCGGAAGCTAAGCAGGGTTCGGCCTGGTTAGTACTTGGATGGGAGACCGCCTGGGAATACCGGGTGCTCTAGGCTTTTGCCCGCCACTCCTTTTGCGGCCCCCATGCCCCAGGACCCTCTGCAGCCGCCAACCCCGCCACAGGACCCCTGGCCAGCGGGGCTGGGCGGGGTGGGGGGGGTGGGTGGTGGGAGGGTGGGGTCCGGGCCGCCGTGGAGAACTACAGCCTCGCAGACCGGGCCTCACGCCAGGCGCCTGGCCAGGTCTCCCCCCACAGCCCCTTCTATAGCCTCTTTTTTCCCCGCAAGCGCAAGCGGTCAACCCGCAGACCTTCGCCGCGCCCACTACCCCGCCGCCAAAGCCCAAGCCCAGGGCTGCCTGCCGGCGCTGGCCTACAAACTGCCTCGGGCGGCTTTCTCCTGCAAAGGCATTGCGGCTCCTTGGCAACTCCGTGTCCTTGGCACAGGGGTGACCGTCCCACTGCCTGCACCCGGGCCCGGAGACAGAGGGACTGGTTGTCCCAGGACAGCAACCTAGGGGACGCCCAGCCGCCCCACCCCACCGGAGGCCTCCATCTCCGCCGGCAGGCACCGCGGCCCCTCCCCCAGCGCCCTTCCTTCTCCCAGGAGAGCCCTGCGCCCTCGGTTCCCGCCGGCCGCGGCGGCCCCCGGCGCACACCCACAAAAGAGCCCGGCCAAAGCAGCGGAGGGATGGAGCACCACACCTGCACGCGCGCGGCCCTCTCCCCGGGCCTCCAGAAGAGACCGCCACACGGGAAAAGCAGGCAGGCAGGCAGGCAAACAACCCACAGGAGTAGGGTGCCTGGGCCTGAGCCTCTCCTCCCGCGTGCGGGACCCCGGGCGGGGCTCGGACCCCACCGGCACTCCGCAGACACTGGAGGCCTGCCCCGGGGTCCCACGGTGACTGCCCACAAACCCGGGGTCTACATCCTTAAAGGAGCCCAGCACCGGGCTCGACCGTCCGCCAGTGGAGGAGCTGTCGCTTCAACACTGCCCCCGTGCGTCGGTCCCATTCCGTGACACAGCCTGTGCGTCCCTCCTTGCTCCCCCCCCCCACTCCCAACCGCTGTCTCTCTGGCTTCTGTCACACCCAGGGAAGTGGCAGAGGCCCCGTGGAGCCACGGGTGGCCGAAGGGGCCTCGCTGCCGGCAAAGAGTAACCCGCTGCCCACGCCTGCGGCGTCCTGAGGAGGCGGGGAGCAGTTGGGGGTCGCGGCGCTGCTGGAGCCGGCCGGCGGGAAGAGGCTCGCCGCCTGCGCGGCCCAACAACCTGGCGCGGCCCAACAACCTGGCGCGCGCTCACCACGCAGGCCGGGCGGCTGCTCTTGGGGCGCTTGGAGCCCGGTCCCAGCGTCTACGGCCATACCACCCTGCTCGTGCTCGATCTCCTCTGATCTCGGAAGCTAAGCAGGGTTGGGCCTGGTTAGAACTTGGATGGGAGACCGCCTGGGAATACCGGGCTGCTCTAGGCTTTTGCCCGCCACTCCTTTTGCGGCCGCCAAGCCCCAGGACCCTCTGCAGCCGCCAACCCCGCCACAGGATCCCTGGCCAGCGGGGCTGGGCTGGGTAGGGGGGGTGGGTGGTGGGAGGGTGGGGTCCGGGCCGCCGCCGAGAACTACAACCTCGCAGACCGGGCCTCACGCCAGGCGCCTGGCCAGGTCTCCCCCCACAGCCCCTTCTATAGCCTCTTTTATCCCCGCAAGCACAAGCGGTCAACCCGCAGACCTTCGCTGCGCCCACTATCCCGCCGCCAAAGCCCAAGCTCAGGGCTGCCTGCCGGCGCAGGCCTCCAAACGGCCTCGGGCGGCTTTCTCCTGCCAAGGCAGTGCGGCTCCTTGGCACCTCGGTGACCTTGGCACAGGGGTGACCGTCCCACTGCCTGCACCCGGGCCCGGAGACAGAGGGACCGGTTGTGCCAGGATAGCAAGCCAAGGGGACGCCCAGCCGCTTCACCCCACCGGAGGACTCCGTCTCCGCGGGCAGGCACCGCGGCCCCTCCCCCAGCGCCCTTCCTTCTCCCAGGAGAGCCCTGCGCGCTCGGTTCCCGCTGGCCGGCCGAGGCGGCCCCTGGCGCAGAGCCACAAAAGAGCCCGGCCAAAGCAGCGGAGGGATGGAGCGCCACACCTGCACGCGCGCGGCCCTCTCCCCGGGCCTCCAGGAGAGACCACCACACGGGAAAAGCAGGCAGGCAGGCAGGCACACAACCCACAGGAGTAGGGTGCCTGGGCCTGAGCCTCTCCTCCCGCTTGCGCGACCCCGGGCGGGTTCGGACCCCACCGGCCCTCCGCAGACACTGGAGGCCTGCCCCGGGGTCCCACGGTGACTGCCCACCCCCCCGGGCTCTACATCCTTAACGGAGCCCAGCACCGGGCGAGATCCTTCGCCAGTGGAGGAGCTGTCGCTTCAACACTGCCCCCTTGCGTCGGTCCCATTTCGTGACACAGCCTGTGCGTCCCTCCTTGCTCCCCCCCCCCACTCCCAACCGCTGTCTCTCTGGCTTCTGTCACCGCCTGGGAAGTGGCAGAGGCCCCGTGGAGCCACGGGTGGCCCGAAGGGGCCTCACTGCAGGCAAAGAGTAACCCGCTGCCCACGCCCGCCGCGGCCTGAGGAGGCGGGGAGCAGGCGGGAGGCGCGGCGCTGCTGGAGCCGGCCGGCGGGGAGAGGCTCGCCGCCTGCGCGGCCCAACAACCTGGCGCGACCCAACAACCTGGTGCGCTCACCACGCAGGCCGGGCGGCTGCTCTTGGGGCGCCGGGAGCCCGGTCCCAGCGTCTACGGACATACCACCCTGCATGCGCCCGATCTCGTCTGATCTCGGAAGCTAAGCAGGGTTGGGCCTGGTTAGAACTTGGATGGGAGACCGCCTGGGAATACCGGGCTGCTCTAGGCTTTTGCCCGCCACTCCTTTTGCGGCCGCCAAGCCCCAGGACTCTCTGCAGCCGCCAACCCCGCCACAGGATCCCTGGCCAGCGGGGCTGGGCGGGGTGGGGGCGGTGGGTGGTGGGAGGGTGGGGTCCGGGCCGCCGTGGAGAACTACAGCCTCGCAGACCGGGCCTCACGCCAGTCGCCTGGCCAGGTCTCCCCCCACAGCCCCTTCTATAGCCTCTTTTATCCCCGCAAGCACAAGCGGTCAACCCGCAGACCTTCGCCGCGCCCACTATCCCGCCGCCAAAGCCCAAGCCCAGGGCTGCCTGCCGGCGCAGGCCTCCAAACGGCCTCGGGCGGCTTTCTCCTGCCAAGGCAGTGCGGCTACTTGGCACCTTGGTGACCTTGGCACAGGGGTGACCGTCCCACTGCCTGCACCCGGGCCCGGAGACAGAGGGACCGGTTGTGCCAGGATAGCAAGCCAAGGGGAGGCCCAGCCGCCCCACCCCACCGGAGGACTCCGTCTCCGCGGGCAGGCACCGCGGCCCCTCCCCCAGCGCCCTTCCTTCTCCCAGGAGAGCATTGCGCGCTCGGTTCCCGCCGGCCGGCCGAGGCGGCCCCTGGCGCACAGCCACAAAAGAGCCCGGCCAAAGCAGCGGAGGGATGGTGCGCCACACCTGCACGCGCGCGGCCCTCTCCCCGGGCCTCCAGGAGAGACCACCACACGGGAAAAGCAGGCAGGCAGGCAGGCACACAACCCACAGGAGTAGGGTGCCTGGGCCTGAGCCTCTCCTCCCGCTTGCGCGACCCCGGGCGGGGCTCAAACCCCACCGGCCCTCCGCAGACACTGGAGGCCTGCCCCGGGGTCCCACGGTGACTGCCCACCCCCCCGGGCTCTACATCCTTAACGGAGCCCAGCACCGGGCGAGATCCTCCGCCAGTGGAGGAGCTGTCGCTTCAACACTGCCCCCTTGCGTCGGTCCCATTTTGTGACACAGCCTGTGCGTCCCTCCTTGCTCCCCCCCCCCACTCCCAACCGCTGTCTCTCTGGCTTCTGTCACCGCCTGGGAAGTGGCAGAGGCCCCGTGGAGCCACGGGTGGCCCGAAGGGGCCTCACTGCAGGCAAAGAGTAACCCGCTGCCCACGCCCGCCGCGGCCTGAGGAGGCGGGGAGCAGGCGGGAGGCGCGGCGCTGCTGGAGCCGGCCGGCGGGTAGAGGCTCGCCGCCTGCGCGGCCCAACAACCTGGCGAGGCCCAACAACCTGGTGCGCGCTCACCACGCAGGCTGCGCGGCTGCTCTTGGGGCGCCGGGAGCCCGGTCACAGCATCTACGGCCATACCACCCTGCTCGCGCTCGATCTCGTCTGATCTCGGAAGCTAAGCAGGGTTCGGCCTGGTTAGTACTTGGATGGGAGACCGCCTGGGAATACCGGGTGCTCTAGGCTTTTGCCCGCCACTCCTTTTGCGGCCCCCATGCCCCAGGACCTTCTTCAGCCGCCAACCCCGCCACAGGACCCCTGGCCAGCGGGGCTGGGCGTGGTGGAGGGGATGGGTAGTGGGAGGGTGGGATCCGGGCCGCCGCCGAGACCTACAGCCTCGCAGACCCGGCCTCACGCCAGGCGCCTGGCGAGGTCTCCCCCCACAGCCCCTCTATAGCCTCTTTTTTCCCCGCAAGCGCAAGCGGTCAACCCACAGACCTTCGCAGCGCCCACTACCCCGCCCCCAATGTCCAAGCCCAGGACTGCCTGTCGGCGCTGGCCTACAAACTGCCTCGGGCGGCTTTCTCCTGCCAAGGCATTGCGGCTCCTTGGCAACTCCGTGTCCTTGGCACAGGGGTGATCGTCCCACTGCCTGCACCCGGGCCCGGAGACGGAGGGACTGGTTGTCCCAGGACAGCAACCTAGGGGACGCCCAGCCGCCCCACCCCACCGGAGGCCTCCATCTCCGCCGGCAGGCACCGCGGCCCCTCCCCCAGCGCCCTTCCATCTCCCAGGAGAGCCCTGCGCCCTCGGTTCCCGCCGGCCACGGCGGCCCCCGGCGCACACCCACAAAAGAGCCCGGCCAAAGCAGCGGAGGGATGGAGCGCCACACCTGCACGCGCGCGGCCTTCTCCCGGGGCCTCCAGGAGAGACCGCCACACGGGAAAAGCAGGCAGTCAGGCAGGCACACAACCCACAGGAGTAGGGTGCCTGGGCCTGAGCCTCTCCTCCCGCGTGCGGGACCCCGGGCGGGGCTTGGACCCCACCGGCACTCCGCAGACACTGGAGGCCTGCCCCGGGGTCCCACGGTGACTGCCCACCCCCCCGGGCTCTACATCCTTAACGGAGCCCAGCACCGGGCGAGATCGTCCGCCAGTGGAGGAGCTGTCGCTTCAACACTGCCCCCTTGCGTCGGTCCCATTCCGTGACAAAGCCTGTGCGTCCCTCCTTGCTCCCCCCCCCCACTCCCAACCGCTGTCTCTCTGGCTTCTGTCACCGCCTGGGAAGTGGCAGAGGCCCCGTGGAGCCACGGGTGGCCCGAAGGGGCCTCACTGCAGGCAAAGAGTAACCCGCTGCCCCCGCCCGCGGCGGCCTGAGGAGGCGGGGAGCAGGCGTGAGGCGCGGCGCTGCTGGAGCCGGCCGGAGGGGAGAGGCTCCCCGCCTGCGCGGCCCAACAACCTGGCGCGACCCAACAACCTGGTGCGCTCACCACGCAGGCCGGGCGGCTGCTCTTGGGGCGCCGGGAGCCCGGTCCCAGCGTCTACGGCCATACCACCCTGCTCGCGCTCGATCTCGTCTGATCTCGGAAGCTAAGCAGGGTTCGGCCTGGTTAGTACTTGGATGGGAGACCGCCTGGGAATACCGGGTGCTCTAGGCTTTTGCCCGCCACTCCTTTTGTGGCCCCCATGCCCCAGGACCTTCTGCAGCCGCCAACCCCGCCACGGGACCCCTGGCCAGCGGGGCTGGGCGGGGTGGAGGGGATGGGTAGTGGGAGGGTGGGATCCGGGCCGCCGCCGAGACCTACAGCCTCGCAGACCCGGCCTCACGCCAGGCGCCTGGCGAGGTCTCCCCCCACAGCCCCTCTATAGCCTCTTTTTTCCCCGCAAGCGCAAGCGGTCAACCCACAGACCTTTGCCGCGCCCACTTCCCCGCCCCCAATGTCCAAGCCCAGGACTGCCTGCCGGCGCTGGCCTACAAACTGCCTCGGGCGGATTTCTCCTGCCAAGGCATTGCGGCTCCTTGGCAACTCCGTGTCCTTGGCACAGGGGTGACCGTCCCACTGCCTGCACCCGGGCCCGGAGACAGAGGGACTGGTTGTCCCAGGACAGCAACCTAGGGGACGCCCAGCCGCCCCAGCCCACCGGAGGCCTCCATCTCCGCCGGCAGGCACCGCGGCCCCTCCCCCAGCGCCCTTCCTTCTCCCAGGAGAGCCCTGCGCCCTCGGTTCCCGCCGGCCGCGGCGGCCCCCGGCGCACACCCACAAAAGAGCCCGGCCAAAGCAGCGGAGGGATGGAGCGCCACACCTGCACGCGCGCGGCCCTCTCCCCGGGCCTCCAGGAGAGACCGCCACACGGGAAAAGCAGGCAGGCAGGCAGGCAAACAACCCACAGGAGTAGGGTGCCTGGGCCTGAGCCTCTCCTCCCGCGTGCAGGACCCCGGGCGGGGCTCGGACCCCACCGGCACTCCGCAGACACTGGAGGCCTGCCCCAAGGTCCCACGGTGACTGCCCACAAACCCGGGCTCTACATCCTTAAAGGAGCCCAGCACCGGGCTCGACCGTCCGCCAGTGGAGGAGCTGTCGCTTCAACACTGCCCCCGTGCGTCGGTCCCATTCCGTGACACAGCCTGTGCGTCCCTCCTTGCTCCCCCCCCCACTCCCAACCGCTGTCTCTCTGGCTTCTGTCACACCCAGGGAAGTGGCAGAGGCCCCGTGGAGCCACGGGTGGCCGAAGGGGCCTCGCTGCCGGCAAAGAGTAACCCGCTGCCCACGCCCGCGGCGTCCTGAGGAGGCGGGGAGCAGTCGGGAGTCGCGGCGCTGCTGGAGTCGGCCGGCGGGAAGAGGCTCGCCGCCTGCGCGGCCCAACAACCTGGCGCGGCCCAACAACCTGGCGCGCGCTCACCACGCAGGCCGGGCGGCTGCTCTTGGGGCGCCGGGAGCCCGGTCCCAGCGTCTACGGCCATACCACCCTGCACGCGCCCGATCTCGTCTGATCTCGGAAGCTAAGCAGGGTTGGGCCTGGTTAGAACTTGGATGGGAGACCGCCTGAAAATACCGGGCTGCTCTAGGCTTTTGCCCGCCACTCCTTTTGCGGCCGCCAAGCCCCAGGACCCTCTGCAGCCGCCAACCCCGCCACAGGATCCCTGGCCAGCGGGGCTGGGCGGGGTGGGGGCGGTGGGTGGTGGGAGGGTGGGGTCCGGGCCGCCGTGGAGAACTACAGCCTCGCAGACCGGGCCTCACGCCAGGCGCCTGGCCAGGTCTCCCCCCACAGCCCCTTCTATAGCCTCTTTTATCCCCGCAAGCACAAGCGGTCAAGCCGCAGACCTTCGCCGCGCCCACTATCCCGCCGCCAAAGCCCAAGCCCAGGGCTGCCTGCCGGCGCAGGCCTCCAAACGGCCTCGGGCGGCTTTCTCCTGCCAAGGCAGTGCGGCTACTTGGCACCTTGGTGACCTTGGCACAGGGGTGACCGTCCCACTGCCTGCACCCGGGCCCGGAGACAGAGGGACCAGTTGTGCCAGGATAGCAAGCCAAGGGGACGCCCAGCCGCCCCACCCCATCGGAGGACTCCGTCTCCGCGGGCAGGCACCGCGGCCCCTCCCCCAGCGCCCTTCCTTCTCCCAGGAGAGCATTGCGCGCTCGGTTCCCGCCGGCCGGCCGAGGCGGCCCCTGGCGCACAGCCACAAAAGAGCCCGGCCAAAGCAGCGGAGGGATGGTGCGCCACACCTGCACGCGCGCGGCCCTCTCCCCGGGCCTCCAGGAGAGACCACCACACGGGAAAAGCAGGCAGGCAGGCAGGCACACAACCCACAGGAGTAGGGTGCCTGGGCCTGAGCCTCTCCTCCCGCTTGCGCGACCCCGGGCGGGGCTCAAACCCCACCGGCCCTCCGCAGACACTGGAGGCCTGCCCCGGGGTCCCACGGTGACTGCCCACCCCCCCGGGCTCTACATCCTTAACGGAGCCCAGCACCGGGCGAGATCCTCCGCCAGTGGAGGAGCTGTCGCTTCAACACTGCCCCCTTGCGTCGGTCCCATTTTGTGACACAGCCTGTGCGTCCCTCCTTGCTCCCCCCCCCCACTCCCAACCGCTGTCTCTCTGGCTTCTGTCACCGCCTGGGAAGTGGCAGAGGCCCCGTGGAGCCACGGGTGGCCCGAAGGGGCCTCACTGCAGGCAAAGAGTAACCCGCTGCCCACGCCCGCCGCGGCCTGAGGAGGCGGGGAGCAGGCGGGAGGCGCGGCGCTGCTGGAGCCGGCCGGCGGGTAGAGGCTCGCCGCCTGCGCGGCCCAACAACCTGGCGAGGCCCAACAACCTGGTGCGCGCTCACCACGCAGGCTGCGCGGCTGCTCTTGGGGCGCCGGGAGCCCGGTCACAGCATCTACGGCCATACCACCCTGCTCGCGCTCGATCTCGTCTGATCTCGGAAGCTAAGCAGGGTTCGGCCTGGTTAGTACTTGGATGGGAGACCGCCTGGGAATACCGGGTGCTCTAGGCTTTTGCCCGCCACTCCTTTTGCGGCCCCCATGCCCCAGGACCTTCTTCAGCCGCCAACCCCGCCACAGGACCCCTGGCCAGCGGGGCTGGGCGTGGTGGAGGGGATGGGTAGTGGGAGGGTGGGATCCGGGCCGCCGCCGAGACCTACAGCCTCGCAGACCCGGCCTCACGCCAGGCGCCTGGCGAGGTCTCCCCCCACAGCCCCTCTATAGCCTCTTTTTTCCCCGCAAGCGCAAGCGGTCAACCCACAGACCTTCGCAGCGCCCACTACCCCGCCCCCAATGTCCAAGCCCAGGACTGCCTGTCGGCGCTGGCCTACAAACTGCCTCGGGCGGCTTTCTCCTGCCAAGGCATTGCGGCTCCTTGGCAACTCCGTGTCCTTGGCACAGGGGTGATCGTCCCACTGCCTGCACCCGGGCCCGGAGACGGAGGGACTGGTTGTCCCAGGACAGCAACCTAGGGGACGCCCAGCCGCCCCACCCCACCGGAGGCCTCCATCTCCGCCGGCAGGCACCGCGGCCCCTCCCCCAGCGCCCTTCCATCTCCCAGGAGAGCCCTGCGCCCTCGGTTCCCGCCGGCCACGGCGGCCCCCGGCGCACACCCACAAAAGAGCCCGGCCAAAGCAGCGGAGGGATGGAGCGCCACACCTGCACGCGCGCGGCCTTCTCCCGGGGCCTCCAGGAGAGACCGCCACACGGGAAAAGCAGGCAGTCAGGCAGGCACACAACCCACAGGAGTAGGGTGCCTGGGCCTGAGCCTCTCCTCCCGCGTGCGGGACCCCGGGCGGGGCTTGGACCCCACCGGCACTCCGCAGACACTGGAGGCCTGCCCCGGGGTCCCACGGTGACTGCCCACCCCCCCGGGCTCTACATCCTTAACGGAGCCCAGCACCGGGCGAGATCGTCCGCCAGTGGAGGAGCTGTCGCTTCAACACTGCCCCCTTGCGTCGGTCCCATTCCGTGACAAAGCCTGTGCGTCCCTCCTTGCTCCCCCCCCCCACTCCCAACCGCTGTCTCTCTGGCTTCTGTCACCGCCTGGGAAGTGGCAGAGGCCCCGTGGAGCCACGGGTGGCCCGAAGGGGCCTCACTGCAGGCAAAGAGTAACCCGCTGCCCCCGCCCGCGGCGGCCTGAGGAGGCGGGGAGCAGGCGGGAGGCGCGGCGCTGCTGGAGCCGGCCGGAGGGGAGAGGCTCGCCGCCTGCGCGGCCCAACAACCTGGCGCGACCCAACAACCTGGTGCGCTCACCACGCAGGCCGGGCGGCTGCTCTTGGGGCGCCGGGAGCCCGGTCCCAGCGTCTACGGCCATACCACCCTGCTCGCGCTCGATCTCGTCTGATCTCGGAAGCTAAGCAGGGTTCGGCCTGGTTAGTACTTGGATGGGAGACCGCCTGGGAATACCGGGTGCTCTAGGCTTTTGCCCGCCACTCCTTTTGTGGCCCCCATGCCCCAGGACCTTCTGCAGCCGCCAACCCCGCCACGGGACCCCTGGCCAGCGGGGCTGGGCGGGGTGGAGGGGATGGGTAGTGGGAGGGTGGGATCCGGGCCGCCGCCGAGACCTACAGCCTCGCAGACCCGGCCTCACGCCAGGCGCCTGGCGAGGTCTCCCCCCACAGCCCCTCTATAGCCTCTTTTTTCCCCGCAAGCGCAAGCGGTCAACCCACAGACCTTTGCCGCGCCCACTACCCCGCCCCCAATGTCCAAGCCCAGGACTGCCTGCCGGCGCTGGCCTACAAACTGCCTCGGGCGGCTTTCTCCTGCCAAGGCATTGCGGCTCCTTGGCAACTCCGTGTCCTTGGCACAGGGGTGACCGTCCCACTGCCTGCACCCGGGCCCGGAGACAGAGGGACTGGTTGTCCCAGGACAGCAACCTAGGGGACGCCCAGCCGCCCCAGCCCACCGGAGGCCTCCATCTCCGCCGGCAGGCACCGCGGCCCCTCCCCCAGCGCCCTTCCTTCTCCCAGGAGAGCCCTGCGCCCTCGGTTCCCGCCGGCCGCGGCGGCCCCCGGCGCACACCCACAAAAGAGCCCGGCCAAAGCAGCGGAGGGATGGAGCGCCACACCTGCACGCGCGCGGCCCTCTCCCCGGGCCTCCAGGAGAGACCGCCACACGGGAAAAGCAGGCAGGCAGGCAGGCAAACAACCCACAGGAGTAGGGTGCCTGGGCCTGAGCCTCTCCTCCCGCGTGCAGGACCCCGGGCGGGGCTCGGACCCCACCGGCACTCCGCAGACACTGGAGGCCTGCCCCAAGGTCCCACGGTGACTGCCCACAAACCCGGGCTCTACATCCTTAAAGGAGCCCAGCACCGGGCTCGACCGTCCGCCAGTGGAGGAGCTGTCGCTTCAACACTGCCCCCGTGCGTCGGTCCCATTCCGTGACACAGGCTGTGCGTCCCTCCTTGCTCCCCCCCCCACTCCCAACCGCTGTCTCTCTGGCTTCTGTCACACCCAGGGAAGTGGCAGAGGCCCCGTGGAGCCACGGGTGGCCGAAGGGGCCTCGCTGCCGGCAAAGAGTAACCCGCTGCCCACGCCCGCGGCGTCCTGAGGAGGCGGGGAGCAGTCGGGAGTCGCGGCGCTGCTGGAGTCGGCCGGCGGGAAGAGGCTCGCCGCCTGCGCGGCCCAACAACCTGGCGCGGCCCAACAACCTGGCGCGCGCTCACCACGCAGGCCGGGCGGCTGCTCTTGGGGCGCCGGGAGCCCGGTCCCAGCGTCTACGGCCATACCACCCTGCACGCGCCCGATCTCGTCTGATCTCGGAAGCTAAGCAGGGTTGGGCCTGGTTAGAACTTGGATGGGAGACCGCCTGGGAATACCGGGCTGCTCTAGGCTTTTGCCCGCCACTCCTTTTGCGGCCGCCAAGCCCCAGGACCCTCTGCAGCCGCCAACCCCGCCACAGGATCCCTGGCCAGCGGGGCTGGGCGGGGTGGGGGCGGTGGGTGGTGGGAGGGTGGGGTCCGGGCCGCCGTGGAGAACTACAGCCTCGCAGACCGGGCCTCACGCCAGGCGCCTGGCCAGGTCTCCCCCCACAGCCCCTTCTATAGCCTCTTTTATCCCCGCAAGCACAAGCGGTCAACCCGCAGACCTTCGCCGCGCCCACTATCCCGCCGCCAAAGCCCAAGCCCAGGGCTGCCTGCCGGCGCAGGCCTCCAAACGGCCTCGGGCGGCTTTCTCCTGCCAAGGCAGTGCGGCTACTTGGCACCTTGGTGACCTTGGCACAGGGGTGACCGTCCCACTGCCTGCACCCGGGCCCGGAGACAGAGGGACCGGTTGTGCCAGGATAGCAAGCCAAGGGGACGCCCAGCCGCCCCACCCCACCGGAGGACTCCGTCTCCGCGGGCAGGCACCGCGGCCCCTCCCCCAGCGCCCTTCCTTCTCCCAGGAGAGCATTGCGCGCTCGGTTCCCGCCGGCCGGCCGAGGCGGCCCCTGGCGCACAGCCACAAAAGAGCCCGGCCAAAGCAGCGGAGGGATGGTGCGCCACACCTGCACGCGCGCGGCCCTCTCCCCGGGCCTCCAGGAGAGACCACCACACGGGAAAAGCAGGCAGGCAGGCAGGCACACAACCCACAGGAGTAGGGTGCCTGGGCCTGAGCCTCTCCTCCCGCTTGCGCGACCCCGGGCGTGGCTCGGACCCCATCGGCCCTCCGCAGACACTGGAGGCCTGCCCCGGGGTCCCACGGTGACTGCCCACCCCCCCGGGCTCTACATCCTTAACGGAGCCCAGCACCGGGCGAGATCCTCCGCCAGTGGAGGAGCTGTCGCTTCAACACTGCCCCCTTGCGTCGGTCCCATTCCGTGACACAGCCTGTGCGTCCCTCCTTGCTCCCCCCCCCCACTCCCAACCGCTGTCTCTCTGGCTTCTGTCACCGCCTGGGAAGTGGCAGAGGCCCCGTGGAGCCACGGGTGGCCCGAAGGGGCCTCACTGCAGGCAAAGAGTAACCCGCTGCCCACGCCCGCCGCGGCCTGAGGAGGCGGGGAGCAGGCGGGAGGCGCGGCGCTGCTGGAGCCGGCCGACGGGGAGAGGCTCGCCGCCTGCGCGGCCCAACAACCTGGCGAGGCCCAACAACCTGGTGCGCGCTCACCACGCAGGCCGGGCGGCTGCTCTTGGGGCGCCGGGAGCCCGGTCACAGCATCTACGGCCATACCACCCTGCTCGCGCTCGATCTCGTCTGATCTCGGAAGCTAAGCAGGGTTCGGCCTGGTTAGTACTTGGATGGGAGACCGCCTGGGAATACCGGGTGCTCTAGGCTTTTGCCCGCCACTCCTTTTGCGGCCCCCATGCCCCAGGACCCTCTGCAGCCGCCAACCCCGCCACAGGACCCCTGGCCAGCGGGGCTGGGCGGGGTGGGGGGGGTGGGTGGTGGGAGGGTGGGGTCCGGGCCGCCGTGGAGAACTACAGCCTCGCAGACCGGGCCTCACGCCAGGCGCCTGGCCAGGTCTCCCCCCACAGCCCCTTCTATAGCCTCTTTTTTCCCCGCAAGCGCAAGCGGTCAACCCGCAGACCTTCGCCGCGCCCACTACCCCGCCGCCAAAGCCCAAGCCCAGGGCTGCCTGCCGGCGCTGGCCTACAAACTGCCTCGGGCGGCTTTCTCCTGCAAAGGCATTGCGGCTCCTTGGCAACTCCGTGTCCTTGGCACAGGGGTGACCGTCCCACTGCCTGCACCCGGGCCCGGAGACAGAGGGACTGGTTGTCCCAGGACAGCAACCTAGGGGACGCCCAGCCGCCCCACCCCACCGGAGGCCTCCATCTCCGCCGGCAGGCACCGCGGCCCCTCCCCCAGCGCCCTTCCTTCTCCCAGGAGAGCCCTGCGCCCTCGGTTCCCGCCGGCCGCGGCGGCCCCCGGCGCACACCCACAAAAGAGCCCGGCCAAAGCAGCGGAGGGATGGAGCACCACACCTGCACGCGCGCGGCCCTCTCCCCGGGCCTCCAGAAGAGACCGCCACACGGGAAAAGCAGGCAGGCAGGCAGGCAAACAACCCACAGGAGTAGGGTGCCTGGGCCTGAGCCTCTCCTCCCGCGTGCGGGACCCCGGGCGGGGCTCGGACCCCACCGGCACTCCGCAGACACTGGAGGCCTGCCCCGGGGTCCCACGGTGACTGCCCACAAACCCGGGGTCTACATCCTTAAAGGAGCCCAGCACCGGGCTCGACCGTCCGCCAGTGGAGGAGCTGTCGCTTCAACACTGCCCCCGTGCGTCGGTCCCATTCCGTGACACAGCCTGTGCGTCCCTCCTTGCTCCCCCCCCCCACTCCCAACCGCTGTCTCTCTGGCTTCTGTCACCGCCTGGGAAGTGGCCGAGGCCCCGTGGAGCCACGGGTGGCCCGAAGGGGCCTCACTGCAGGCAAAGAGTAACCCGCTGCCCACGCCCGCCGCGGCCTGAGGAGGCGGGGAGCAGGCGGGAGGCGCGGCGCTGCTGGAGCCTGCCGGCGGGGAGAGGCTCGCCGCCTGCGCGGCCCAACAACCTGGCGAGGCCCAACAACCTGGTGCGCGCTCACCACGCAGGCCGCGCGGCTGCTCTTGGGCCGCCGGGAGCCCGGTCACAGCATCTACGGCCATACCACCCTGCTCGGGCTCGATCTCGTCTGATCTCGGAAGCTAAGCAGGGTTCGGCCTGGTTAGTACTTGGATGGGAGACCGCCTGGGAATACCGGGTGCTCTAGGCTTTTGCCCGCCACTCCTTTTGCGGCCCCCATGCCCCAGGACCTTCTTCAGCCGCCAACCCCGCCACAGGACCCCTGGCCAGCGGGGCTGGGCGTGGTGGAGGGGATGGGTAGTGGGAGGGTGGGATCCGGGCCGCCGCCGAGACCTACAGCCTCGCAGACCCGGCCTCACGCCAGGCGCCTGGCGAGGTCTCCCCCCACAGCCCCTCTATAGCCTCTTTTTTCCCCGCAAGCGCAAGCGGTCAACCCACAGACCTTCGCAGCGCCCACTACCCCGCCCCCAATGTCCAAGCCCAGGACTGCCTGCCGGCGCTGGCCTACAAACTGCCTCGGGCGGCTTTCTCCTGCCAAGGCATTGCGGCTCCTTGGCAACTCCGTGTCCTTGGCACAGGGGTGATCGTCCCACTGCCTGCACCCGGGCCCGGAGACGGAGGGACTGGTTGTCCCAGGACAGCAACCTAGGGGACGCCCAGCCGCCCCACCCCACCGGAGGCCTCCATCTCCGCCGGCAGGCACCGCGGCCCCTCCCCCAGCGCCCTTCCATCTCCCAGGAGAGCCCTGCGCCCTCGGTTCCCGCCGGCCACGGCGGCCCCCGGCGCACACCCACAAAAGAGCCCGGCCAAAGCAGCGGAGGGATGGAGCGCCACACCTGCACGCGCGCGGCCTTCTCCCGGGGCCTCCAGGAGAGACCGCCACACGGGAAAAGCAGGCAGTCAGGCAGGCACACAACCCACAGGAGTAGGGTGCCTGGGCCTGAGCCTCTCCTCCCGCGTGCGGGACCCCGGGCGGGGCTTGGACCCCACCGGCACTCCGCAGACACTGGAGGCCTGCCCCGGGGTCCCACGGTGACTGCCCACCCCCCCGGGCTCTACATCCTTAACGGAGCCCAGCACCGGGCGAGATCGTCCGCCAGTGGAGGAGCTGTCGCTTCAACACTGCCCCCTTGCGTCGGTCCCATTCCGTGACAAAGCCTGTGCGTCCCTCCTTGCTCCCCCCCCCCACTCCCAACCGCTGTCTCTCTGGCTTCTGTCACCGCCTGGGAAGTGGCAGAGGCCCCGTGGAGCCACGGGTGGCCCGAAGGGGCCTCACTGCAGGCAAAGAGTAACCCGCTGCCCCCGCCCGCGGCGGCCTGAGGAGGCGGGGAGCAGGCGGGAGGCGCGGCGCTGCTGGAGCCGGCCGGAGGGGAGAGGCTCGCCGCCTGCGCGGCCCAACAACCTGGCGCGACCCAACAACCTGGTGCGCTCACCACGCAGGCCGGGCGGCTGCTCTTGGGGCGCCGGGAGCCCGGTCCCAGCGTCTACGGCCATACCACCCTGCTCGCGCTCGATCTCGTCTGATCTCGGAAGCTAAGCAGGGTTCGGCCTGGTTAGTACTTGGATGGGAGACCGCCTGGGAATACCGGGTGCTCTAGGCTTTTGCCCGCCACTCCTTTTGCGGCCCCCATGCCCGAGGACCTTCTGCAGCCGCCAACCCCGCTACAGGACCCCTGGCCAGCGGGGCTGGGCGGGGTGGAGGGGATGGGTAGTGGGAGGGTGGGATCCGGGCCGCCGCCGAGACCTACAGCCTCGCAGACCCGGCCTCACGCCAGGCGCCTGGCGAGGTTTCCCCCCACAGCCCCTCTATAGCCTCTTTTTTCCCCGCAAGCGCAAGCGGTCAACCCACAGACCTTCGCAGCGCCCACTACCCCGCCCCCAATGTCCAAGCCCAGGACTGCCTGCCGGCGCTGGCCTACAAACTGCCTCGGGCGGCTTTCTCCTGCCAAGGCATTGCGGCTCCTTGGCAACTCCGTGTCCTTGGCACAGGGGTGACCGTCCCACTGCCTGCACCCGGGCCCGGAGACGGAGGGACTGTGTCGTGCAGGGTCTCTGCTCCCGCTCCCCGCCCAAGAACGCAGGAGACGGTAAGGCCAAACAGGAACACCCACGGAGCCATAGATAGGGGAGTAAAACCAATATATTCTCGCTGGCGGCTGGGCTGGAGACACAGGAAGCAGGATCTACATAATCTGCCTAACAGCAGTCCGCGCTTGCCAGCCACCATCTTCTTGCTAGCCCCCATTCCCTTTCTGCTAGCGTAGCCACAGCAGTTATATTAGTGGCCAATGGCTTACGGGTTACAGCTGACGGCCAACTAGCCACAGCTGCTGGCATCTGATCACAGTTGATGGCCATTTACTACCCGAGCCAGCACCTTTCTATGTGAGGCCGAGAGCCTGGAAACTGTTTTTTGGGGTTTTGTCCCCACACTCCACCCCTACAGGGTCTCGCCTCACAATCTACCCGATAAGCATCTTCTGTGAGGGGCCCTGTGCAAGGAGCCTGGAGGTGAATGCACTATCCTGAACACAGCCAGGCTCTCTGGGCACAGGCAGGGTTTCTCAGGGCACCACCAGTACTTCTGGGCACAGCCAGACATCCTGGGCTTCTTAGGGTACCACCTGTCTCCCCGGGCACAGCCAGGTTTTCTCAGGGGACCACCACAGTACTTCTGGTCACAGCCAGACTTCCTGGGCTTCTTAGGGTACCACCTGTCTCCCCGGGCACAGCCAGAGTTTCTCAGGGCACTGCCACTCTCTCTGGACACAGCCAGACTTCCTGGACTCAGCCAGGGCCTCTCAGGGCACTGCCACTCTCTCTGGACACAGCCAGACTTCCTGGACACAGCCAGGGCCTCTCAGGGCACTGCCACTCTCTCTGGACACAGCCAGACTTCCTGGACACAGCCAGGGCCTCAGGGCACTGCCACTCTCTCTGGGCACAGCCAGACTTCCTGGACACAGCCAGGGCTCTCAGGGCACTGCCACTCTCTCTCTGGGCCTCTCGGGGTACTGTGCTGGAACAACAGCGGCTCACATCAAGGTGCTTACATATTATCAATGGCGGCCAGTCAAGACACAAAAGCAAACATCAAACCAGTCCCACTACATGGTGGTATGTTCCCAAACAGTCAAGCGTCCATTAAATCAGGGATAGAAGGCAGTTCCTCATAGTCCATAGTCATTCGCCAGGGCTGTCCTGGGGGTGAGGGAAGACCTTGACCTCACCCTCATGTCCCACGGAGGACTCAGCATGCATTTCCTCCTGGGACAAGTCCTGCATCCGGGCTGCTCAGCAAGCAGTTCCCAGCCCACAGGGCAGCAACAACCTTCGCTTTCTCCGCTTTCTTCGGCCTCTGCTGGTTGGGGAACCATCCACATCTTTCCACCCCTCCACGGGGATCGAGCTCTCCGGCAGCTGCTCCTCCTGGTCTTCCTCAGACTGAGCTTTCATACGCACAAACTGCTCCACTGCCCTTCGGAAAGCTTTGGCCAGCACCGTATCCTGCCGACTACGCCATGTGTCGCGCAGGGGACCCTGCTCGCTGCGCCATTTGTCGTGCAGGGTCTCTGCTCCCGCTCCCCGCCCAAGAACGCAGGACACGGTAAGGCCAAACAGGAACACCCACGGAGCCATAGATAGGGGAGTAAAACCAATATATTCTCGCTGGCGGCTGGGCTGGAGACACAGGAAGCAGGATCTACATAATCTGCCTAACAGCAGTCCGCGCTTGCCAGCCACCATCTTCTTGCTAGCCCCCATTCCCTTTCTGCTAGCGTAGCCACAGCAGTTATATTAGTGGCCAATGGCTTACGGGTTACAGCTGACGGCCAACTAGCCACAGCTGCTGGCATCTGATCACAGTTGATGGCCATTTACTACCCGAGCCAGCACCTTTCTATGTGAGGCCGAGAGCCTGGAAACTGTTTTTTGGGGTTTTGTCCCCACAGACTGGTTGTCCCAGGACAGCAACCTAGGGGACGCCCAGCCGCCCCACCCCACCGGAGGCCTCCATCTCCGCCGGCAGGCACCGCGGCCCCTCCCCCAGCGCCCTTCCTTCTCCCAGGAGAGCCCTGCGCCCTCGGTTCCCGCCGGCCACGGCGGCCCCCGGCGCACACCCACAAAAGAGCCCGGCCAAAGCAGCGGAGGGATGGAGCGCCACACCTGCACGCGCGCGGCCTTCTCCCGGGGCCTCCAGGAGAGACCGCCACACGGGAAAAGCAGGCAGTCAGGCAGGCACACAACCCACAGGAGTAGGGTGCCTGGGCCTGAGCCTCTCCTCCCGCTTGCGCGACCCCGGGCGGGGCTCGAACCCCACCGGCACTCCGCAGACACTGGAGGCCTGCCCCGGGGTCCCACGGTGACTGCCCACCCCCCCCGGGCTCTACATCCTTAACGGAGCCCAGCACCGGGCGAGATCCTCCGCCAGTGGAGGAGCTGTCGCTTCAACACTGCCCCCTTGCGTCGGTCCCATTCCGTGACAAAGCCTGTGCGTCCCTCCTTGCTCCCCCCCCCCACTCCCAACCGCTGTCTCTCTGGCTTCTGTCACCTCCTGGGAAGTGGCAGAGGCCCCGTGGAGCCACGGGTGGCCCGAAGGGGCCTCACTGCAGGCAAAGAGTAACCCGCTGCCCACGCCCGCGGCGGCCTGAGGAGGCGGGGAGCAGGCGGGAGGCGCGGCGCTGCTGGAGCCGGCCGGAGGGGAGAGGCTCGCCGCCTGCGCGGCCCAACAACCTGGCGCGACCCAACAACCTGGTGCGCGCTCACCACGCAGGCCGGACGGCTGCTCTTGGGGCGCCGGGAGCCCGGTACCAGCGTCTGCGGCCATGCCACCCTGCTCGCGCTCGATCTCGTCTGATCTCGGAAGCTAAGCAGGGTTCGGCCTGGTTAGTACTTGGATGGGAGACCGCCTGGGAATACCGGGTGCTCTAGGCTTTTGCCCGCCACTCCTTTTGTGGCCCCCATGCCCCAGGACCTTCTGCAGCCGCCAACCCCGCCACAGGACCCCTGGCCAGCGGGGCTGGGCGGGGTGGAGGGGATGGGTAGTGGGAGGGTGGGATCCGGGCCGCCGCCGAGACCTACAGCCTCGCAGACCCGGCCTCACGCCAGGCGCCTGGCGAGGTCTCCCCCCACAGCCCCTCTATAGCCTCTTTTTTCCCCGCAAGCGCAAGCGGTCAACCCACAGACCTTTGCCGCGCCCACTACCCCGCCCCCAATGTCCAAGCCCAGGACTGCCTGCCGGCGCTGGCCTACAAACTGCCTCGGGCGGCTTTCTCCTGCCAAGGCATTGCGGCTCCTTGGCAACTCCGTGTCCTTGGCACAGGGGTGACCGTCCCACTGCCTGCACCCGGGCCCGGAGACAGAGGGACTGGTTGTCCCAGGACAGCAACCTAGGGGACGCCCAGCCGCCCCACCCCACCGGAGGCCTCCATCTCCGCCGGCAGGCACCGCGGCCCCTCCCCCAGCGCCCTTCCTTCTCCCAGGAGAGCCCTGCGCCCTCGGTTCCCGCCGGCCGCGGCTGCCCCCGGCGCACACCCACAAAAAAGCCCGGCCAAAGCAGCGGAGGGATGGAGCGCCACACCTGCACGCGCGCGGCCCTCTCCCCGGGCCTCCAGGAGAGACCGCCACACGGGAAAAGCAGGCAGGCAGGCAGGCACACAACCCACAGGAGTAGGGTGCCTGGGCCTGAGCCTCTCCTCCCGCTTGCGCGACCCCGGGCGGGGCTCGGACCCCATCGGCCCTCCGCAGACACTGGAGGCCTGCCCCGGGGTCCCACGGTGACTGCCCACCCCCCCGGGCTCTACATCCTTAACGGAGCCCAGCACCGGGCGAGATCCTCCGCCAGTGGAGGAGCTGTCGCTTCAACACTGCCCCCTTGCGTCGGTCCCATTCCGTGACACAGCCAGTGCGTCCCTCCTTGCTCCCCCCCCCCACTCCCAACCGCTGTCTCTCTGGCTTCTGTCACCGCCTGGGAAGTGGCAGAGGCCCCGTGGAGCCACGGGTGGCCCGAAGGGGCCTCACTGCAGGCAAAGAGTAACCCGCTGCCCACGCCCGCCGCGGCCTGAGGAGGCGGGGAGCAGGCGGGAGGCGCGGCGCTGCTGGAGCCGGCCGGCGGGGAGAGGCTCGCCGCCTGCGCGGCCCAACAACCTGGCGAGGCCCAACAACCTGGTGCGCGCTCACCACGCAGGCCGGGCGGCTGCTCTTGGGGCGCCGGGAGCCCGGTCACAGCATCTACGGCCATACCACCCTGCTCGCGCTCGATCTCGTCTGATCTCGGAAGCTAAGCAGGGTTCGGCCTGGTTAGTACTTGGATGGGAGACCGCCTGATAATACCGGGTGCTCTAGGCTTTTGCCCGCCACTCCTTTTGCGGCCCCCATGCCCCAGGACCTTCTGCAGCCGCCAACCCCGCCACAGGACCCCTGGCCAGCGGGGCTGGGCGGGGTGGAGGGGATGGGTAGTGGGAGGGTGGGATCCGGGCCGCCGCCGAGACCTACAGCCTCGCAGACCCGGCCTCACGCCAGGCGCCTGGCGAGGTCTCCCCCCAAAGCCCCTCTATAGCCTCTTTTTTCCCCGCAAGCGCAAGCGGTCAACCCACAGACCTTCGCAGCGCCCACTACCCCGCCCCCAATGTCCAAGCCCAGGACTGCCTGCCGGCGCTGGCCTACAAACTGCCTCGGGCGGCTTTCTCCTGCCAAGGCATTGCAGCTCCTTGGCAACTCCGTGTCCTTGGCACAGGGGTGACCGTCCCACTGCCTGCACCCGGGCCCGGAGACAGAGGGACTGGTTGTCCCAGGACAGCAACCTAGGGGACGCCCAGCCGCCCCACCCCACCGGAGGCCTCCATCTCCGCCGGCAGGCACCGCGGCCCCTCCCCCAGCGCCCTTCCTTCTCCCAGGAGAGCCCTGCGCCCTAGGTTCCCGCCGGCCACGGCGGCCCCCGGCGCACACCCACAAAAGAGCCCGGCCAAAGCAGCGGAGGGATGGAGCGCCACACCTGCACGCGCGCGGCCCTCTCCCCGGGCCTCCAGGAGAGACCGCCACACGGGAAAAGCAGGCAGTCAGGCAGGCACACAACCCACAGGAGTAGGGTGCCTGGGCCTGAGCCTCTCCTCCCGCGTGCGGGACCCCGGGCGGGTCTCGGACCCCACCGGCACTCCGCAGACACTGGAGGCCTGCCCCGGGGTCCCACGGTGACTGCCCACAAACCCGGGGTCTACATCCTTAAAGGAGCCCAGCACCGGGCTCGACCGTCCGCCAGTGGAGGAGCTGTCGCTTCAACACTGCCCCCGTGCGTCGGTCACATTCCGTGACACAGCCTGTGCGTCCCTCCTTGCTCCCCCCCCCACTCCCAACCGCTGTCTCTCTGGCTTCTGTCACACCCAGGGAAGTGGCAGAGGCCCCGTGGAGCCACGGGTGGCCGAAGGGGCCTCGCTTCCGGCAAAGAGTAACCCGCTGCCCACGCCCGCGGCGTCCTGAGGAGGCGGGGAGCAGTCGGGAGTCGCGGCGCTGCTCGAGCCGGCCGGCGGGAAGAGGCTCGCCGCCTGCGCGGCCCAACAACCTGGCGCGCGCTCACCACGCAGGCCGGGCGGCTGCTCTTGGGGCGCCGGGAGCCCGGTCCCAGCGTCTACGGCCATACCACCCTGCACGCGCCCGATCTCGTCTGATCTCGGAAGCTAAGCAGGGTTGGGCCTGGTTAGAACTTGGATGGGAGACCGCCTGGGAATACCGGGCTGCTCTAGGCTTTTGCCCGCCACTCCTTTTGCGGCCGCCAAGCCCCAGGACCCTCTGCAGCCGCCAACCCCGCCACAGGATCCCTGGCCAGCGGGGCTGGGCGGGGTGGGGGGGGTGGGTGGTGGGAGGGTGGGGTCCGGGCCGCCGTGGTGAACTACAGCCTCGCAGACCGGGCCTCACGCCAGGCGCCTGGCCAGGTCTCCCCCCACAGCCCCTTCTATAGCCTCTTTTATCCCTGCAAGCACAAGCGGTCAACCCGCAGACCTTCGCCGCGCCCACTATCCCGCCGCCAAAGCCCAAGCCCAGGGCTGCCTGCCGGCGCAGGCCTCCAAGCGGCCTCGGGCGGCTTTCTCCTGCCAAGGCAGTGCGGCTCCTTGGCACCTTGGTGACCTTGGCACAGGGGTGACCGTCCCACTGCCTGCACCCGGGCCCGGAGACAGAGGGACCGGTTGTGCCAGGATAGCAAGCCAAGGGGACGCCCAGCCGCCCCACCCCATCGGAGGACTCCGTCTCCGCGGGCAGGCACCGCGGCCCCTCCCCCAGCGCCCTTCCTTCTCCCAGGAGAGCATTGCGCGCTCGGTTCCCGCCGGCCGGCCGAGGCGGCCCCTGGCGCACAGCCACAAAAGAGCCCGGCCAAAGCAGCGGAGGGATGGTGCGCCACACCTGCACGCGCGCGGCCCTCTCCCCGGGCCTCCAGGAGAGACCACCACACGGGAAAAGCAGGCAGGCAGGCAGGCACACAACCCACAGGAGTAGGGTGTCTGGGCCTGAGCCTCTCCTCCCGCTTGCGCGACCCCGGGCGGGGCTCGGACCCCACCGGCCCTCCGCAGACACTGGAGGCCTGCCCCGGGGTCCCACGGTGACTGCCCACCCCCCCGGGCTCTACATCCTTAACGGAGCCCAGCACCGGGCGAGATCCTCCGCCAGTGGAGGAGCTGTCGCTTCAACACTGCCCCCTTGCGTCGGTCCCATTCCGTGACACAGCCTGTGCGTCCCTCCTTGCTCCCCCCCCCCACTCCCAACCGCTGTCTCTCTGGCTTCTGTCACCGCCTGGGAAGTGGCAGAGGCCCCGTGGAGCCACGGGTGGCCCGAAGGGGCCTCACTGCAGGCAAAGAGTAACCCGCTGCCCACGCCCGCCGCGGCCTGAGGAGGCGGGGAGCAGGCGGGAGGCGCGGCGCTGCTGGAGCCGGCCGGAGGGGAGAGGCTCGCCGCCTGCGCGGCCCAACAACCTGGCGCGACCCAACAACCTGGTGCGTGCTCACCACGCAGGCCGGGCGGCTGCTCTTGGGGCGCCGGGAGCTCGGTCACAGCATCTACGGCCATACCACCCTGCTCGCGCTCGATCTCGTCTGATCTCGGAAGCTAAGCAGGGTTCGGCCTGGTTAGTACTTGGATGGGAGACCGCCTGGGAATACCGGGTGCTCTAGGCTTTTGCCCGCCACTCCTTTTGCGGCCCCCATGCCCCAGGACCTTCTGCAGCCGCCAACCCCGCCACAGGACCCCTGGCCAGCGGGGCTGGGCGGGGTGGAGGGGATGGGTAGTGGGAGGGTGGGATCCGGGCCGCCGCCGAGACCTACAGCCTCGCAGACCCGGCCTCACGCCAGGCGCCTGGCGAGGTTTCCCCCCACAGCCCCTCTATAGCCTCTTTTTTCCCCGCAAGCGCAAGCGGTCAACCCACAGACCTTCGCAGCGCCCACTACCCCGCCCCCAATGTCCAAGCCCAGGACTGCCTGCCGGCGCTGGCCTACAAACTGCCTCGGGCGGCTTTCTCCTGCCAAGGCATTGCGGCTCCTTGGCAACTCCGTGTCCTTGGCACAGGGGTGACCGTCCCACTGCCTGCACCCGGGCCCGGAGACGGAGGGACTGTGTCGTGCAGGGTCTCTGCTCCCGCTCCCCGCCCAAGAACGCAGGACACGGTAAGGCCAAACAGGAACACCCACGGAGCCATAGATAGGGGAGTAAAACCAATATATTCTCGCTGGCGGCTGGGCTGGAGACACAGGAAGCAGGATCTACATAATCTGCCTAACAGCAGTCCGCGCTTGCCAGCCACCATCTTCTTGCTAGCCCCCATTCCCTTTCTGCTAGCGTAGCCACAGCAGTTATATTAGTGGCCAATGGCTTACGGGTTACAGCTGACGGCCAACTAGCCACAGCTGCTGGCATCTGATCACAGTTGATGGCCATTTACTACCCGAGCCAGCACCTTTCTATGTGAGGCCGAGAGCCTGGAAACTGTTTTTTGGGGTTTTGTCCCCACACTCCACCCCTACAGGGTCTCGCCTCACAATCTACCCGATAAGCATCTTCTGTGAGGGGCCCTGTGCAAGGAGCCTGGAGGTGAATGCACTATCCTGAACACAGCCAGGCTCTCTGGGCACAGGCAGGGTTTCTCAGGGCACCACCAGTACTTCTGGGCACAGCCAGACATCCTGGGCTTCTTAGGGTACCACCTGTCTCCCCGGGCACAGCCAGGTTTTCTCAGGGGACCACCACAGTACTTCTGGTCACAGCCAGACTTCCTGGGCTTCTTAGGGTACCACCTGTCTCCCCGGGCACAGCCAGAGTTTCTCAGGGCACTGCCACTCTCTCTGGACACAGCCAGACTTCCTGGACTCAGCCAGGGCCTCTCAGGGCACTGCCACTCTCTCTGGACACAGCCAGACTTCCTGGACACAGCCAGGGCCTCTCAGGGCACTGCCACTCTCTCTGGACACAGCCAGACTTCCTGGACACAGCCAGGGCCTCAGGGCACTGCCACTCTCTCTGGGCACAGCCAGACTTCCTGGACACAGCCAGGGCTCTCAGGGCACTGCCACTCTCTCTCTGGGCCTCTCGGGGTACTGTGCTGGAACAACAGCGGCTCACATCAAGGTGCTTACATATTATCAATGGCGGCCAGTCAAGACACAAAAGCAAACATCAAACCAGTCCCACTACATGGTGGTATGTTCCCAAACAGTCAAGCGTCCATTAAATCAGGGATAGAAGGCAGTTCCTCATAGTCCATAGTCATTCGCCAGGGCTGTCCTGGGGGTGAGGGAAGACCTTGACCTCACCCTCATGTCCCACGGAGGACTCAGCATGCATTTCCTCCTGGGACAAGTCCTGCATCCGGGCTGCTCAGCAAGCAGTTCCCAGCCCACAGGGCAGCAACAACCTTCGCTTTCTCCGCTTTCTTCGGCCTCTGCTGGTTGGGGAACCATCCACATCTTTCCACCCCTCCACGGGGATCGAGCTCTCCGGCAGCTGCTCCTCCTGGTCTTCCTCAGACTGAGCTTTCATACGCACAAACTGCTCCACTGCCCTTCGGAAAGCTTTGGCCAGCACCGTATCCTGCCGACTACGCCATGTGTCGCGCAGGGGACCCTGCTCGCTGCGCCATTTGTCGTGCAGGGTCTCTGCTCCCGCTCCCCGCCCAAGAACGCAGGACACGGTAAGGCCAAACAGGAACACCCACGGAGCCATAGATAGGGGAGTAAAACCAATATATTCTCGCTGGCGGCTGGGCTGGAGACACAGGAAGCAGGATCTACATAATCTGCCTAACAGCAGTCCGCGCTTGCCAGCCACCATCTTCTTGCTAGCCCCCATTCCCTTTCTGCTAGCGTAGCCACAGCAGTTATATTAGTGGCCAATGGCTTACGGGTTACAGCTGACGGCCAACTAGCCACAGCTGCTGGCATCTGATCACAGTTGATGGCCATTTACTACCCGAGCCAGCACCTTTCTATGTGAGGCCGAGAGCCTGGAAACTGTTTTTTGGGGTTTTGTCCCCACAGACTGGTTGTCCCAGGACAGCAACCTAGGGGACGCCCAGCCGCCCCACCCCACCGGAGGCCTCCATCTCCGCCGGCAGGCACCGCGGCCCCTCCCCCAGCGCCCTTCCTTCTCCCAGGAGAGCCCTGCGCCCTCGGTTCCCGCCGGCCACGGCGGCCCCCGGCGCACACCCACAAAAGAGCCCGGCCAAAGCAGCGGAGGGATGGAGCGCCACACCTGCACGCGCGCGGCCTTCTCCCGGGGCCTCCAGGAGAGACCGCCACACGGGAAAAGCAGGCAGTCAGGCAGGCACACAACCCACAGGAGTAGGGTGCCTGGGCCTGAGCCTCTCCTCCCGCTTGCGCGACCCCGGGCGGGGCTCGAACCCCACCGGCACTCCGCAGACACTGGAGGCCTGCCCCGGGGTCCCACGGTGACTGCCCACCCCCCCCGGGCTCTACATCCTTAACGGAGCCCAGCACCGGGCGAGATCCTCCGCCAGTGGAGGAGCTGTCGCTTCAACACTGCCCCCTTGCGTCGGTCCCATTCCGTGACAAAGCCTGTGCGTCCCTCCTTGCTCCCCCCCCCCACTCCCAACCGCTGTCTCTCTGGCTTCTGTCACCTCCTGGGAAGTGGCAGAGGCCCCGTGGAGCCACGGGTGGCCCGAAGGGGCCTCACTGCAGGCAAAGAGTAACCCGCTGCCCACGCCCGCGGCGGCCTGAGGAGGCGGGGAGCAGGCGGGAGGCGCGGCGCTGCTGGAGCCGGCCGGAGGGGAGAGGCTCGCCGCCTGCGCGGCCCAACAACCTGGCGCGACCCAACAACCTGGTGCGCGCTCACCACGCAGGCCGGACGGCTGCTCTTGGGGCGCCGGGAGCCCGGTACCAGCGTCTGCGGCCATGCCACCCTGCTCGCGCTCGATCTCGTCTGATCTCGGAAGCTAAGCAGGGTTCGGCCTGGTTAGTACTTGGATGGGAGACCGCCTGGGAATACCGGGTGCTCTAGGCTTTTGCCCGCCACTCCTTTTGTGGCCCCCATGCCCCAGGACCTTCTGCAGCCGCCAACCCCGCCACAGGACCCCTGGCCAGCGGGGCTGGGCGGGGTGGAGGGGATGGGTAGTGGGAGGGTGGGATCCGGGCCGCCGCCGAGACCTACAGCCTCGCAGACCCGGCCTCACGCCAGGCGCCTGGCGAGGTCTCCCCCCACAGCCCCTCTATAGCCTCTTTTTTCCCCGCAAGCGCAAGCGGTCAACCCACAGACCTTTGCCGCGCCCACTACCCCGCCCCCAATGTCCAAGCCCAGGACTGCCTGCCGGCGCTGGCCTACAAACTGCCTCGGGCGGCTTTCTCCTGCCAAGGCATTGCGGCTCCTTGGCAACTCCGTGTCCTTGGCACAGGGGTGACCGTCCCACTGCCTGCACCCGGGCCCGGAGACAGAGGGACTGGTTGTCCCAGGACAGCAACCTAGGGGACGCCCAGCCGCCCCACCCCACCGGAGGCCTCCATCTCCGCCGGCAGGCACCGCGGCCCCTCCCCCAGCGCCCTTCCTTCTCCCAGGAGAGCCCTGCGCCCTCGGTTCCCGCCGGCCGCGGCTGCCCCCGGCGCACACCCACAAAAAAGCCCGGCCAAAGCAGCGGAGGGATGGAGCGCCACACCTGCACGCGCGCGGCCCTCTCCCCGGGCCTCCAGGAGAGACCGCCACACGGGAAAAGCAGGCAGGCAGGCAGGCACACAACCCACAGGAGTAGGGTGCCTGGGCCTGAGCCTCTCCTCCCGCTTGCGCGACTCCGGGCGGGGCTCGGACCCCATCGGCCCTCCGCAGACACTGGAGGCCTGCCCCGGGGTCCCACGGTGACTGCCCACCCCCCCGGGCTCTACATCCTTAACGGAGCCCAGCACCGGGCGAGATCCTCCGCCAGTGGAGGAGCTGTCGCTTCAACACTGCCCCCTTGCGTCGGTCCCATTCCGTGACACAGCCAGTGCGTCCCTCCTTGCTCCCCCCCCCCACTCCCAACCGCTGTCTCTCTGGCTTCTGTCACCGCCTGGGAAGTGGCAGAGGCCCCGTGGAGCCACGGGTGGCCCGAAGGGGCCTCACTGCAGGCAAAGAGTAACCCGCTGCCCACGCCCGCCGCGGCCTGAGGAGGCGGGGAGCAGGCGGGAGGCGCGGCGCTGCTGGAGCCGGCCGACGGGGAGAGGCTCGCCGCCTGCGCGGCCCAACAACCTGGCGAGGCCCAACAACCTGGTGCGCGCTCACCACGCAGGCCGGGCGGCTGCTCTTGGGGCGCCAGGAGCCCGGTCCCAGCGTCTACGGCCATACCACCCTGCTCGCGCTCGATCTCGTCTGATCTCGGAAGCTAAGCAAGGTCGGGCCTGGTTAGAACTTGGATGGGAGACCGCCTGGGAATACCGGGTGCTCTAGGCTTTTGCCCGCCACTCCTTTTGTGGCCCCCATGCCCCAGGACCTTCTGCAGTCGCCAACCCCGCCACAGGACCCCTGGCCAGCGGGGCTGGGCGGGGTGGAGGGGATGGGTAGTGGGAGGGTGGGATCCGGGCCGCCGCCGAGACCTACAGCCTCGCAGACCCGGCCTCACGCCAGGCGACTGGCGAGGTCTCCCCCCACAGCCCCTCTATAGCCTCTTTTTTCCCCGCAAGCGCAAGCGGTCAACCCACAGACCTCTGCCGCGCCCACTACCCCGCCCCCAATGTCCAAGCCCAGGACTGACTGCCGGCGCTGGCCTACAAACTGCCTCGGGCGGCTTTCTCCTGCCAAGGCATTGCGGCTCCTTGGCAACTCCGTGTCCTTGGCACAGGGGTGACCGTCCCACTGCCTGCACCCGGGCCCGGAGACAGAGGGACTGGTTGTCCCAGGACAGCAACCTAGGGGACGCCCAGCCGCCCCACCCCACCGGAGGCCTCCATCTCCGCCGGCAGGCACCGCGGCCCCTCCCCCAGCGCCCTTCCTTCTCCCAGGAGAGCCCTGCGCCCTCGGTTCCCGCCGGCCGCGGCGGCCCCCGGCGCACACCCACAAAAGAGCCCGGCCAAAGCAGCGGAGGGATGGAGCGCCACACCTGCACGCGCGCGGCCCTCTCCCCGGGCCTCCAGGAGAGACCGCCACACGGGAAAAGCAGGCAGGCAGGCAGGCAAACAACCCACAGGAGTAGGGTGCCTGGGCCTGAGCCTCTCCTCCCGCGTGCGGGACCCCGGGCGGGGCTCGGACCCCACCGGCACTCCGCAGACACTGGAGGCCTGCCCCGGACTCCCACGGTGACTGCCCACCCCCCCGGGCTCTACATCCTTAACGAAGCCCAGCACCGGGCGAGATCGTCCGCCAGTGGAGGAGCTGTCGCTTCAACACTGCCCCGTGCGTCGCTCCCATTCCGTGACACAGGCTGTGCGTCCCTCCTTGCTCCCCCCCCCCACTCCCAACCGCTGTCTCTCTGGATTCTGTCACACCCAGGGAAGTGGCAGAGGCCCCGTGGAGCCACGGGTGGCCGAAGGGGCCTCGCTGCCGGCAAAGAGTAACCCGCTGCCCACGCCCGCGGTGTCCTGAGGAGGCGGGGAGCAGTCGGGAGTCGCGGCGCTGCTGGAGCCGGCCGGCGGGAAGAGGCTCGCCGCCTGCGCGGCCCAAAAACCTGGCGCGGCCCAACAACCTGGCGCGCGCTCACCACGCAGGCCGGGCGGCTGCTCTTGGGGCGCCGGGAGCCCGGTCCCAGCGTCTACGGACATACCACCCTGCACGCGCCCGATCTCGTCTGATCTCGGAAGCTAAGCAGGGTTGGGCCTGGTTAGAACTTGGATGGGAGACCGCCTGGGAATACCGGGCTGCTCTAGGCTTTTGCCCGCCACTCCTTTTGCGGCCGCCAAGCCCCAGGACTCTCTGCAGCCGCCAACCCCGCCACAGGATCCCTGGCCAGCGGGGCTGGGCGGGGTGGGGGCGGTGGGTGGTGGGAGGGTGGGGTCCGGGCCGCCGTGGAGAACTACAGCCTCGCAGACCGGGCCTCACGCCAGGCGCCTGGCCAGGTCTCCCCCCACAGCCCCTTCTATAGCCTCTTTTATCCCCGCAAGCACAAGCTGTCAACCCGCAGACCTTCGCCGCGCCCACTATCCCGCTGCCAAAGCCCAAGCTCAGGGCTGCCTGCCGGCGCAGGCCTCCAAACGGCCTCGGGCGGCTTTCTCCTGCCAAGGCAGTGCGGCTCCTTGGCACCTCGGTGACCTTGGCACAGGGGTGACCGTCCCACTGCCTGCACCCGGGCCCGGAGACAGAGGGACCGGTTGTGCCAGGATAGCAAGCCAAGGGGACGCCCAGCCGCTTCACCCCACCGGAGGACTCCGTCTCCGCGGGCAGGCACCGCGGCCCTTCCCCCAGCGCCCTTCCTTCTCCCAGGAGAGCCCTGCGCGCTCGGTTCCCGCTGGCCGGCCGAGGCGGCCCCTGGCGCAGAGCCACAAAAGAGCCCGGCCAAAGCAGCGGAGGGATGGAGCGCCACACCTGCACGCGCGCGGCCCTCTCCCCGGGCCTCCAGGAGAGACCACCACACGGGAAAAGCAGGCAGGCAGGCAGGCACACAACCCACAGGAGTAGGGTGCCTGGGCCTGAGCCTCTCCTCCCGCTTGCGCGACCCCGGGCGGGTTCGGACCCCACCGGCCCTCCGCAGACACTGGAGGCCTGCCCCGGGGTCCCACGGTGACTGCCCACCCCCCCGGGCTCTACATCCTTAACGGAGCCCAGCACCGGGCGAGATCCTTCGCCAGTGGAGGAGCTGTCGCTTCAACACTGCCCCCTTGCGTCGGTACCATTTCGTGACACAGCCTGTACGTCCCTCCTTGCTCCCCCCCCCCACTCCCAACCGCTGTCTCTCTGGCTTCTGTCACCGCCTGGGAAGTGGCAGAGGCCCCGTGGAGCCACGGGTGGCCCGAAGGGGCCTCACTGCAGGCAAAGAGTAACCCGCTGCCCACGCCCGCCGCGGCCTGAGGAGGCGGGGAGCAGGCGGGAGGCGCGGCGCTGCTGGAGCCGGCCGGCGGGTAGAGGCTCGCCGCCTGCGCGGCCCAACAACCTGGCGAGGCCCAACAACCTGGTGCGCGCTCACCACGCAGGCTGCGCGGCTGCTCTTGGGGCGCCGGGAGCCCGGTCACAGCATCTACGGCCATACCACCCTGCTCGCGCTCGATCTCGTCTGATCTCGGAAGCTAAGCAGGGTTCGGCCTGGTTAGTACTTGGATGGGAGACCGCCTGGGAATACCGGGTGCTCTAGGCTTTTGCCCGCCACTCCTTTTGCGGCCCCCATGCCCCAGGACCTTCTTCAGCCGCCAACCCCGCCACAGGACCCCTGGCCAGCGGGGCTGGGCGTGGTGGAGGGGATGGGTAGTGGGAGGGTGGGATCCGGGCCGCCGCCGAGACCTACAGCCTCGCAGACCCGGCCTCACGCCAGGCGCCTGGCGAGGTCTCCCCCCACAGCCCCTCTATAGCCTCTTTTTTCCCCGCAAGCGCAAGCGGTCAACCCACAGACCTTCGCAGCGCCCACTACCCCGCCCCCAATGTCCAAGCCCAGGACTGCCTGTCGGCGCTGGCCTACAAACTGCCTCGGGCGGCTTTCTCCTGCCAAGGCATTGCGGCTCCTTGGCAACTCCGTGTCCTTGGCACAGGGGTGATCGTCCCACTGCCTGCACCCGGGCCCGGAGACGGAGGGACTGGTTGTCCCAGGACAGCAACCTAGGGGACGCCCAGCCGCCCCACCCCACCGGAGGCCTCCATCTCCGCCGGCAGGCACCGCGGCCCCTCCCCCAGCGCCCTTCCATCTCCCAGGAGAGCCCTGCGCCCTCGGTTCCCGCCGGCCACGGCGGCCCCCGGCGCACACCCACAAAAGAGCCCGGCCAAAGCAGCGGAGGGATGGAGCGCCACACCTGCACGCGCGCGGCCTTCTCCCGGGGCCTCCAGGAGAGACCGCCACACGGGAAAAGCAGGCAGTCAGGCAGGCACACAACCCACAGGAGTAGGGTGCCTGGGCCTGAGCCTCTCCTCCCGCGTGCGATACCCCGGGCGGGGCTTGGACCCCACCGGCACTCCGCAGACACTGGAGGCCTGCCCCGGGGTCCCACGGTGACTGCCCACCCCCCCGGGCTCTACATCCTTAACGGAGCCCAGCACCGGGCGAGATCGTCCGCCAGTGGAGGAGCTGTCGCTTCAACACTGCCCCCTTGCGTCGGTCCCATTCCGTGACAAAGCCTGTGCGTCCCTCCTTGCTCCCCGCCCCCACTCCCAACCGCTGTCTCTCTGGCTTCTGTCACCGCCTGGGAAGTGGCAGAGGCCCCGTGGAGCCACGGGTGGCCCGAAGGGGCCTCACTGCAGGCAAAGAGTAACCCGCTGCCCACGCCCGCGGCGGCCTGAGGAGGCGGGGAGCAGGCGGGAGGCGCGGCGCTGCTGGAGCCGGCCGGAGGGGAGAGGCTCGCCGCCTGCGCGGCCCAACAACCTGGCGCGACCCAACAACCTGGTGCGCTCACCACGCAGGCCGGGCGGCTGCTCTTGGGGCGCCGGGAGCCCGGTCCCAGCGTCTACGGCCATACCACCCTGCTCGCGCTCGATCTCGTCTGATCTCGGAAGCTAAGCAGGGTTCGGCCTGGTTAGTACTTGGATGGGAGACCGCCTGGGAATACCGGGTGCTCTAGGCTTTTGCCCGCCACTCCTTTTGTGGCCCCCATGCCCCAGGACCTTCTGCAGCCGCCAACCCCGCCACGGGACCCCTGGCCAGCGGGGCTGGGCGGGGTGGAGGGGATGGGTAGTGGGAGGGTGGGATCCGGGCCGCCGCCGAGTCCTACAGCCTCGCAGACCCGGCCTCACGCCAGGCGCCTGGCGAGGTCTCCCCCCACAGCCCCTCTATAGCCTCTTTTTTCCCCGCAAGCGCAAGCGGTCAACCCACAGACCTTTGCCGCGCCCACTACCCCGCCCCCAATGTCCAAGCCCAGGACTGCCTGCCGGCGCTGGCCTACAAACTGCCTCGGGCGGCTTTCTCCTGCCAAGGCATTGCGGCTCCTTGGCAACTCCGTGTCCTTGGCACAGGGGTGACCGTCCCACTGCCTGCACCCGGGCCCGGAGACAGAGGGACTGGTTGTCCCAGGACAGCAACCTAGGGGACGCCCAGCCGCCCCAGCCCACCGGAGGCCTCCATCTCCGCCGGCAGGCACCGCGGCCCCTCCCCCAGCGCCCTTCCTTCTCCCAGGAGAGCCCTGCGCCCTCGGTTCCCGCCGGCCGCGGCGGCCCCCGGCGCACACCCACAAAAGAGCCCGGCCAAAGCAGCGGAGGGATGGAGCGCCACACCTGCACGCGCGCGGCCCTCTCCCCGGGCCTCCAGGAGAGACCGCCACACGGGAAAAGCAGGCAGGCAGGCAGGCAAACAACCCACAGGAGTAGGGTGCCTGGGCCTGAGCCTCTCCTCCCGCGTGCAGGACCCCGGGCGGGGCTCGGACCCCACCGGCACTCCGCAGACACTGGAGGCCTGCCCCAAGGTCCCACGGTGACTGCCCACAAACCCGGGCTCTACATCCTTAAAGGAGCCCAGCACCGGGCTCGACCGTCCGCCAGTGGAGGAGCTGTCGCTTCAACACTGCCCCCGTGCGTCGGTCCCATTCCGTGACACAGGCTGTGCGTCCCTCCTTGCTCCCCCCCCCACTCCCAACCGCTGTCTCTCTGGCTTCTGTCACACCCAGGGAAGTGGCAGAGGCCCCGTGGAGCCACGGGTGGCCGAAGGGGCCTCGCTGCCGGCAAAGAGTAACCCGCTGCCCACGCCCGCGGCGTCCTGAGGAGGCGGGGAGCAGTCGGGAGTCGCGGCGCTGCTGGAGTCGGCCGGCGGGAAGAGGCTCGCCGCCTGCGCGGCCCAACAACCTGGCGCGGCCCAACAACCTGGCGCGCGCTCACCACGCAGGCCGGGCGGCTGCTCTTGGGGCGCCGGGAGCCCGGTCCCAGCGTCTACGGCCATACCACCCTGCACGCGCCCGATCTCGTCTGATCTCGGAAGCTAAGCAGGGTTGGGCCTGGTTAGTACTTGGATGGGAGACCGCCTGGGAATACCGGGCTGCTCTAGGCTTTTGCCCGCCACTCCTTTTGCGGCCGCCAAGCCCCAGGACCCTCTGCAGCCGCCAACCCCGCCACAGGATCCCTGGCCAGCGGGGCTGGGCGGGGTGGGGGCGGTGGGTGGTGGGAGGGTGGGGTCCGGGCCGCCGTGGAGAACTACAGCCTCGCAGACCGGGCCTCACGCCAGGCGCCTGGCCAGGTCTCCCCCCACAGCCCCTTCTATAGCCTCTTTTATCCCCGCAAGCACAAGCGGTCAACCCGCAGACCTTCGCCGCGCCCACTATCCCGCCGCCAAAGCCCAAGCCCAGGGCTGCCTGCCGGCGCAGGCCTCCAAACGGCCTCGGGCGGCTTTCTCCTGCCAAGGCAGTGCGGCTACTTGGCACCTTGGTGACCTTGGCACAGGGGTGACCGTCCCACTGCCTGCACCCGGGCCCGGAGACAGAGGGACCGGTTGTGCCAGGATAGCAAGCCAAGGGGACGCCCAGCCGCCCCACCCCACCGGAGGACTCCGTCTCCGCGGGCAGGCACCGCGGCCCCTCCCCCAGCGCCCTTCCTTCTCCCAGGAGAGCATTGCGCGCTCGGTTCCCGCCGGCCGGCCGAGGCGGCCCCTGGCGCACAGCCACAAATGAGCCCGGCCAAAGCAGCGGAGGGATGGTGCGCCACACCTGCACGCGCGCGGCCCTCTCCCCGGGCCTCCAGGAGAGACCACCACACGGGAAAAGCAGGCAGGCAGGCAGGCACACAACCCACAGGAGTAGGGTGCCTGGGCCTGAGCCTCTCCTCCCGCTTGCGCGACCCCGGGCGTGGCTCGGACCCCATCGGCCCTCCGCAGACACTGGAGGCCTGCCCCGGGGTCCCACGGTGACTGCCCACCCCCCCGGGCTCTACATCCTTAACGGAGCCCAGCACCGGGCGAGATCCTCCGCCAGTGGAGGAGCTGTCGCTTCAACACTGCCCCCTTGCGTCGGTCCCATTCCGTGACACAGCCTGTGCGTCCCTCCTTGCTCCCCCCCCCCCACTCCCAACCGCTGTCTCTCTGGCTTCTGTCACCGCCTGGGAAGTGGCAGAGGCCCCGTGGAGCCACGGGTGGCCCGAAGGGGCCTCACTGCAGGCAAAGAGTAACCCGCTGCCCACGCCCGCCGCGGCCTGAGGAGGCGGGGAGCAGGCGGGAGGCGCGGCGCTGCTGGAGCCGGCCGACGGGGAGAGGCTCGCCGCCTGCGCGGCCCAACAACCTGGCGAGGCCCAACAACCTGGTGCGCGCTCACCACGCAGGCCGGGCGGCTGCTCTTGGGGCGCCGGGAGCCCGGTCACAGCATCTACGGCCATACCACCCTGCTCGCGCTCGATCTCGTCTGATCTCGGAAGCTAAGCAGGGTTCGGCCTGGTTAGTACTTGGATGGGAGACCGCCTGGGAATACCGGGTGCTCTAGGCTTTTGCCCGCCACTCCTTTTGCGGCCCCCATGCCCCAGGACCCTCTGCAGCCGCCAACCCCGCCACAGGACCCCTGGCCAGCGGGGCTGGGCGGGGTGGGGGGGGTGGGTGGTGGGAGGGTGGGGTCCGGGCCGCCGTGGAGAACTACAGCCTCGCAGACCGGGCCTCACGCCAGGCGCCGGGCCAGGTCTCCCCCCACAGCCCCTTCTATAGCCTCTTTTTTCCCCGCAAGCGCAAGCGGTCAACCCGCAGACCTTCGCCGCGCCCACTACCCCGCCGCCAAAGCCCAAGCCCAGGGCTGCCTGCCGGCGCTGGCCTACAAACTGCCTCGGGCGGCTTTCTCCTGCAAAGGCATTGCGGCTCCTTGGCAACTCCGTGTCCTTGGCACAGGGGTGACAGTCCCACTGCCTGCACCCGGGCCCGGAGACAGAGGGACTGGTTGTCCCAGGACAGCAACCTAGGGGACGCCCAGCCGCCCCACCCCACCGGAGGCCTCCATCTCCGCCGGCAGGCACCGCGGCCCCTCCCCCAGCGCCCTTCCTTCTCCCAGGAGAGCCCTGCGCCCTCGGTTCCCGCCGGCCGCGGCGGCCCCCGGCGCACACCCACAAAAGAGCCCGGCCAAAGCAGCGGAGGGATGGAGCACCACACCTGCACGCGCGCGGCCCTCTCCCCGGGCCTCCAGGAGAGACCGCCACACGGGAAAAGCAGGCAGGCAGGCAGGCAAACAACCCACAGGAGTAGGGTGCCTGGGCCTGAGCCTCTCCTCCCGCGTGCGGGACCCCGGGCGGGGCTCGGACCCCACCGGCACTCCGCAGACACTGGAGGCCTGCCCCGGGGTCCCACGGTGACTGCCCACAAACCCGGGGTCTACATCCTTAAAGGAGCCCAGCACCGGGCTCGACCGTCCGCCAGTGGAGGAGCTGTCGCTTCAACACTGCCCCCGTGCGTCGGTCCCATTCCGTGACACAGCCTGTGCGTCCCTCCTTGCTCCCCCCCCCCACTCCCAACCGCTGTCTCTCTGGCTTCTGTCACACCCAGGGAAGTGGCAGAGGAACCGTGGAGCCACGGGTGGCCGAAGGGGCCTCGCTGCCGGCAAAGAGTAACCCGCTGCCCACGCCCGCGGCGTCCTGAGGAGGCGGGGAGCAGTCGGGGGTCGCGGCGCTGCTGGAGCCGGCCGGCGGGAAGAGGCTCGCCGCCTGCGCGGCCCAACAACCTGGCGCGGCCCAACAACCTGGCGCGCGCTCACCACGCAGGCCGGGCGGCTGCTCTTGGGGCGCCGGGAGCCCGGTCCCAGCGTCTACGGCCATACCACCCTGCTCGCGCTCGATCTCCTCTGATCTCGGAAGCTAAGCAGGGTTGGGCCTGGTTAGAACTTGGATGGGAGACCGCCTGGGAATACCGGGCTGCTCTAGGCTTTTGCCCGCCACTCCTTTTGCGGCCGCCAAGCCCCAGGACCCTCTGCAGCCGCCAACCCCGCCACAGGACCCCTGGCCAGCGGGGCTGGGCGTGGTGGAGGGGATGGGTAGTGGGAGGGTGGGATCCGGGCCGCCGCCGAGACCTACAGCCTCGCAGACCCGGCCTCACGCCAGGCGCCTGGCGAGGTCTCCCCCCAAAGCCCCTCTATAGCCTCTTTTTTCCCCGCAAGCGCAAGCGGTCAACCCACAGACCTTCGCAGCGCCCACTACCCCGCCCCCAATGTCCAAGCCCAGGACTGCCTGTCGGCGCTGGCCTACAAACTGCCTCGGGCGGCTTTCTCCTGCCAAGGCATTGCGGCTCCTTGGCAACTCCGTGTCCTTGGCACAGGGGTGATCGTCCCACTGCCTGCACCCGGGCCCGGAGACGGAGGGACTGGTTGTCCCAGGACAGCAACCTAGGGGACGCCCAGCCGCCCTACCCCACCGGAGGCCTCCATCTCCGCCGGCAGGCACCGCGGCCCCTCCCCCAGCGCCCTTCCATCTCCCAGGAGAGCCCTGCGCCCTCGGTTCCCGCCGGCCACGGCGGCCCCCGGCGCACACCCACAAAAGAGCCCGGCCAAAGCAGCGGAGGGATGGAGCGCCACACCTGCACGCGCGCGGCCTTCTCCCGGGGCCTCCAGGAGAGACCGCCACACGGGAAAAGCAGGCAGTCAGGCAGGCACACAACCCACAGGAGTAGGGTGCCTGGGCCTGAGCCTCTCCTCCCGCGTGCGATACCCCGGGCGGGGCTTGGACCCCACCGGCACTCCGCAGACACTGGAGGCCTGCCCCGGGGTCCCACGGTGACTGCCCACCCCCCCGGGCTCTACATCCTTAACGGAGCCCAGCACCGGGCGAGATTGTCCGCCAGTGGAGGAGCTGTCGCTTCAACACTGCCCCCTTGCGTCGGTCCCATTCCGTGACAAAGCCTGTGCGTCCCTCCTTGCTCCCCCCCCCCACTCCCAACCGCTGTCTCTCTGGCTTCTGTCACCGCCTGGGAAGTGGCAGAGGCCCCGTGGAGCCACGGGTGGCCCGAAGGGGCCTCACTGCAGGCAAAGAGTAACCCGCTGCCCACACCCGCGGCGGCCTGAGGAGGCGGGGAGCAGGCGGGAGGCGCGGCGCTGCTGGAGCCGGCCGGAGGGGAGAGGCTCGCCGCCTGCGCGGCCCAACAACCTGGCGCGACCCAACAACCTGGTGCGCTCACCACGCAGGCCGGGCGGCTGCTCTTGGGGCGCCGGGAGCCCGGTCCCAGCGTCTACGGCCATACCACCCTGCTCGCGCTCGATCTCGTCTGATCTCGGAAGCTAAGCAGGGTTCGGCCTGGTTAGTACTTGGATGGGAGACCGCCTGGGAATACCGGGTGCTCTAGGCTTTTGCCCGCCACTCCTTTTGTGGCCCCCATGCCCCAGGACCTTCTGCAGCCGCCAACCCCGCCACGGGACCCCTGGCCAGCGGGGCTGGGCGGGGTGGAGGGGATGGGTAGTGGGAGGGTGGGATCCGGGCCGCCGCCGAGACCTACAGCCTCGCAGACCCGGCCTCACGCCAGGCGCCTGGCGAGGTCTCCCCCCACAGCCCCTTCTATAGCCTCTTTTTTCCCCGCAAGCGCAAGCGGTCAACCCGCAGACCTTCGCCGCGCCCACTACCCCGCCGCCAAAGCCCAAGCCCAGGGCTGCCTGCCGGCGCTGGCCTACAAACTGCCTCGGGCGGCTTTCTCCTGCAAAGGCATTGCGGCTCCTTGGCAACTCCGTGTCCTTGGCACAGGGGTGACCGTCCCACTGCCTGCACCCGGGCCCGGAGACAGAGGGACTGGTTGTCCCAGGACAGCAACCTAGGGGACGCCCAGCCGCCCCACCCCACCGGAGGCCTCCATCTCCGCCGGCAGGCACCGCGGCCCCTCCCCCAGCGCCCTTCCTTCTCCCAGGAGAGCCCTGCGCCCTCGGTTCCCGCCGGCCGCGGCGGCCCCCGGCGCACACCCACAAAAGAGCCCGGCCAAAGCAGCGGAGGGATGGAGCACCACACCTGCACGCGCGCGGCCCTCTCCCCGGGCCTCCAGGAGAGACCGCCACACGGGAAAAGCAGGCAGGCAGGCAGGCAAACAACCCACAGGAGTAGGGTGCCTGGGCCTGAGCCTCTCCTCCCGCGTGCGGGACCCCGGGCGGGGCTCGGACCCCACCGGCACTCCGCAGACACTGGAGGCCTGCCCCGGGGTCCCACGGTGACTGCCCACAAACCCGGGGTCTACATCCTTAAAGGAGCCCAGCACCGGGCTCGACCGTCCGCCAGTGGAGGAGCTGTCGCTTCAACACTGCCCCCGTGCGTCGGTCCCATTCCGTGACACAGCCTGTGCGTCCCTCCTTGCTCCCCCCCCCCACTCCCAACCGCTGTCTCTCTGGCTTCTGTCACACCCAGGGAAGTGGCAGAGGCCCCGTGGAGCCACGGGTGGCCGAAGGGGCCTCGCTGCCGGCAAAGAGTAACCCGCTGCCCACGCCCGCGGCGTCCTGAGGAGGCGGGGAGCAGTCGGGGGTCGCGGCGCTGCTGGAGCCGGCCGGCGGGAAGAGGCTCGCCGCCTGCGCGGCCCAACAACCTGGCGCGGCCCAACAACCTGGCGCGCGCTCACCACGCAGGCCGGGCGGCTGCTCTTGGGGCGCCGGGAGCCCGGTCCCAGCGTCTACGGCCATACCACCCTGCTCGCGCTCGATCTCCTCTGATCTCGGAAGCTAAGCAGGGTTGGGCCTGGTTAGAACTTGGATGGGAGACCGCCTGGGAATACCGGGCTGCTCTAGGCTTTTGCCCGCCACTCCTTTTGCGGCCGCCAAGCCCCAGGACCCTCTGCAGCCGCCAACCCCGCCACAGGACCCCTGGCCAGCGGGGCTGGGCGTGGTGGAGGGGATGGGTAGTGGGAGGGTGGGATCCGGGCCGCCGCCGAGACCTACAGCCTCGCAGACCCGGCCTCACGCCAGGCGCCTGGCGAGGTCTCCCCCCAAAGCCCCTCTATAGCCTCTTTTTTCCCCGCAAGCGCAAGCGGTCAACCCACAGACCTTCGCAGCGCCCACTACCCCGCCCCCAATGTCCAAGCCCAGGACTGCCTGTCGGCGCTGGCCTACAAACTGCCTCGGGCGGCTTTCTCCTGCCAAGGCATTGCGGCTCCTTGGCAACTCCGTGTCCTTGGCACAGGGGTGATCGTCCCACTGCCTGCACCCGGGCCCGGAGACGGAGGGACTGGTTGTCCCAGGACAGCAACCTAGGGGACGCCCAGCCGCCCCACCCCACCGGAGGCCTCCATCTCCGCCGGCAGGCACCGCGGCCCCTCCCCCAGCGCCCTTCCATCTCCCAGGAGAGCCCTGCGCCCTCGGTTCCCGCCGGCCACGGCGGCCCCCGGCGCACACCCACAAAAGAGCCCGGCCAAAGCAGCGGAGGGATGGAGCGCCACACCTGCACGCGCGCGGCCTTCTCCCGGGGCCTCCAGGAGAGACCGCCACACGGGAAAAGCAGGCAGTCAGGCAGGCACACAACCCACAGGAGTAGGGTGCCTGGGCCTGAGCCTCTCCTCCCGCGTGCGATACCCCGGGCGGGGCTTGGACCCCACCGGCACTCCGCAGACACTGGAGGCCTGCCCCGGGGTCCCACGGTGACTGCCCACCCCCCCGGGCTCTACATCCTTAACGGAGCCCAGCACCGGGCGAGATCGTCCGCCAGTGGAGGAGCTGTCGCTTCAACACTGCCCCCTTGCGTCGGTCCCATTCCGTGACAAAGCCTGTGCGTCCCTCCTTGCTCCCCCCCCCCACTCCCAACCGCTGTCTCTCTGGCTTCTGTCACCGCCTGGGAAGTGGCAGAGGCCCCGTGGAGCCACGGGTGGCCCGAAGGGGCCTCACTGCAGGCAAAGAGTAACCCGCTGCCCCCGCCCGCGGCGGCCTGAGGAGGCGGGGAGCAGGCGGGAGGCGCGGCGCTGCTGGAGCCGGCCGGAGGGGAGAGGCTCGCCGCCTGCGCGGCCCAACAACCTGGCGCGACCCAACAACCTGGTGCGCTCACCACGCAGGCCGGGCGGCTGCTCTTGGGGCGCCGGGAGCCCGGTCCCAGCGTCTACGGCCATACCACCCTGCTCGCGCTCGATCTCGTCTGATCTCGGAAGCTAAGCAGGGTTCGGCCTGGTTAGTACTTGGATGGGAGACCGCCTGGGAATACCGGGTGCTCTAGGCTTTTGCCCGCCACTCCTTTTGTGGCCCCCATGCCCCAGGACCTTCTGCAGCCGCCAACCCCGCCACGGGACCCCTGGCCAGCGGGGCTGGGCGGGGTGGAGGGGATGGGTAGTGGGAGGGTGGGATCCGGGCCGCCGCCGAGACCTACAGCCTCGCAGACCCGGCCTCACGCCAGGCGCCTGGCGAGGTCTCCCCCCACAGCCCCTCTATAGCCTCTTTTTTCCCCGCAAGCGCAAGCGGTCAACCCACAGACCTTTGCCGCGCCCACTACCCCGCCCCCAATGTCCAAGCCCAGGACTGCCTGCCGGCGCTGGCCTACAAACTGCCTCGGGCGGCTTTCTCCTGCCAAGGCATTGCGGCTCCTTGGCAACTCCGTGTCCTTGGCACAGGGGTGACCGTCCCACTGCCTGCACCCGGGCCCGGAGACAGAGGGACTGGTTGTCCCAGGACAGCAACCTAGGGGACGCCCAGCCGCCCCAGCCCACCGGAGGCCTCCATCTCCGCCGGCAGGCACCGCGGCCCCTCCCCCAGCGCCCTTCCTTCTACCAGGAGAGCCCTGCGCCCTCGGTTCCCGCCGGCCACGGCGGCCCCCGGCGCACACCCACAAAAGAGCCCGGCCAAAGCAGCGGAGGGATGGAGCGCCACACCTGCACGCGCGCGGCCCTCTCCCCGGGCCTCCAGGAGAGACCGCCACACGGGAAAAGCAGGCAGGCAGGCAGGCAAACAACCCACAGGAGTAGGGTGCCTGGGCCTGAGCCTCTCCTCCCGCGTGCAGGACCCCGGGCGGGGCTCGGACCCCACCGGCACTTCGCAGACACTGGAGGCCTGCCCCAAGGTCCCACGGTGACTGCCCACAAACCCGGGCTCTACATCCTTAAAGGAGCCCAGCACCGGGCTCGACCGTCCGCCAGTGGAGGAGCTGTCGCTTCAACACTGCCCCCGTGCGTCGGTCCCATTCCGTGACACAGGCTGTGCGTCCCTCCTTGCTCCCCCCCCCACTCCCAACCGCTGTCTCTCTGGCTTCTGTCACACCCAGGGAAGTGGCAGAGGCCCCGTGGAGCCACGGGTGGCCGAAGGGGCCTCGCTGCCGGCAAAGAGTAACCCGCTGCCCACGCCCGCGGCGTCCTGAGGAGGCGGGGAGCAGTCGGGAGTCGCGGCGCTGCTGGAGTCGGCCGGCGGGAAGAGGCTCGCCGCCTGCGCGGCCCAACAACCTGGCGCGGCCCAACAACCTGGCGCGCGCTCACCACGCAGGCCGGGCGGCTGCTCTTGGGGCGCCGGGAGCCCGGTCCCAGCGTCTACGGCCATACCACCCTGCACGCGCCCGATCTCGTCTGATCTCGGAAGCTAAGCAGGGTTGGGCCTGGTTAGAACTTGGATGGGAGACCGCCTGGGAATACCGGGCTGCTCTAGGCTTTTGCCCGCCACTCCTTTTGCGGCCGCCAAGCCCCAGGACCCTCTGCAGCCGCCAACCCCGCCACAGGATCCCTGGCCAGCGGGGCTGGGCGGGGTGGGGGCGGTGGGTGGTGGGAGGGTGGGGTCCGGGCCGCCGTGGAGAACTACAGCCTCGCAGACCGGGCCTCACGCCAGGCGCCTGGCCAGGTCTCCCCCCACAGCCCCTTCTATAGCCTCTTTTATCCCCGCAAGCACAAGCGGTCAACCCGCAGACCTTCGCCGCGCCCACTATCCCGCCGCCAAAGCCCAAGCCCAGGGCTGCCTGCCGGCGCAGGCCTCCAAACGGCCTCGGGCGGCTTTCTCCTGCCAAGGCAGTGCGGCTACTTGGCACCTTGGTGACCTTGGCACAGGGGTGACCGTCCCACTGCCTGCACCCGGGCCCGGAGACAGAGGGACCGGTTGTGCCAGGATAGCAAGCCAAGGGGACGCCCAGCCGCCCCACCCCACCGGAGGACTCCGTCTCCGCGGGCAGGCACCGCGGCCCCTCCCCCAGCGCCCTTCCTTCTCCCAGGAGAGCATTGCGCGCTCGGTTCCCGCCGGCCGGCCGAGGCGGCCCCTGGCGCACAGCCACAAAAGAGCCCGGCCAAAGCAGCGGAGGGATGGTGCGCCACACCTGCACGCGCGCGGCCCTCTCCCCGGGCCTCCAGGAGAGACCACCACACGGGAAAAGCAGGCAGGCAGGCAGGCACACAACCCACAGGAGTAGGGTGCCTGGGCCTGAGCCTCTCCTCCCGCTTGCGCGACCCCGGGCGTGGCTCGGACCCCATCGGCCCTCCGCAGACACTGGAGGCCTGCCCCGGGGTCCCACGGTGACTGCCCACCCCCCCGGGCTCTACATCCTTAACGGAGCCCAGCACCGGGCGAGATCCTCCGCCAGTGGAGGAGCTGTCGCTTCAACACTGCCCCCTTGCGTCGGTCCCATTCCGTGACACAGCCTGTGCGTCCCTCCTTGCTCCCCCCCCCCCACTCCCAACCGCTGTCTCTCTGGCTTCTGTCACCGCCTGGGAAGTGGCAGAGGCCCCGTGGAGCCACGGGTGGCCCGAAGGGGCCTCACTGCAGGCAAAGAGTAACCCGCTGCCCACGCCCGCCGCGGCCTGAGGAGGCGGGGAGCAGGCGGGAGGCGCGGCGCTGCTGGAGCCGGCCGACGGGGAGAGGCTCGCCGCCTGCGCGGCCCAACAACCTGGCGAGGCCCAACAACCTGGTGCGCGCTCACCACGCAGGCCGGGCGGCTGCTCTTGGGGCGCCGGGAGCCCGGTCACAGCATCTACGGCCATACCACCCTGCTCGCGCTCGATCTCGTCTGATCTCGGAAGCTAAGCAGGGTTCGGCCTGGTTAGTACTTGGATGGGAGACCGCCTGGGAATACCGGGTGCTCTAGGCTTTTGCCCGCCACTCCTTTTGCGGCCCCCATGCCCCAGGACCCTCTGCAGCCGCCAACCCCGCCACAGGACCCCTGGCCAGCGGGGCTGGGCGGGGTGGGGGGGGTGGGTGGTGGGAGGGTGGGGTCCGGGCCGCCGTGGAGAACTACAGCCTCGCAGACCGGGCCTCACGCCAGGCGCCTGGCCAGGTCTCCCCCCACAGCCCCTTCTATAGCCTCTTTTTTCCCCGCAAGCGCAAGCGGTCAACCCGCAGACCTTCGCCGCGCCCACTACCCCGCCGCCAAAGCCCAAGCCCAGGGCTGCCTGCCGGCGCTGGCCTACAAACTGCCTCGGGCGGCTTTCTCCTGCAAAGGCATTGCGGCTCCTTGGCAACTCCGTGTCCTTGGCACAGGGGTGACCGTCCCACTGCCTGCACCCGGGCCCGGAGACAGAGGGACTGGTTGTCCCAGGACAGCAACCTAGGGGACGCCCAGCCGCCCCACCCCACCGGAGGCCTCCATCTCCGCCGGCAGGCACCGCGGCCCCTCCCCCAGCGCCCTTCCTTCTCCCAGGAGAGCCCTGCGCCCTCGGTTCCCGCCGGCCGCGGCGGCCCCCGGCGCACACCCACAAAAGAGCCCGGCCAAAGCAGCGGAGGGATGGAGCACCACACCTGCACGCGCGCGGCCCTCTCCCCGGGCCTCCAGGAGAGACCGCCACACGGGAAAAGCAGGCAGGCAGGCAGGCAAACAACCCACAGGAGTAGGGTGCCTGGGCCTGAGCCTCTCCTCCCGCGTGCGGGACCCCGGGCGGGGCTCGGACCCCACCGGCACTCCGCAGACACTGGAGGCCTGCCCCGGGGTCCCACGGTGACTGCCCACAAACCCGGGGTCTACATCCTTAAAGGAGCCCAGCACCGGGCTCGACCGTCCGCCAGTGGAGGAGCTGTCGCTTCAACACTGCCCCCGTGCGTCGGTCCCATTCCGTGACACAGCCTGTGCGTCCCTCCTTGCTCCCCCCCCCCACTCCCAACCGCTGTCTCTCTGGCTTCTGTCACACCCAGGGAAGTGGCAGAGGCCCCGTGGAGCCACGGGTGGCCGAAGGGGCCTCGCTGCCGGCAAAGAGTAACCCGCTGCCCACGCCCGCGGCGTCCTGAGGAGGCGGGGAGCAGTCGGGGGTCGCGGCGCTGCTGGAGCCGGCCGGCGGGAAGAGGCTCGCCGCCTGCGCGGCCCAACAACCTGGCGCGGCCCAACAACCTGGCGCGCGCTCACCACGCAGGCCGGGCGGCTGCTCTTGGGGCGCCGGGAGCCCGGTCCCAGCGTCTACGGCCATACCACCCTGCTCGCGCTCGATCTCCTCTGATCTCGGAAGCTAAGCAGGGTTGGGCCTGGTTAGAACTTGGATGGGAGACCGCCTGGGAATACCGGGCTGCTCTAGGCTTTTGCCCGCCACTCCTTTTGCGGCCGCCAAGCCCCAGGACCCTCTGCAGCCGCCAACCCCGCCACAGGATCCCTGGCCAGCGGGGCTGGGCTGGGTAGGGGGGGTGGGTGGTGGGAGGGTGGGGTCCGGGCCGCCGCCGAGAACTACAACCTCGCAGACCGGGCCTCACGCCAGGCGCCTGGCCAGGTCTCCCCCCACAGCCCCTTCTATAGCCTCTTTTATCCCCGCAAGCACAAGCGGTCAACCCGCAGACCTTCGCTGCGCCCACTATCCCGCCGCCAAAGCCCAAGCTCAGGGCTGCCTGCCGGCGCAGGCCTCCAAACGGCCTCGGGCGGCTTTCTCCTGCCAAGGCAGTGCGGCTCCTTGGCACCTCGGTGACCTTGGCACAGGGGTGACCGTCCCACTGCCTGCACCCGGGCCCGGAGACAGAGGGACCGGTTGTGCCAGGATAGCAAGCCAAGGGGACGCCCAGCCGCTTCACCCCACCGGAGGACTCCGTCTCCGCGGGCAGGCACCGCGGCCCCTCCCCCAGCGCCCTTCCTTCTCCCAGGAGAGCCCTGCGCGCTCGGTTCCCGCTGGCCGGCCGAGGCGGCCCCTGGCGCAGAGCCACAAAAGAGCCCGGCCAAAGCAGCGGAGGGATGGAGCGCCACACCTGCACGCGCGCGGCCCTCTCCCCGGGCCTCCAGGAGAGACCACCACACGGGAAAAGCAGGCAGGCAGGCAGGCACACAACCCACAGGAGTAGGGTGCCTGGGCCTGAGCCTCTCCTCCCGCTTGCGCGACCCCGGGCGGGTTCGGACCCCACCGGCCCTCCGCAGACACTGGAGGCCTGCCCCGGGGTCCCACGGTGACTGCCCACCCCCCCGGGCTCTACATCCTTAACGGAGCCCAGCACCGGGCGAGATCGTCCGCCAGTGGAGGAGCTGTCGCTTCAACACTGCCCCCGTGCGTCGCTCCCATTCCGTGACACAGGCTGTGCGTCCCTCCTTGCTCCCCCCCCCCACTCCCAACCGCTGTCTCTCTGGATTCTGTCACACCCAGGGAAGTGGCAGAGGCCCCGTGGAGCCACGGGTGGCCGAAGGGGCCTCGCTGCCGGCAAAGAGTAACCCGCTGCCCACGCCCGCGGCGTCCTGAGGAGGCGGGGAGCAGTCGGGAGTCGCGGCGCTGCTGGAGCCGGCCGGCGGGAAGAGGCTCGCCGCCTGCGCGGCCCAAAAACCTGGCGCGGCCCAACAACCTGGCGCGCGCTCACCACGCAGGCCGGGCGGCTGCTCTTGGGGTGCCGGGAGCCCGGTCCCAGCGTCTACGGACATACCACCCTGCATGCGCCCGATCTCGTCTGATCTCGGAAGCTAAGCAGGGTTGGGCCTGGTTAGAACTTGGATGGGAGACCGCCTGGGAATACCGGGCTGCTCTAGGCTTTTGCCCGCCACTCCTTTTGCGGCCGCCAAGCCCCAGGACTCTCTGCAGCCGCCAACCCCGCCACAGGATCCCTGGCCAGCGGGGCTGGGCGGGGTGGGGGCGGTGGGTGGTGGGAGGGTGGGGTCCGGGCCGCCGTGGAGAACTACAGCCTCGCAGACCGGGCCTCACGCCAGTCGCCTGGCCAGGTCTCCCCCCACAGCCCCTTCTATAGCCTCTTTTATCCCCGCAAGCACAAGCGGTCAACCCGCAGACCTTCGCCGCGCCCACTATCCCGCCGCCAAAGCCCAAGCCCAGGGCTGCCTGCCGGCGCAGGCCTCCAAACGGCCTCGGGCGGCTTTCTCCTGCCAAGGCAGTGCGGCTACTTGGCACCTTGGTGACCTTGGCACAGGGGTGACCGTCCCACTGCCTGCACCCGGGCCCGGAGACAGAGGGACCGGTTGTGCCAGGATAGCAAGCCAAGGGGACGCCCAGCCGCCCCACCCCACCGGAGGACTCCGTCTCCGCGGGCAGGCACCGCGGCCCCTCCCCCAGCGCCCTTCCTTCTCCCAGGAGAGCATTGCGCGCTCGGTTCCCGCCGGCCGGCCGAGGCGGCCCCTGGCGCACAGCCACAAAAGAGCCCGGCCAAAGCAGCGGAGGGATGGTGCGCCACACCTGCACGCGCGCGGCCCTCTCCCCGGGCCTCCAGGAGAGACCACCACACGGGAAAAGCAGGCAGGCAGGCAGGCACACAACCCACAGGAGTAGGGTGCCTGGGCCTGAGCCTCTCCTCCCGCTTGCGCGACCCCGGGCGGGGCTCAAACCCCACCGGCCCTCCGCAGACACTGGAGGCCTGCCCCGGGGTCCCACGGTGACTGCCCACCCCCCCGGGCTCTACATCCTTAACGGAGCCCAGCACCGGGCGAGATCCTCCGCCAGTGGAGGAGCTGTCGCTTCAACACTGCCCCCTTGCGTCGGTCCCATTTCGTGACACAGCCTGTGCGTCCCTCCTTGCTCCCCCCCCCCACTCCCAACCGCTGTCTCTCTGGCTTCTGTCACCGCCTGGGAAGTGGCAGAGGCCCCGTGGAGCCACGGGTGGCCCGAAGGGGCCTCACTGCAGGCAAAGAGTAACCCGCTGCCCACGCCCGCCGCGGCCTGAGGAGGCGGGGAGCAGGCGGGAGGCGCGGCGCTGCTGGAGCCGGCCGGCGGGGAGAGGCTCGCCGCCTGCGCGGCCCAACAACCTGGCGAGGCCCAACAACCTGGTGCGCGCTCACCACGCAGGCCGGGCGGCTGCTCTTGGGGCGCCGGGAGCCCGGTCACAGCATCTACGGCCATACCACCCTGCTCGCGCTCGATCTCGTCTGATCTCGGAAGCTAAGCAGGGTTCGGCCTGGTTAGTACTTGGATGGGAGACCGCCTGATAATACCGGGTGCTCTAGGCTTTTGCCCGCCACTCCTTTTGCGGCCCCCATGCCCCAGGACCCTCTGCAGCCGCCAACCCCGCCACAGGACCCCTGGCCAGCGGGGCTGGGCGGGGTGGGGGGGGTGGGTGGTGGGAGGGTGGGGTCCGGGCCGCCGTGGAGAACTACAGCCTCGCAGACCGGGCCTCACGCCAGGCGCCTGGCCAGGTCTCCCCCCACAGCCCCTTCTATAGCCTCTTTTTTCCCCGCAAGCGCAAGCGGTCAACCCGCAGACCTTCGCCGCGCCCACTACCCCGCCGCCAAAGCCCAAGCCCAGGGCTGCCTGCCGGCGCTGGCCTACAAACTGCCTCGGGCGGCTTTCTCCTGCAAAGGCATTGCGGCTCCTTGGCAACTCCGTGTCCTTGGCACAGGGGTGACCGTCCCACTGCCTGCACCCGGGCCCGGAGACAGAGGGACTGGTTGTCCCAGGACAGCAACCTAGGGGACGCCCAGCCGCCCCACCCCACCGGAGGCCTCCATCTCCGCCGGCAGGCACCGCGGCCCCTCCCCCAGCGCCCTTCCTTCTCCCAGGAGAGCCCTGCGCCCTCGGTTCCCGCCGGCCGCGGCGGCCCCCGGCGCACACCCACAAAAGAGCCCGGCCAAAGCAGCGGAGGGATGGAGCACCACACCTGCACGCGCGCGGCCCTCTCCCCGGGCCTCCAGGAGAGACCGCCACACGGGAAAAGCAGGCAGGCAGGCAGGCAAACAACCCACAGGAGTAGGGTGCCTGGGCCTGAGCCTCTCCTCCCGCGTGCGGGACCCCGGGCGGGGCTCGGACCCCACCGGCACTCCGCAGACACTGGAGGCCTGCCCCGGGGTCCCACGGTGACTGCCCACAAACCCGGGGTCTACATCCTTAAAGGAGCCCAGCACCGGGCTCGACCGTCCGCCAGTGGAGGAGCTGTCGCTTCAACACTGCCCCCGTGCGTCGGTCCCATTCCGTGACACAGCCTGTGCGTCCCTCCTTGCTCCCCCCCCCCACTCCCAACCGCTGTCTCTCTGGCTTCTGTCACACCCAGGGAAGTGGCAGAGGCCCCGTGGAGCCACGGGTGGCCGAAGGGGCCTCGCTGCCGGCAAAGAGTAACCCGCTGCCCACGCCCGCGGCGTCCTGAGGAGGCGGGGAGCAGTCGGGGGTCGCGGCGCTGCTGGAGCCGGCCGGCGGGAAGAGGCTCGCCGCCTGCGCGGCCCAACAACCTGGCGCGGCCCAACAACCTGGCGCGCGCTCACCACGCAGGCCGGGCGGCTGCTCTTGGGGCGCCGGGAGCCCGGTCCCAGCGTCTACGGCCATACCACCCTGCTCGCGCTCGATCTCCTCTGATCTCGGAAGCTAAGCAGGGTTGGGCCTGGTTAGAACTTGGATGGGAGACCGCCTGGGAATACCGGGCTGCTCTAGGCTTTTGCCCGCCACTCCTTTTGCGGCCGCCAAGCCCCAGGACCCTCTGCAGCCGCCAACCCTGCCACAGGATCCCTGGCCAGCGGGGCTGGGCTGGGTAGGGGGGGTGGGTGGTGGGAGGGTGGGGTCCGGGCCGCCGCCGAGAACTACAACCTCGCAGACCGGGCCTCACGCCAGGCGCCTGGCCAGGTCTCCCCCCACAGCCCCTTCTATAGCCTCTTTTATCCCCGCAAGCACAAGCGGTCAACCCGCAGACCTTCGCTGCGCCCACTATCCCGCCGCCAAAGCCCAAGCTCAGGGCTGCCTGCCGGCGCAGGCCTCCAAACGGCCTCGGGCGGCTTTCTCCTGCCAAGGCAGTGCGGCTCCTTGGCACCTCGGTGACCTTGGCACAGGGGTGACCGTCCCACTGCCTGCACCCGGGCCCGGAGACAGAGGGACCGGTTGTGCCAGGATAGCAAGCCAAGGGGACGCCCAGCCGCTTCACCCCACCGGAGGACTCCGTCTCCGCGGGCAGGCACCGCGGCCCCTCCCCCAGCGCCCTTCCTTCTCCCAGGAGAGCCCTGCGCGCTCGGTTCCCGCTGGCCGGCCGAGGCGGCCCCTGGCGCAGAGCCACAAAAGAGCCCGGCCAAAGCAGCGGAGGGATGGAGCGCCACACCTGCACGCGCGCGGCCCTCTCCCCGGGCCTCCAGGAGAGACCACCACACGGGAAAAGCAGGCAGGCAGGCAGGCACACAACCCACAGGAGTAGGGTGCCTGGGCCTGAGCCTCTCCTCCCGCTTGCGCGACCCCGGGCGGGTTCGGACCCCACCGGCCCTCCGCAGACACTGGAGGCCTGCCCCGGGGTCCCACGGTGACTGCCCACCCCCCCGGGCTCTACATCCTTAACGGAGCCCAGCACCGGGCGAGATCCTTCGCCAGTGGAGGAGCTGTCGCTTCAACACTGCCCCCTTGCGTCGGTCCCATTTCGTGACACAGCCTGTGCGTCCCTCCTTGCTCCCCCCCCCACTCCCAACCGCTGTCTCTCTGGCTTCTGTCACCGCCTGGGAAGTGGCAGAGGCCCCGTGGAGCCACGGGTGGCCCGAAGGGGCCTCACTGCAGGCAAAGAGTAACCCGCTGCCCACGCCCGCCGCGGCCTGAGGAGGCGGGGAGCAGGCGGGAGGCGCGGCGCTGCTGGAGCCGGCCGACGGGGAGAGGCTCGCCGCCTGCGCGGCCCAACAACCTGGCGAGGCCCAACAACCTGGTGCGCGCTCACCACGCAGGCCGGGCGGCTGCTCTTGGGGCGCCGGGAGCCCGGTCACAGCATCTACGGCCATACCACCCTGCTCGCGCTCGATCTCGTCTGATCTCGGAAGCTAAGCAGGGTTCGGCCTGGTTAGTACTTGCATGGGAGACCGCCTGATAATACCGGGTGCTCTAGGCTTTTGCCCGCCACTCCTTTTGCGGCCCCCATGCCCCAGGACCTTCTGCAGCCGCCAACCCCGCCACAGGACCCCTGGCCAGCGGGGCTGGGCGGGGTGGAGGGGATGGGTAGTGGGAGGGTGGGATCCGGGCCGCCGCCGAGACCTACAGCCTCGCAGACCCGGCCTCACGCCAGGCGCCTGGCGAGGTCTCCCCCCAAAGCCCCTCTATAGCCTCTTTTTTCCCCGCAAGCGCAAGCGGTCAACCCACAGACCTTCGCAGCGCCCACTACCCCGCCCCCAATGTCCAAGCCCAGGACTGCCTGCCGGCGCTGGCCTACAAACTGCCTCGGGCGGCTTTCTCCTGCCAAGGCATTGCGGCTCCTTGGCAACTCCGTGTCCTTGGCACAGGGGTGACCGTCCCACTGCCTGCACCCGGGCCCGGAGACAGAGGGACTGGTTGTCCCAGGACAGCAACCTAGGGGACGCCCAGCCGCCCCACCCCACCGGAGGCCTCCATCTCCGCCGGCAGGCACCGCGGCCCCTCCCCCAGCGCCCTTCCTTCTCCCAGGAGAGCCCTGCGCCCTCGGTTCCCGCCGGCCGCGGCGGCCCCCGGCGCACACCCACAAAAGAGCCCGGCCAAAGCAGCGGAGGGATGGAGCGCCACACCTGCACGCGCGCGGCCCTCTCCCCGGGCCTCCAGGAGAGACCGCCACACGGGAAAAGCAGGCAGGCAGGCAGGCAAACAACCCACAGGAGTAGGGTGCCTGGGCCTGAGCCTCTCCTCCCGCGTGCGGGACCCCGGGCGGGGCTCGGACCCCACCGGCACTCCGCAGACACTGGAGGCCTGCCCCGGGGTCCCACGGTGACTGCCCACCCCCCCGGGCTCTACATCCTTAACGGAGCCCAGCACCGGGCGAGATCGTCCGCCAGTGGAGGAGCTGTCGCTTCAACACTGCCCCCGTGCGTCGCTCCCATTCCGTGACACAGGCTGTGCGTCCCTCCTTGCTCCCCCCCCCCACTCCCAACCGCTGTCTCTCTGGATTCTGTCACACCCAGGGAAGTGGCAGAGGCCCCGTGGAGCCACGGGTGGCCGAAGGGGCCTCGCTGCCGGCAAAGAGTAACCCGCTGCCCACGCCCGCGGCGTCCTGAGGAGGCGGGGAGCAGTCGGGAGTCGCGGCGCTGCTGGAGCCGGCCGGCGGGAAGAGGCTCGCCGCCTGCGCGGCCCAAAAACCTGGCGCGGCCCAACAACCTGGCGCGCGCTCACCACGCAGGCCGGGCGGCTGCTCTTGGGGTGCCGGGAGCCCGGTCCCAGCGTCTACGGACATACCACCCTGCATGCGCCCGATCTCGTCTGATCTCGGAAGCTAAGCAGGGTTGGGCCTGGTTAGAACTTGGATGGGAGACCGCCTGGGAATACCGGGCTGCTCTAGGCTTTTGCCCGCCACTCCTTTTGCGGCCGCCAAGCCCCAGGACCCTCTGCAGCCGCCAACCCCGCCACAGGATCCCTGGCCAGCGGGGCTGGGCGGGGTGGGGGCGGTGGGTGGTGGGAGGGTGGGGTCCGGGCCGCCGTGGAGAACTACAGCCTCGCAGACCGGGCCTCACGCCAGTCGCCTGGCCAGGTCTCCCCCCACAGCCCCTTCTATAGCCTCTTTTATCCCCGCAAGCACAAGCGGTCAACCCGCAGACCTTCGCCGCGCCCACTATCCCGCCGCCAAAGCCCAAGCCCAGGGCTGCCTGCCGGCGCAGGCCTCCAAACGGCCTCGGGCGGCTTTCTCCTGCCAAGGCAGTGCGGCTACTTGGCACCTTGGTGACCTTGGCACAGGGGTGACCGTCCCACTGCCTGCACCCGGGCCCGGAGACAGAGGGACCGGTTGTGCCAGGATAGCAAGCCAAGGGGACGCCCAGCCGCCCCACCCCACCGGAGGACTCCGTCTCCGCGGGCAGGCACCGCGGCCCCTCCCCCAGCGCCCTTCCTTCTCCCAGGAGAGCATTGCGCGCTCGGTTCCCGCCGGCCGGCCGAGGCGGCCCCTGGCGCACAGCCACAAAAGAGCCCGGCCAAAGCAGCGGAGGGATGGTGCGCCACACCTGCACGCGCGCGGCCCTCTCCCCGGGCCTCCAGGAGAGACCACCACACGGGAAAAGCAGGCAGGCAGGCAGGCACACAACCCACAGGAGTAGGGTGCCTGGGCCTGAGCCTCTCCTCCCGCTTGCGCGACCCCGGGCGTGGCTCGGACCCCATCGGCCCTCCGCAGACACTGGAGGCCTGCCCCGGGGTCCCACGGTGACTGCCCACCCCCCCGGGCTCTACATCCTTAACGGAGCCCAGCACCGGGCGAGATCCTCCGCCAGTGGAGGAGCTGTCGCTTCAACACTGCCCCCTTGCGTCGGTCCCATTCCGTGACACAGCCTGTGCGTCCCTCCTTGCTCCCCCCCCCCCACTCCCAACCGCTGTCTCTCTGGCTTCTGTCACCGCCTGGGAAGTGGCAGAGGCCCCGTGGAGCCACGGGTGGCCCGAAGGGGCCTCACTGCAGGCAAAGAGTAACCCGCTGCCCACGCCCGCCGCGGCCTGAGGAGGCGGGGAGCAGGCGGGAGGCGCGGCGCTGCTGGAGCCGGACGACGGGGAGAGGCTCGCCGCCTGCGCGGCCCAACAACCTGGCGAGGCCCAACAACCTGGTGCGCGCTCACCACGCAGGCCGGGCGGCTGCTCTTGGGGCGCCGGGAGCCCGGTCACAGCATCTACGGCCATACCACCCTGCTCGCGCTCGATCTCGTCTGATCTCGGAAGCTAAGCAGGGTTTGGCCTGGTTAGTACTTGGATGGGAGACCGCCTGGGAATACCGGGTGCTCTAGGCTTTTGCCCGCCACTCCTTTTGCGGCCCCCATGCCCCAGGACCCTCTGCAGCCGCCAACCCCGCCACAGGACCCCTGGCCAGCGGGGCTGGGCGGGGTGGGGGGGGTGGGTGGTGGGAGGGTGGGGTCCGGGCCGCCGTGGAGAACTACAGCCTCGCAGACCGGGCCTCACGCCAGGCGCCTGGCCAGGTCTCCCCCCACAGCCCCTTCTATAGCCTCTTTTATCCCCGCAAGCACAAGCGGTCAACCCGCAGACCTTCGCCGCGCCCACTACCCCGCCGCCAAAGCCCAAGCCCAGGGCTGCCTGCCGGCGCTGGCCTACAAACTGCCTCGGGCGGCTTTCTCCTGCAAAGGCATTGTGGCTCCTTGGCAACTCCGTGTCCTTGGCACAGGGGTGACCGTCCCACTGCCTGCACCCGGGCCCGGAGACAGAGGGACTGGTTGTCCCAGGACAGCAACCTAGGGGACGCCCAGCCGCCCCACCCCACCGGAGGCCTCCATCTCCGCCGGCAGGCACCGCGGCCCCTCCCCCAGCGCCCTTCCTTCTCCCAGGAGAGCCCTGCGCCCTCGGTTCCCGCCGGCCGCGGCGGCCCCCGGCGCACACCCACAAAAGAGCCCGGCCAAAGCAGCGGAGGGATGGAGCACCACACCTGCACGCGCGCGGCCCTCTCCCCGGGCCTCCAGGAGAGACCGCCACACGGGAAAAGCAGGCAGGCAGGCAGGCAAACAACCCACAGGAGTAGGGTGCCTGGGCCTGAGCCTCTCCTCCCGCGTGCGGGACCCCGGGCGGGGCTCGGACCCCACCGGCACTCCGCAGACACTGGAGGCCTGCCCCGGGGTCCCACGGTGACTGCCCACAAACCCGGGGTCTACATCCTTAAAGGAGCCCAGCACCGGGCTCGACCGTCCGCCAGTGGAGGAGCTGTCGCTTCAACACTGCCCCCGTGCGTCGGTCCCATTCCGTGACACAGCCTGTGCGTCCCTCCTTGCTCCCCCCCCCACTCCCAACCGCTGTCTCTCTGGCTTCTGTCACACCCAGGGAAGTGGCAGAGGCCCCGTGGAGCCACGGGTGGCCGAAGGGGCCTCGCTGCCGGCAAAGAGTAACCCGCTGCCCACGCCCGCGGCGTCCTGAGGAGGCGGGGAGCAGTCGGGGGTCGCGGTGCTGCTGGAGCCGGCCGGCGGGAAGAGGCTCGCCGCCTGCGCGGCCCAACAACCTGGCGCGGCCCAACAACCTGGCGCGCGCTCACCACGCAGGCCGGGCGGCTGCTCTTGGGGCGCCGGGAGCCCGGTCCCAGCGTCTACGGCCATACCACCCTGCTCGCGCTCGATCTCCTCTGATCTCGGAAGCTAAGCAGGGTTGGGCCTGGTTAGAACTTGGATGGGAGACCGCCTGGGAATACCGAACTGCTCTAGGCTTTTGCACGCCACTCCTTTTGCGGCCGCCAAGCCCCAGGACCCTCTGCAGCCGCCAACCCCGCCACAGGATCCCTGGCCAGCGGGGCTGGGCTGGGTAGGGGGGGTGGGTGGTGGGAGGGTGGGGTCCGGGCCGCCGCCGAGAACTACAACCTCGCAGACCGGGCCTCACGCCAGGCGCCTGGCCAGGTCTCCCCCCACAGCCCCTTCTATAGCCTCTTTTATCCCCGCAAGCACAAGCTGTCAACCCGCAGACCTAAGCCGCGCCCACTATCCCGCTGCCAAAGCCCAAGCTCAGGGCTGCCTGCCGGCGCAGGCCTCCAAACGGCCTCGGGCGGCTTTCTCCTGCCAAGGCAGTGCGGCTCCTTGGCACCTCGGTGACCTTGGCACAGGGGTGACCGTCCCACTGCCTGCACCCGGGCCCGGAGACAGAGGGACCGGTTGTGCCAGGATAGCAAGCCAAGGGGACGCCCAGCCGCTTCACCCCACCGGAGGACTCCGTCTCCGCGGGCAGGCACCGCGGCCCTTCCCCCAGCGCCCTTCCTTCTCCCAGGAGAGCCCTGCGCGCTCGGTTCCCGCTGGCCGGCCGAGGCGGCCCCTGGCGCAGAGCCACAAAAGAGCCCGGCCAAAGCAGCGGAGGGATGGAGCGCCACACCTGCACGCGCGCGGCCCTCTCCCCGGGCCTCCAGGAGAGACCACCACACGGGAAAAGCAGGCAGGCAGGCAGGCACACAACCCACAGGAGTAGGGTGCCTGGGCCTGAGCCTCTCCTCCCGCTTGCGCGACCCCGGGCGGGTTCGGACCCCACCGGCCCTCCGCAGACACTGGAGGCCTGCCCCGGGGTCCCACGGTGACTGCCCACCCCCCCGGGCTCTACATCCTTAACGGAGCCCAGCACCGGGCGAGATCCTTCGCCAGTGGAGGAGCTGTCGCTTCAACACTGCCCCCTTGCGTCGGTACCATTTCGTGACACAGCCTGTACGTCCCTCCTTGCTCCCCCCCCCCACTCCCAACCGCTGTCTCTCTGGCTTCTGTCACCGCCTGGGAAGTGGCAGAGGCCCCGTGGAGCCACGGGTGGCCCGAAGGGGCCTCACTGCAGGCAAAGAGTAACCCGCTGCCCACGCCCGCCGCGGCCTGAGGAGGCGGGGAGCAGGCGGGAGGCGCGGCGCTGCTGGAGCCGGCCGGCGGGTAGAGGCTCGCCGCCTGCGCGGCCCAACAACCTGGCGAGGCCCAACAACCTGGTGCGCGCTCACCACGCAGGCTGCGCGGCTGCTCTTGGGGCGCCGGGAGCCCGGTCACAGCATCTACGGCCATACCACCCTGCTCGCGCTCGATCTCGTCTGATCTCGGAAGCTAAGCAGGGTTCGGCCTGGTTAGTACTTGGATGGGAGACCGCCTGGGAATACCGGGTGCTCTAGGCTTTTGCCCGCCACTCCTTTTGCGGCCCCCATGCCCCAGGACCTTCTTCAGCCGCCAACCCCGCCACAGGACCCCTGGCCAGCGGGGCTGGGCGTGGTGGAGGGGATGGGTAGTGGGAGGGTGGGATCCGGGCCGCCGCCGAGACCTACAGCCTCGCAGACCCGGCCTCACGCCAGGCGCCTGGCGAGGTCTCCCCCCACAGCCCCTCTATAGCCTCTTTTTTCCCCGCAAGCGCAAGCGGTCAACCCACAGACCTTCGCAGCGCCCACTACCCCGCCCCCAATGTCCAAGCCCAGGACTGCCTGTCGGCGCTGGCCTACAAACTGCCTCGGGCGGCTTTCTCCTGCCAAGGCATTGCGGCTCCTTGGCAACTCCGTGTCCTTGGCACAGGGGTGATCGTCCCACTGCCTGCACCCGGGCCCGGAGACGGAGGGACTGGTTGTCCCAGGACAGCAACCTAGGGGACGCCCAGCCGCCCCACCCCACCGGAGGCCTCCATCTCCGCCGGCAGGCACCGCGGCCCCTCCCCCAGCGCCCTTCCATCTCCCAGGAGAGCCCTGCGCCCTCGGTTCCCGCCGGCCACGGCGGCCCCCGGCGCACACCCACAAAAGAGCCCGGCCAAAGCAGCGGAGGGATGGAGCGCCACACCTGCACGCGCGCGGCCTTCTCCCGGGGCCTCCAGGAGAGACCGCCACACGGGAAAAGCAGGCAGTCAGGCAGGCACACAACCCACAGGAGTAGGGTGCCTGGGCCTGAGCCTCTCCTCCCGCGTGCGATACCCCGGGCGGGGCTTGGACCCCACCGGCACTCCGCAGACACTGGAGGCCTGCCCCGGGGTCCCACGGTGACTGCCCACCCCCCCGGGCTCTACATCCTTAACGGAGCCCAGCACCGGGCGAGATCGTCCGCCAGTGGAGGAGCTGTCGCTTCAACACTGCCCCCTTGCGTCGGTCCCATTCCGTGACAAAGCCTGTGCGTCCCTCCTTGCTCCCCGCCCCCACTCCCAACCGCTGTCTCTCTGGCTTCTGTCACCGCCTGGGAAGTGGCAGAGGCCCCGTGGAGCCACGGGTGGCCCGAAGGGGCCTCACTGCAGGCAAAGAGTAACCCGCTGCCCACGCCCGCGGCGGCCTGAGGAGGCGGGGAGCAGGCGGGAGGCGCGGCGCTGCTGGAGCCGGCCGGAGGGGAGAGGCTCGCCGCCTGCGCGGCCCAACAACCTGGCGCGACCCAACAACCTGGTGCGCTCACCACGCAGGCCGGGCGGCTGCTCTTGGGGCGCCGGGAGCCCGGTCCCAGCGTCTACGGCCATACCACCCTGCTCGCGCTCGATCTCGTCTGATCTCGGAAGCTAAGCAGGGTTCGGCCTGGTTAGTACTTGGATGGGAGACCGCCTGGGAATACCGGGTGCTCTAGGCTTTTGCCCGCCACTCCTTTTGTGGCCCCCATGCCCCAGGACCTTCTGCAGCCGCCAACCCCGCCACGGGACCCCTGGCCAGCGGGGCTGGGCGGGGTGGAGGGGATGGGTAGTGGGAGGGTGGGATCCGGGCCGCCGCCGAGTCCTACAGCCTCGCAGACCCGGCCTCACGCCAGGCGCCTGGCGAGGTCTCCCCCCACAGCCCCTCTATAGCCTCTTTTTTCCCCGCAAGCGCAAGCGGTCAACCCACAGACCTTTGCCGCGCCCACTACCCCGCCCCCAATGTCCAAGCCCAGGACTGCCTGCCGGCGCTGGCCTACAAACTGCCTCGGGCGGCTTTCTCCTGCCAAGGCATTGCGGCTCCTTGGCAACTCCGTGTCCTTGGCACAGGGGTGACCGTCCCACTGCCTGCACCCGGGCCCGGAGACAGAGGGACTGGTTGTCCCAGGACAGCAACCTAGGGGACGCCCAGCCGCCCCAGCCCACCGGAGGCCTCCATCTCCGCCGGCAGGCACCGCGGCCCCTCCCCCAGCGCCCTTCCTTCTCCCAGGAGAGCCCTGCGCCCTCGGTTCCCGCCGGCCGCGGCGGCCCCCGGCGCACACCCACAAAAGAGCCCGGCCAAAGCAGCGGAGGGATGGAGCGCCACACCTGCACGCGCGCGGCCCTCTCCCCGGGCCTCCAGGAGAGACCGCCACACGGGAAAAGCAGGCAGGCAGGCAGGCAAACAACCCACAGGAGTAGGGTGCCTGGGCCTGAGCCTCTCCTCCCGCGTGCAGGACCCCGGGCGGGGCTCGGACCCCACCGGCACTCCGCAGACACTGGAGGCCTGCCCCAAGGTCCCACGGTGACTGCCCACAAACCCGGGCTCTACATCCTTAAAGGAGCCCAGCACCGGGCTCGACCGTCCGCCAGTGGAGGAGCTGTCGCTTCAACACTGCCCCCGTGCGTCGGTCCCATTCCGTGACACAGGCTGTGCGTCCCTCCTTGCTCCCCCCCCCACTCCCAACCGCTGTCTCTCTGGCTTCTGTCACACCCAGGGAAGTGGCAGAGGCCCCGTGGAGCCACGGGTGGCCGAAGGGGCCTCGCTGCCGGCAAAGAGTAACCCGCTGCCCACGCCCGCGGCGTCCTGAGGAGGCGGGGAGCAGTCGGGAGTCGCGGCGCTGCTGGAGTCGGCCGGCGGGAAGAGGCTCGCCGCCTGCGCGGCCCAACAACCTGGCGCGGCCCAACAACCTGGCGCGCGCTCACCACGCAGGCCGGGCGGCTGCTCTTGGGGCGCCGGGAGCCCGGTCCCAGCGTCTACGGCCATACCACCCTGCACGCGCCCGATCTCGTCTGATCTCGGAAGCTAAGCAGGGTTGGGCCTGGTTAGAACTTGGATGGGAGACCGCCTGGGAATACCGGGCTGCTCTAGGCTTTTGCCCGCCACTCCTTTTGCGGCCGCCAAGCCCCAGGACCCTCTGCAGCCGCCAACCCCGCCACAGGATCCCTGGCCAGCGGGGCTGGGCGGGGTGGGGGCGGTGGGTGGTGGGAGGGTGGGGTCCGGGCCGCCGTGGAGAACTACAGCCTCGCAGACCGGGCCTCACGCCAGGCGCCTGGCCAGGTCTCCCCCCACAGCCCCTTCTATAGCCTCTTTTATCCCCGCAAGCACAAGCGGTCAACCCGCAGACCTTCGCCGCGCCCACTATCCCGCCGCCAAAGCCCAAGCCCAGGGCTGCCTGCCGGCGCAGGCCTCCAAACGGCCTCGGGCGGCTTTCTCCTGCCAAGGCAGTGCGGCTACTTGGCACCTTGGTGACCTTGGCACAGGGGTGACCGTCCCACTGCCTGCACCCGGGCCCGGAGACAGAGGGACCGGTTGGCCAGGATAGCAAGCCAAGGGGACGCCCAGCCGCCCCACCCCACCGGAGGACTCCGTCTCCGCGGGCAGGCACCGCGGCCCCTCCCCCAGCGCCCTTCCTTCTCCCAGGAGAGCATTGCGCGCTCGGTTCCCGCCGGCCGGCCGAGGCGGCCCCTGGCGCACAGCCACAAAAGAGCCCGGCCAAAGCAGCGGAGGGATGGTGCGCCACACCTGCACGCGCGCGGCCCTCTCCCCGGGCCTCCAGGAGAGACCACCACACGGGAAAAGCAGGCAGGCAGGCAGGCACACAACCCACAGGAGTAGGGTGCCTGGGCCTGAGCCTCTCCTCCCGCTTGCGCGACCCCGGGCGTGGCTCGGACCCCATCGGCCCTCCGCAGACACTGGAGGCCTGCCCCGGGGTCCCACGGTGACTGCCCACCCCCCCGGGCTCTACATCCTTAACGGAGCCCAGCACCGGGCGAGATCCTCCGCCAGTGGAGGAGCTGTCGCTTCAACACTGCCCCCTTGCGTCGGTCCCATTCCGTGACACAGCCTGTGCGTCCCTCCTTGCTCCCCCCCCCCCACTCCCAACCGCTGTCTCTCTGGCTTCTGTCACCGCCTGGGAAGTGGCAGAGGCCCCGTGGAGCCACGGGTGGCCCGAAGGGGCCTCACTGCAGGCAAAGAGTAACCCGCTGCCCACGCCCGCCGCGGCCTGAGGAGGCGGGGAGCAGGCGGGAGGCGCGGCGCTGCTGGAGCCGGCCGACGGGGAGAGGCTCGCCGCCTGCGCGGCCCAACAACCTGGCGAGGCCCAACAACCTGGTGCGCGCTCACCACGCAGGCCGGGCGGCTGCTCTTGGGGCGCCGGGAGCCCGGTCACAGCATCTACGGCCATACCACCCTGCTCGCGCTCGATCTCGTCTGATCTCGGAAGCTAAGCAGGGTTCGGCCTGGTTAGTACTTGGATGGGAGACCGCCTGGGAATACCGGGTGCTCTAGGCTTTTGCCCGCCACTCCTTTTGCGGCCCCCATGCCCCAGGACCCTCTGCAGCCGCCAACCCCGCCACAGGACCCCTGGCCAGCGGGGCTGGGCGGGGTGGGGGGGGTGGGTGGTGGGAGGGTGGGGTCCGGGCCGCCGTGGAGAACTACAGCCTCGCAGACCGGGCCTCACGCCAGGCGCCTGGCCAGGTCTTTCCCCACAGCCCCTTCTATAGCCTCTTTTTTCCCCGCAAGCGCAAGCGGTCAACCCGCAGACCTTCGCCGCGCCCACTACCCCGCCGCCAAAGCCCAAGCCCAGGGCTGCCTGCCGGCGCTGGCCTACAAACTGCCTCGGGCGGCTTTCTCCTGCAAAGGCATTGCGGCTCCTTGGCAACTCCGTGTCCTTGGCACAGGGGTGACCGTCCCACTGCCTGCACCCGGGCCCGGAGACAGAGGGACTGGTTGTCCCAGGACAGCAACCTAGGGGACGCCCAGCCGCCCCACCCCACCGGAGGCCTCCATCTCCGCCGGCAGGCACCGCGGCCCCTCCCCCAGCGCCCTTCCTTCTCCCAGGAGAGCCCTGCGCCCTCGGTTCCCGCCGGCCGCGGCGGCCCCCGGCGCACACCCACAAAAGAGCCCGGCCAAAGCAGCGGAGGGATGGAGCACCACACCTGCACGCGCGCGGCCCTCTCCCCGGGCCTCCAGGAGAGACCGCCACACGGGAAAAGCAGGCAGGCAGGCAGGCAAACAACCCACAGGAGTAGGGTGCCTGGGCCTGAGCCTCTCCTCCCGCGTGCGGGACCCCGGGCGGGGCTCGGACCCCACCGGCACTCCGCAGACACTGGAGGCCTGCCCCGGGGTCCCACGGTGACTGCCCACAAACCCGGGGTCTACATCCTTAAAGGAGCCCAGCACCGGGCTCGACCGTCCGCCAGTGGAGGAGCTGTCGCTTCAACACTGCCCCCGTGCGTCGGTCCCATTCCGTGACACAGCCTGTGCGTCCCTCCTTGCTCCCCCCCCCACTCCCAACCGCTGTCTCTCTGGCTTCTGTCACACCCAGGGAAGTGGCAGAGGCCCCGTGGAGCCACGGGTGGCCGAAGGGGCCTCGCTGCCGGCAAAGAGTAACCCGCTGCCCACGCCCGCGGCGTCCTGAGGAGGCGGGGAGCAGTCGGGGGTCGCGGCGCTGCTGGAGCCGGCCGGCGGGAAGAGGCTCGCCGCCTGCGCGGCCCAACAACCTGGCGCGGCCCAACAACCTGGCGCGCGCTCACCACGCAGGCCGGGCGGCTGCTCTTGGGGCGCCGGGAGCCCGGTCCCAGCGTCTACGGCCATACCACCCTGCTCGCGCTCGATCTCCTCTGATCTCGGAAGCTAAGCAGGGTTGGGCCTGGTTAGAACTTGGATGGGAGACCGCCTGGGAATACCGGGCTGCTCTAGGCTTTTGCCCGCCACTCCTTTTGCGGCCGCCAAGCCCCAGGACCCTCTGCAGCCGCCAACCCCGCCACAGGACCCCTGGCCAGCGGGGCTGGGCGTGGTGGAGGGGATGGGTAGTGGGAGGGTGGGATCCGGGCCGCCGCCGAGACCTACAGCCTCGCAGACCCGGCCTCACGCCAGGCGCCTGGCGAGGTCTCCCCCCACAGCCCCTCTATAGCCTCTTTTTTCCCCGCAAGCGCAAGCGGTCAACCCACAGACCTTCGCAGCGCCCACTACCCCGCCCCCAATGTCCAAGCCCAGGACTGCCTGTCGGCGCTGGCCTACAAACTGCCTCGGGCGGCTTTCTCCTGCCAAGGCATTGCGGCTCCTTGGCAACTCCGTGTCCTTGGCACAGGGGTGATCGTCCCACTGCCTGCACCCGGGCCCGGAGACGGAGGGACTGGTTGTCCCAGGACAGCAACCTAGGGGACGCCCAGCCGCCCCACCCCACCGGAGGCCTCCATCTCCGCCGGCAGGCACCGCGGCCCCTCCCCCAGCGCCCTTCCATCTCCCAGGAGAGCCCTGCGCCCTCGGTTCCCGCCGGCCACGGCGGCCCCCGGCGCACACCCACAAAAGAGCCCGGCCAAAGCAGCGGAGGGATGGAGCGCCACACCTGCACGCGCGCGGCCTTCTCCCGGGGCCTCCAGGAGAGACCGCCACACGGGAAAAGCAGGCAGTCAGGCAGGCACACAACCCACAGGAGTAGGGTGCCTGGGCCTGAGCCTCTCCTCCCGCGTGCGATACCCCGGGCGGGGCTTGGACCCCACCGGCACTCCGCAGACACTGGAGGCCTGCCCCGGGGTCCCACGGTGACTGCCCACCCCCCCGGGCTCTACATCCTTAACGGAGCCCAGCACCGGGCGAGATCGTCCGCCAGTGGAGGAGCTGTCGCTTCAACACTGCCCCCTTGCGTCGGTCCCATTCCGTGACAAAGCCTGTGCGTCCCTCCTTGCTCCCCGCCCCCACTCCCAACCGCTGTCTCTCTGGCTTCTGTCACCGCCTGGGAAGTGGCAGAGGCCCCGTGGAGCCACGGGTGGCCCGAAGGGGCCTCACTGCAGGCAAAGAGTAACCCGCTGCCCACGCCCGCGGCGGCCTGAGGAGGCGGGGAGCAGGCGGGAGGCGCGGCGCTGCTGGAGCCGGCCGGAGGGGAGAGGCTCGCCGCCTGCGCGGCCCAACAACCTGGCGCGACCCAACAACCTGGTGCGCTCACCACGCAGGCCGGCGGCTGCTCTTGGGGCGCCGGGAGCCCGGTCCCAGCGTCTACGGCCATACCACCCTGCTCGCGCTCGATCTCGTCTGATCTCGGAAGCTAAGCAGGGTTCGGCCTGGTTAGTACTTGGATGGGAGACCGCCTGGGAATACCGGGTGCTCTAGGCTTTTGCCCGCCACTCCTTTTGTGGCCCCCATGCCCCAGGACCTTCTGCAGCCGCCAACCCCGCCACGGGACCCCTGGCCAGCGGGGCTGGGCGGGGTGGAGGGGATGGGTAGTGGGAGGGTGGGATCCGGGCCGCCGCCGAGACCTACAGCCTCGCAGACCCGGCCTCACGCCAGGCGCCTGGCGAGGTCTCCCCCCACAGCCCCTCTATAGCCTCTTTTTTCCCCGCAAGCGCAAGCGGTCAACCCACAGACCTTTGCCGCGCCCACTACCCCGCCCCCAATGTCCAAGCCCAGGACTGCCTGCCGGCGCTGGCCTACAAACTGCCTCGGGCGGCTTTCTCCTGCCAAGGTTGCGGCTCCTTGGCAACTCCGTGTCCTTGGCACAGGGGTGACCGTCCCACTGCCTGCACCCGGGCCCGGAGACAGAGGGACTGGTTGTCCCAGGACAGCAACCTAGGGGACGCCCAGCCGCCCCAGCCCACCGGAGGCCTCCATCTCCGCCGGCAGGCACCGCGGCCCCTCCCCCAGCGCCCTTCCTTCTCCCAGGAGAGCTCTGCGCCCTCGGTTCCCGCCGGCCACGGCGGCCCCCGGCGCACACCCACAAAAGAGCCCGGCCAAAGCAGCGGAGGGATGGAGCGCCACACCTGCACGCGCGCGGCCCTCTCCCCGGGCCTCCAGGAGAGACCGCCACACGGGAAAAGCAGGCAGGCAGGCAGGCAAACAACCCACAGGAGTAGGGTGCCTGGGCCTGAGCCTCTCCTCCCGCGTGCAGGACCCCGGGCGGGGCTCGGACCCCACCGGCACTCCGCAGACACTGGAGGCCTGCCCCAAGGTCCCACGGTGACTGCCCACAAACCCGGGCTCTACATCCTTAAAGGAGCCCAGCACCGGGCTCGACCGTCCGCCAGTGGAGGAGCTGTCGCTTCAACACTGCCCCCGTGCGTCGGTCCCATTCCGTGACACAGGCTGTGCGTCCCTCCTTGCTCCCCCCCCCACTCCCAACCGCTGTCTCTCTGGCTTCTGTCACACCCAGGGAAGTGGCAGAGGCCCCGTGGAGCCACGGGTGGCCGAAGGGGCCTCGCTGCCGGCAAAGAGTAACCCGCTGCCCACGCCCGCGGCGTCCTGAGGAGGCGGGGAGCAGTCGGGAGTCGCGGCGCTGCTGGAGTCGGCCGGCGGGAAGAGGCTCGCCGCCTGCGCGGCCCAACAACCTGGCGCGGCCCAACAACCTGGCGCGCGCTCACCACGCAGGCCGGGCGGCTGCTCTTGGGGCGCCGGGAGCCCGGTCCCAGCGTCTACGGCCATACCACCCTGCACGCGCCCGATCTCGTCTGATCTCGGAAGCTAAGCAGGGTTGGGCCTGGTTAGAACTTGGATGGGAGACCGCCTGGGAATACCGGGCTGCTCTAGGCTTTTGCCCGCCACTCCTTTTGCGGCCGCCAAGCCCCAGGACCCTCTGCAGCCGCCAACCCCGCCACAGGATCCCTGGCCAGCGGGGCTGGGCGGGGTGGGGGCGGTGGGTGGTGGGAGGGTGGGGTCCGGGCCGCCGTGGAGAACTACAGCCTCGCAGACCGGGCCTCACGCCAGGCGCCTGGCCAGGTCTCCCCCCACAGCCCCTTCTATAGCCTCTTTTATCCCCGCAAGCACAAGCGGTCAACCCGCAGACCTTCGCCGCGCCCACTATCCCGCCGCCAAAGCCCAAGCCCAGGGCTGCCTGCCGGCGCAGGCCTCCAAACGGCCTCGGGCGGCTTTCTCCTGCCAAGGCAGTGCGGCTACTTGGCACCTTGGTGACCTTGGCACAGGGGTGACCGTCCCACTGCCTGCACCCGGGCCCGGAGACAGAGGGACCGGTTGTGCCAGGATAGCAAGCCAAGGGGACGCCCAGCCGCCCCACCCCACCGGAGGACTCCGTCTCCGCGGGCAGGCACCGCGGCCCCTCCCCCAGCGCCCTTCCTTCTCCCAGGAGAGCATTGCGCGCTCGGTTCCCGCCGGCCGGCCGAGGCGGCCCCTGGCGCACAGCCACAAAAGAGCCCGGCCAAAGCAGCGGAGGGATGGTGCGCCACACCTGCACGCGCGCGGCCCTCTCCCCGGGCCTCCAGGAGAGACCACCACACGGGAAAAGCAGGCAGGCAGGCAGGCACACAACCCACAGGAGTAGGGTGCCTGGGCCTGAGCCTCTCCTCCCGCTTGCGCGACCCCGGGCGTGGCTCGGACCCCATCGGCCCTCCGCAGACACTGGAGGCCTGCCCCGGGGTCCCACGGTGACTGCCCACCCCCCCGGGCTCTACATCCTTAACGGAGCCCAGCACCGGGCGAGATCCTCCGCCAGTGGAGGAGCTGTCGCTTCAACACTGCCCCCTTGCGTCGGTCCCATTCCGTGACACAGCCTGTGCGTCCCTCCTTGCTCCCCCCCCCCCACTCCCAACCGCTGTCTCTCTGGCTTCTGTCACCGCCTGGGAAGTGGCAGAGGCCCCGTGGAGCCACGGGTGGCCCGAAGGGGCCTCACTGCAGGCAAAGAGTAACCCGCTGCCCACGCCCGCCGCGGCCTGAGGAGGCGGGGAGCAGGCGGGAGGCGCGGCGCTGCTGGAGCCGGCCGACGGGGAGAGGCTCGCCGCCTGCGCGGCCCAACAACCTGGCGAGGCCCAACAACCTGGTGCGCGCTCACCACGCAGGCCGGGCGGCTGCTCTTGGGGCGCCGGGAGCCCGGTCACAGCATCTACGGCCATACCACCCTGCTCGCGCTCGATCTCGTCTGATCTCGGAAGCTAAGCAGGGTTCGGCCTGGTTAGTACTTGGATGGGAGACCGCCTGGGAATACCGGGTGCTCTAGGCTTTTGCCCGCCACTCCTTTTGCGGCCCCCATGCCCCAGGACCCTCTGCAGCCGCCAACCCCGCCACAGGACCCCTGGCCAGCGGGGCTGGGCGGGGTGGGGGGGGTGGGTGGTGGGAGGGTGGGGTCCGGGCCGCCGTGGAGAACTACAGCCTCGCAGACCGGGCCTCACGCCAGGCGCCTGGCCAGGTCTCCCCCCACAGCCCCTTCTATAGCCTCTTTTTTCCCCGCAAGCGCAAGCGGTCAACCCGCAGACCTTCGCCGCGCCCACTACCCCGCCGCCAAAGCCCAAGCCCAGGGCTGCCTGCCGGCGCTGGCCTACAAACTGCCTCGGGCGGCTTTCTCCTGCAAAGGCATTGCGGCTCCTTGGCAACTCCGTGTCCTTGGCACAGGGGTGACCGTCCCACTGCCTGCACCCGGGCCCGGAGACAGAGGGACTGGTTGTCCCAGGACAGCAACCTAGGGGACGCCCAGCCGCCCCACCCCACCGGAGGCCTCCATCTCCGCCGGCAGGCACCGCGGCCCCTCCCCCAGCGCCCTTCCTTCTCCCAGGAGAGCCCTGCGCCCTCGGTTCCCGCCGGCCGCGGCGGCCCCCGGCGCACACCCACAAAAGAGCCCGGCCAAAGCAGCGGAGGGATGGAGCACCACACCTGCACGCGCGCGGCCCTCTCCCCGGGCCTCCAGGAGAGACCGCCACACGGGAAAAGCAGGCAGGCAGGCAGGCAAACAACCCACAGGAGTAGGGTGCCTGGGCCTGAGCCTCTCCTCCCGCGTGCGGGACCACGGGCGGGGCTCGGACCCCACCGGCACTCCGCAGACACTGGAGGCCTGCCCCGGGGTCCCACGGTGACTGCCCACAAACCCGGGGTCTACATCCTTAAAGGAGCCCAGCACCGGGCTCGACCGTCCGCCAGTGGAGGAGCTGTCGCTTCAACACTGCCCCCGTGCGTCGGTCCCATTCCGTGACACAGCCTGTGCGTCCCTCCTTGCTCCCCCCCCCACTCCCAACCGCTGTCTCTCTGGCTTCTGTCACACCCAGGGAAGTGGCAGAGGCCCCGTGGAGCCACGGGTGGCCGAAGGGGCCTCGCTGCCGGCAAAGAGTAACCCGCTGCCCACGCCCGCGGCGTCCTGAGGAGGCGGGGAGCAGTCGGGGGTCGCGGCGCTGCTGGAGCCGGCCGGCGGGAAGAGGCTCGCCGCCTGCGCGGCCCAACAACCTGGCGCGGCCCAACAACCTGGCGCGCGCTCACCACGCAGGCCGGGCGGCTGCTCTTGGGGCGCCGGGAGCCCGGTCCCAGCGTCTACGGCCATACCACCCTGCTCGCGCTCGATCTCCTCTGATCTCGGAAGCTAAGCAGGGTTGGGCCTGGTTAGAACTTGGATGGGAGACCGCCTGGGAATACCGGGCTGCTCTAGGCTTTTGCCCGCCACTCCTTTTGCGGCCGCCAAGCCCCAGGACCCTCTGCAGCCGCCAACCCCGCCACAGGATCCCTGGCCAGCGGGGCTGGGCTGGGTAGGGGGGGTGGGTGGTGGGAGGGTGGGGTCCGGGCCGCCGCCGAGAACTACAACCTCGCAGACCGGGCCTCACGCCAGGCGCCTGGCCAGGTCTCCCCCCACAGCCCCTTCTATAGCCTCTTTTATCCCCGCAAGCACAAGCGGTCAACCCGCAGACCTTCGCTGCGCCCACTATCCCGCCGCCAAAGCCCAAGCTCAGGGCTGCCTGCCGGCGCAGGCCTCCAAACGGCCTCGGGCGGCTTTCTCCTGCCAAGGCAGTGCGGCTCCTTGGCACCTCGGTGACCTTGGCACAGGGGTGACCGTCCCACTGCCTGCACCCGGGCCCGGAGACAGAGGGACCGGTTGTGCCAGGATAGCAAGCCAAGGGGACGCCCAGCCGCTTCACCCCACCGGAGGACTCCGTCTCCGCGGGCAGGCACCGCGGCCCCTCCCCCAGCGCCCTTCCTTCTCCCAGGAGAGCCCTGCGCGCTCGGTTCCCGCTGGCCGGCCGAGGCGGCCCCTGGCGCAGAGCCACAAAAGAGCCCGGCCAAAGCAGCGGAGGGATGGAGCGCCACACCTGCACGCGCGCGGCCCTCTCCCCGGGCCTCCAGGAGAGACCACCACACGGGAAAAGCAGGCAGGCAGGCAGGCACACAACCCACAGGAGTAGGGTGCCTGGGCCTGAGCCTCTCCTCCCGCTTGCGCGACCCCGGGCGGGTTCGGACCCCACCGGCCCTCCGCAGACACTGGAGGCCTGCCCCGGGGTCCCACGGTGACTGCCCACCCCCCCGGGCTCTACATCCTTAACGGAGCCCAGCACCGGGCGAGATCCTTCGCCAGTGGAGGAGCTGTCGCTTCAACACTGCCCCCTTGCGTCGGTCCCATTTCGTGACACAGCCTGTGCGTCCCTCCTTGCTCCCCCCCCCCACTCCCAACCGCTGTCTCTCTGGCTTCTGTCACCGCCTGGGAAGTGGCAGAGGCCCCGTGGAGCCACGGGTGGCCCGAAGGGGCCTCACTGCAGGCAAAGAGTAACCCGCTGCCCACGCCCACCGCGGCCTGAGGAGGCGGGGAGCAGGCGGGAGGCGCGGCGCTGCTGGAGCCGGCCGACGGGGAGAGGCTCGCCGCCTGCGCGGCCCAACAACCTGGCGAGGCCCAACAACCTGGTGCGCGCTCACCACGCAGGCCGGGCGGCTGCTCTTGGGGCGCCGGGAGCCCGGTCACAGCATCTACGGCCATACCACCCTGCTCGCGCTCGATCTCGTCTGATCTCGGAAGCTAAGCAGGGTTTGGCCTGGTTAGTACTTGCATGGGAGACCGCCTGATAATACCGGGTGCTCTAGGCTTTTGCCCGCCACTCCTTTTGCGGCCCCCATGCCCCAGGACCTTCTGCAGCCGCCAACCCCGCCACAGGACCCCTGGCCAGCGGGGCTGGGCGGGGTGGAGGGGATGGGTAGTGGGAGGGTGGGATCCGGGCCGCCGCCGAGACCTACAGCCTCGCAGACCCGGCCTCACGCCAGGCGCCTGGCGAGGTCTCCCCCCAAAGCCCCTCTATAGCCTCTTTTTTCCCCGCAAGCGCAAGCGGTCAACCCACAGACCTTCGCAGCGCCCACTACCCCGCCCCCAATGTCCAAGCCCAGGACTGCCTGCCGGCGCTGGCCTACAAACTGCCTCGGGCGGCTTTCTCCTGCCAAGGCATTGCGGCTCCTTGGCAACTCCGTGTCCTTGGCACAGGGGTGACCGTCCCACTGCCTGCACCCGGGCCCGGAGACAGAGGGACTGGTTGTCCCAGGACAGCAACCTAGGGGACGCCCAGCCGCCCCACCCCACCGGAGGCCTCCATCTCCGCCGGCAGGCACCGCGGCCCCTCCCCCAGCGCCCTTCCTTCTCCCAGGAGAGCCCTGCGCCCTCGGTTCCCGCCGGCCGCGGCGGCCCCCGGCGCACACCCACAAAAGAGCCCGGCCAAAGCAGCGGAGGGATGGAGCGCCACACCTGCACGCGCGCGGCCCTCTCCCCGGGCCTCCAGGAGAGACCGCCACACGGGAAAAGCAGGCAGGCAGGCAGGCAAACAACCCACAGGAGTAGGGTGCCTGGGCCTGAGCCTCTCCTCCCGCGTGCGGGACCCCGGGCGGGGCTCGGACCCCACCGGCACTCCGCAGACACTGGAGGCCTGCCCCGGGGTCCCACGGTGACTGCCCACCCCCCCGGGCTCTACATCCTTAACGGAGCCCAGCACCGGGCGAGATCGTCCGCCAGTGGAGGAGCTGTCGCTTCAACACTGCCCCCGTGCGTCGCTCCCATTCCGTGACACAGGCTGTGCGTCCCTCCTTGCTCCCCCCCCCCACTCCCAACCGCTGTCTCTCTGGATTCTGTCACACCCAGGGAAGTGGCAGAGGCCCCGTGGAGCCACGGGTGGCCGAAGGGGCCTCGCTGCCGGCAAAGAGTAACCCGCTGCCCACGCCCGCGGCGTCCTGAGGAGGCGGGGAGCAGTCGGGAGTCGCGGCGCTGCTGGAGCCGGCCGGCGGGAAGAGGCTCGCCGCCTGCGCGGCCCAAAAACCTGGCGCGGCCCAACAACCTGGCGCGCGCTCACCACGCAGGCCGGGCGGCTGCTCTTGGGGCGCCGGGAGCCCGGTCCCAGCGTCTACGGCCATACCACCCTGCACGCGCCCGATCTCGTCTGATCTCGGAAGCTAAGCAGGGTTGGGCCTGGTTAGTACTTGGATGGGAGACCGCCTGGGAATACCGGGCTGCTCTAGGCTTTTGCCCGCCACTCCTTTTGCGGCCGCCAAGCCCCAGGACCCTCTGCAGCCGCCAACCCCGCCACAGGATCCCTGGCCAGCGGGGCTGGGCGGGGTGGGGGCGGTGGGTGGTGGGAGGGTGGGGTCCGGGCCGCCGTGGAGAACTACAGCCTCGCAGACCGGGCCTCACGCCAGGCGCCTGGCCAGGTCTCCCCCCACAGCCCCTTCTATAGCCTCTTTTATCCCCGCAAGCACAAGCGGTCAACCCGCAGACCTTCGCCGCGCCCACTATCCCGCCGCCAAAGCCCAAGCCCAGGGCTGCCTGCCGGCGCAGGCCTCCAAACGGCCTCGGGCGGCTTTCTCCTGCCAAGGCAGTGCGGCTACTTGGCACCTTGGTGACCTTGGCACAGGGGTGACCGTCCCACTGCCTGCACCCGGGCCCGGAGACAGAGGGACCGGTTGTGCCAGGATAGCAAGCCAAGGGGACGCCCAGCCGCCCCACCCCACCGGAGGACTCCGTCTCCGCGGGCAGGCACCGCGGCCCCTCCCCCAGCGCCCTTCCTTCTCCCAGGAGAGCATTGCGCGCTCGGTTCCCGCCGGCCGGCCGAGGCGGCCCCTGGCGCACAGCCACAAAAGAGCCCGGCCAAAGCAGCGGAGGGATGGTGCGCCACACCTGCACGCGCGCGGCCCTCTCCCCGGGCCTCCAGGAGAGACCACCACACGGGAAAAGCAGGCAGGCAGGCAGGCACACAACCCACAGGAGTAGGGTGCCTGGGCCTGAGCCTCTCCTCCCGCTTGCGCGACCCCGGGCGTGGCTCGGACCCCATCGGCCCTCCGCAGACACTGGAGGCCTGCCCCGGGGTCCCACGGTGACTGCCCACCCCCCCGGGCTCTACATCCTTAACGGAGCCCAGCACCGGGCGAGATCCTTCGCCAGTGGAGGAGCTGTCGCTTCAACACTGCCCCCTTGCGTCGGTACCATTTCGTGACACAGCCTGTACGTCCCTCCTTGCTCCCCCCCCCCACTCCCAACCGCTGTCTCTCTGGCTTCTGTCACCGCCTGGGAAGTGGCAGAGGCCCCGTGGAGCCACGGGTGGCCCGAAGGGGCCTCACTGCAGGCAAAGAGTAACCCGCTGCCCACGCCCGCCGCGGCCTGAGGAGGCGGGGAGCAGGCGGGAGGCGCGGCGCTGCTGGAGCCGGCCGGCGGGTAGAGGCTCGCCGCCTGCGCGGCCCAACAACCTGGCGAGGCCCAACAACCTGGTGCGCGCTCACCACGCAGGCTGCGCGGCTGCTCTTGGGGCGCCGGGAGCCCGGTCACAGCATCTACGGCCATACCACCCTGCTCGCGCTCGATCTCGTCTGATCTCGGAAGCTAAGCAGGGTTCGGCCTGGTTAGTACTTGGATGGGAGACCGCCTGGGAATACCGGGTGCTCTAGGCTTTTGCCCGCCACTCCTTTTGCGGCCCCCATGCCCCAGGAGCTTCTTCAGCCGCCAACCCCGCCACAGGACCCCTGGCCAGCGGGGCTGGGCGTGGTGGAGGGGATGGGTAGTGGGAGGGTGGGATCCGGGCCGCCGCCGAGACCTACAGCCTCGCAGACCCGGCCTCACGCCAGGCGCCTGGCGAGGTCTCCCCCCACAGCCCCTCTATAGCCTCTTTTTTCCCCGCAAGCGCAAGCGGTCAACCCACAGACCTTCGCAGCGCCCACTACCCCGCCCCCAATGTCCAAGCCCAGGACTGCCTGTCGGCGCTGGCCTACAAACTGCCTCGGGCGGCTTTCTCCTGCCAAGGCATTGCGGCTCCTTGGCAACTCCGTGTCCTTGGCACAGGGGTGATCGTCCCACTGCCTGCACCCGGGCCCGGAGACGGAGGGACTGGTTGTCCCAGGACAGCAACCTAGGGGACGCCCAGCCGCCCCACCCCACCGGAGGCCTCCATCTCCGCCGGCAGGCACCGCGGCCCCTCCCCCAGCGCCCTTCCATCTCCCAGGAGAGCCCTGCGCCCTCGGTTCCCGCCGGCCACGGCGGCCCCCGGCGCACACCCACAAAAGAGCCCGGCCAAAGCAGCGGAGGGATGGAGCGCCACACCTGCACGCGCGCGGCCTTCTCCCGGGGCCTCCAGGAGAGACCGCCACACGGGAAAAGCAGGCAGTCAGGCAGGCACACAACCCACAGGAGTAGGGTGCCTGGGCCTGAGCCTCTCCTCCCGCGTGCGATACCCCGGGCGGGGCTTGGACCCCACCGGCACTCCGCAGACACTGGAGGCCTGCCCCGGGGTCCCACGGTGACTGCCCACCCCCCCGGGCTCTACATCCTTAACGGAGCCCAGCACCGGGCGAGATCGTCCGCCAGTGGAGGAGCTGTCGCTTCAACACTGCCCCCTTGCGTCGGTCCCATTCCGTGACAAAGCCTGTGCGTCCCTCCTTGCTCCCCGCCCCCACTCCCAACCGCTGTCTCTCTGGCTTCTGTCACCGCCTGGGAAGTGGCAGAGGCCCCGTGGAGCCACGGGTGGCCCGAAGGGGCCTCACTGCAGGCAAAGAGTAACCCGCTGCCCACGCCCGCGGCGGCCTGAGGAGGCGGGGAGCAGGCGGGAGGCGCGGCGCTGCTGGAGCCGGCCGGAGGGGAGAGGCTCGCCGCCTGCGCGGCCCAACAACCTGGCGCGACCCAACAACCTGGTGCGCTCACCACGCAGGCCGGGCGGCTGCTCTTGGGGCGCCGGGAGCCCGGTCCCAGCGTCTACGGCCATACCACCCTGCTCGCGCTCGATCTCGTCTGATCTCGGAAGCTAAGCAGGGTTCGGCCTGGTTAGTACTTGGATGGGAGACCGCCTGGGAATACCGGGTGCTCTAGGCTTTTGCCCGCCACTCCTTTTGTGGCCCCCATGCCCCAGGACCTTCTGCAGCCGCCAACCCCGCCACGGGACCCCTGGCCAGCGGGGCTGGGCGGGGTGGAGGGGATGGGTAGTGGGAGGGTGGGATCCGGGCCGCCGCCGAGTCCTACAGCCTCGCAGACCCGGCCTCACGCCAGGCGCCTGGCGAGGTCTCCCCCCACAGCCCCTCTATAGCCTCTTTTTTCCCCGCAAGCGCAAGCGGTCAACCCACAGACCTTTGCCGCGCCCACTACCCCGCCCCCAATGTCCAAGCCCAGGACTGCCTGCCGGCGCTGGCCTACAAACTGCCTCGGGCGGCTTTCTCCTGCCAAGGCATTGCGGCTCCTTGGCAACTCCGTGTCCTTGGCACAGGGGTGACCGTCCCACTGCCTGCACCCGGGCCCGGAGACAGAGGGACTGGTTGTCCCAGGACAGCAACCTAGGGGACGCCCAGCCGCCCCACCCCACCGGAGGCCTCCATCTCCGCCGGCAGGCACCGCGGCCCCTCCCCCAGCGCCCTTCCTTCTCCCAGGAGAGCCCTGCGCCCTCGGTTCCCGCCGGCCGCGGCGGCCCCCGGCGCACACCCACAAAAGAGCCCGGCCAAAGCAGCGGAGGGATGGAGCGCCACACCTGCACGCGCGCGGCCCTCTCCCCGGGCCTCCAGGAGAGACCGCCACACGGGAAAAGCAGGCAGGCAGGCAGGCAAACAACCCACAGGAGTAGGGTGCCTGGGCCTGAGCCTCTCCTCCCGCGTGCAGGACCCCGGGCGGGGCTCGGACCCCACCGGCACTCCGCAGACACTGGAGGCCTGCCCCAAGGTCCCACGGTGACTGCCCACAAACCCGGGCTCTACATCCTTAAAGGAGCCCAGCACCGGGCTCGACCGTCCGCCAGTGGAGGAGCTGTCGCTTCAACACTGCCCCCGTGCGTCGGTCCCATTCCGTGACACAGGCTGTGCGTCCCTCCTTGCTCCCCCCCCCACTCCCAACCGCTGTCTCTCTGGCTTCTGTCACACCCAGGGAAGTGGCAGAGGCCCCGTGGAGCCACGGGTGGCCGAAGGGGCCTCGCTGCCGGCAAAGAGTAACCCGCTGCCCACGCCCGCGGCGTCCTGAGGAGGCGGGGAGCAGTCGGGAGTCGCGGCGCTGCTGGAGTCGGCCGGCGGGAAGAGGCTCGCCGCCTGCGCGGCCCAACAACCTGGCGCGGCCCAACAACCTGGCGCGCGCTCACCACGCAGGCCGGGCGGCTGCTCTTGGGGCGCCGGGAGCCCGGTCCCAGCGTCTACGGCCATACCACCCTGCACGCGCCCGATCTCGTCTGATCTCGGAAGCTAAGCAGGGTTGGGCCTGGTTAGAACTTGGATGGGAGACCGCCTGGGAATACCGGGCTGCTCTAGGCTTTTGCCCGCCACTCCTTTTGCGGCCGCCAAGCCCCAGGACCCTCTGCAGCCGCCAACCCCGCCACAGGATCCCTGGCCAGCGGGGCTGGGCGGGGTGGGGGCGGTGGGTGGTGGGAGGGTGGGGTCCGGGCCGCCGTGGAGAACTACAGCCTCGCAGACCGGGCCTCACGCCAGGCGCCTGGCCAGGTCTCCCCCCACAGCCCCTTCTATAGCCTCTTTTATCCCCGCAAGCACAAGCGGTCAACCCGCAGACCTTCGCCGCGCCCACTATCCCGCCGCCAAAGCCCAAGCCCAGGGCTGCCTGCCGGCGCAGGCCTCCAAACGGCCTCGGGCGGCTTTCTCCTGCCAAGGCAGTGCGGCTACTTGGCACCTTGGTGACCTTGGCACAGGGGTGACCGTCCCACTGCCTGCACCCGGGCCCGGAGACAGAGGGACCGGTTGTGCCAGGATAGCAAGCCAAGGGGACGCCCAGCCGCCCCACCCCACCGGAGGACTCCGTCTCCGCGGGCAGGCACCGCGGCCCCTCCCCCAGCGCCCTTTCTTCTCCCAGGAGAGCATTGCGCGCTCGGTTCCCGCCGGCCGGCCGAGGCGGCCCCTGGCGCACAGCCACAAAAGAGCCCGGCCAAAGCAGCGGAGGGATGGTGCGCCACACCTGCACGCGCGCGGCCCTCTCCCCGGGCCTCCAGGAGAGACCACCACACGGGAAAAGCAGGCAGGCAGGCAGGCACACAACCCACAGGAGTAGGGTGCCTGGGCCTGAGCCTCTCCTCCCGCTTGCGCGACCCCGGGCGTGGCTCGGACCCCATCGGCCCTCCGCAGACACTGGAGGCCTGCCCCGGGGTCCCACGGTGACTGCCCACCCCCCCGGGCTCTACATCCTTAACGGAGCCCAGCACCGGGCGAGATCCTCCGCCAGTGGAGGAGCTGTCGCTTCAACACTGCCCCCTTGCGTCGGTCCCATTCCGTGACACAGCCTGTGCGTCCCTCCTTGCTCCCCCCCCCCCACTCCCAACCGCTGTCTCTCTGGCTTCTGTCACCGCCTGGGAAGTGGCAGAGGCCCCGTGGAGCCACGGGTGGCCCGAAGGGGCCTCACTGCAGGCAAAGAGTAACCCGCTGCCCACGCCCGCCGCGGCCTGAGGAGGCGGGGAGCAGGCGGGAGGCGCGGCGCTGCTGGAGCCGGCCGACGGGGAGAGGCTCGCCGCCTGCGCGGCCCAACAACCTGGCGAGGCCCAACAACCTGGTGCGCGCTCACCACGCAGGCCGGGCGGCTGCTCTTGGGGCGCCGGGAGCCCGGTCACAGCATCTACGGCCATACCACCCTGCTCGCGCTCGATCTCGTCTGATCTCGGAAGCTAAGCAGGGTTCGGCCTGGTTAGTACTTGGATGGGAGACCGCCTGGGAATACCGGGTGCTCTAGGCTTTTGCCCGCCACTCCTTTTGCGGCCCCCATGCCCCAGGACCCTCTGCAGCCGCCAACCCCGCCACAGGACCCCTGGCCAGCGGGGCTGGGCGGGGTGGGGGGGGTGGGTGGTGGGAGGGTGGGGTCCGGGCCGCCGTGGAGAACTACAGCCTCGCAGACCGGGCCTCACGCCAGGCGCCTGGCCAGGTCTTTCCCCACAGCCCCTTCTATAGCCTCTTTTTTCCCCGCAAGCGCAAGCGGTCAACCCGCAGACCTTCGCCGCGCCCACTACCCCGCCGCCAAAGCCCAAGCCCAGGGCTGCCTGCCGGCGCTGGCCTACAAACTGCCTCGGGCGGCTTTCTCCTGCAAAGGCATTGCGGCTCCTTGGCAACTCCGTGTCCTTGGCACAGGGGTGACCGTCCCACTGCCTGCACCCGGGCCCGGAGACAGAGGGACTGGTTGTCCCAGGACAGCAACCTAGGGGACGCCCAGCCGCCCCACCCCACCGGAGGCCTCCATCTCCGCAGGCAGGCACCGCGGCCCCTCCCCCAGCGCCCTTCCTTCTCCCAGGAGAGCCCTGCGCCCTCGGTTCCCGCCGGCCGCGGCGGCCCCCGGCGCACACCCACAAAAGAGCCCGGCCAAAGCAGCGGAGGGATGGAGCACCACACCTGCACGCGCGCGGCCCTCTCCCCGGGCCTCCAGGAGAGACCGCCACACGGGAAAAGCAGGCAGGCAGGCAGGCAAACAACCCACAGGAGTAGGGTGCCTGGGCCTGAGCCTCTCCTCCCGCGTGCGGGACCCCGGGCGGGGCTCGGACCCCACCGGCACTCCGCAGACACTGGAGGCCTGCCCCGGGGTCCCACGGTGACTGCCCACAAACCCGGGGTCTACATCCTTAAAGGAGCCCAGCACCGGGCTCGACCGTCCGCCAGTGGAGGAGCTGTCGCTTCAACACTGCCCCCGTGCGTCGGTCCCATTCCGTGACACAGCCTGTGCGTCCCTCCTTGCTCCCCCCCCCCACTCCCAACCGCTGTCTCTCTGGCTTCTGTCACACCCAGGGAAGTGGCAGAGGCCCCGTGGAGCCACGGGTGGCCGAAGGGGCCTCGCTGCCGGCAAAGAGTAACCCGCTGCCCACGCCCGCGGCGTCCTGAGGAGGCGGGGAGCAGTCGGGGGTCGCGGCGCTGCTGGAGCCGGCCGGCGGGAAGAGGCTCGCCGCCTGCGCGGCCCAACAACCTGGCGCGGCCCAACAACCTGGCGCGCGCTCACCACGCAGGCCGGGCGGCTGCTCTTGGGGCGCCGGGAGCCCGGTCCCAGCGTCTACGGCCATACCACCCTGCTCGCGCTCGATCTCCTCTGATCTCGGAAGCTAAGCAGGGTTGGGCCTGGTTAGAACTTGGATGGGAGACCGCCTGGGAATACCGGGCTGCTCTAGGCTTTTGCCCGCCACTCCTTTTGCGGCCGCCAAGCCCCAGGACCCTCTGCAGCCGCCAACCCCGCCACAGGACCCCTGGCCAGCGGGGCTGGGCGTGGTGGAGGGGATGGGTAGTGGGAGGGTGGGATCCGGGCCGCCGCCGAGACCTACAGCCTCGCAGACCCGGCCTCACGCCAGGCGCCTGGCGAGGTCTCCCCCCACAGCCCCTCTATAGCCTCTTTTTTCCCCGCAAGCGCAAGCGGTCAACCCACAGACCTTCGCAGCGCCCACTACCCCGCCCCCAATGTCCAAGCCCAGGACTGCCTGTCGGCGCTGGCCTACAAACTGCCTCGGGCGGCTTTCTCCTGCCAAGGCATTGCGGCTCCTTGGCAACTCCGTGTCCTTGGCACAGGGGTGATCGTCCCACTGCCTGCACCCGGGCCCGGAGACGGAGGGACTGGTTGTCCCAGGACAGCAACCTAGGGGACGCCCAGCCGCCCCACCCCACCGGAGGCCTCCATCTCCGCCGGCAGGCACCGCGGCCCCTCCCCCAGCGCCCTTCCATCTCCCAGGAGAGCCCTGCGCCCTCGGTTCCCGCCGGCCACGGCGGCCCCCGGCGCACACCCACAAAAGAGCCCGGCCAAAGCAGCGGAGGGATGGAGCGCCACACCTGCACGCGCGCGGCCTTCTCCCGGGGCCTCCAGGAGAGACCGCCACACGGGAAAAGCAGGCAGTCAGGCAGGCACACAACCCACAGGAGTAGGGTGCCTGGGCCTGAGCCTCTCCTCCCGCGTGCGATACCCCGGGCGGGGCTTGGACCCCACCGGCACTCCGCAGACACTGGAGGCCTGCCCCGGGGTCCCACGGTGACTGCCCACCCCCCCGGGCTCTACATCCTTAACGGAGCCCAGCACCGGGCGAGATCGTCCGCCAGTGGAGGAGCTGTCGCTTCAACACTGCCCCCTTGCGTCGGTCCCATTCCGTGACAAAGCCTGTGCGTCCCTCCTTGCTCCCCCCCCCCACTCCCAACCGCTGTCTCTCTGGCTTCTGTCACCGCCTGGGAAGTGGCAGAGGCCCCGTGGAGCCACGGGTGGCCCGAAGGGGCCTCACTGCAGGCAAAGAGTAACCCGCTGCCCACGCCCGCGGCGGCCTGAGGAGGCGGGGAGCAGGCGGGAGGCGCGGCGCTGCTGGAGCCGGCCGGAGGGGAGAGGCTCGCCGCCTGCGCGGCCCAACAACCTGGCGCGACCCAACAACCTGGTGCGCTCACCACGCAGGCCGGGCGGCTGCTCTTGGGGCGCCGGGAGCCCGGTCCCAGCGTCTACGGCCATACCACCCTGCTCGCGCTCGATCTCGTCTGATCTCGGAAGCTAAGCAGGGTTCGGCCTGGTTAGTACTTGGATGGGAGACCGCCTGGGAATACCGGGTGCTCTAGGCTTTTGCCCGCCACTCCTTTTGTGGCCCCCATGCCCCAGGACCTTCTGCAGCCGCCAACCCCGCCACGGGACCCCTGGCCAGCGGGGCTGGGCGGGGTGGAGGGGATGGGTAGTGGGAGGGTGGGATCCGGGCCGCCGCCGAGACCTACAGCCTCGCAGACCCGGCCTCACGCCAGGCGCCTGGCGAGGTCTCCCCCCACAGCCCCTCTATAGCCTCTTTTTTCCCCGCAAGCGCAAGCGGTCAACCCACAGACCTTTGCCGCGCCCACTACCCCGCCCCCAATGTCCAAGCCCAGGACTGCCTGCCGGCGCTGGCCTACAAACTGCCTCGGGCGGCTTTCTCCTGCCAAGGCATTGCGGCTCCTTGGCAACTCCGTGTCCTTGGCACAGGGGTGACCGTCCCACTGCCTGCACCCGGGCCCGGAGACAGAGGGACTGGTTGTCCCAGGACAGCAACCTAGGGGACGCCCAGCCGCCCCAGCCCACCGGAGGCCTCCATCTCCGCCGGCAGGCACCGCGGCCCCTCCCCCAGCGCCCTTCCTTCTCCCAGGAGAGCCCTGCGCCCTCGGTTCCCGCCGGCCACGGCGGCCCCCGGCGCACACCCACAAAAGAGCCCGGCCAAAGCAGCGGAGGGATGGAGCGCCACACCTGCACGCGCGCGGCCCTCTCCCCGGGCCTCCAGGAGAGACCGCCACACGGGAAAAGCAGGCAGGCAGGCAGGCAAACAACCCACAGGAGTAGGGTGCCTGGGCCTGAGCCTCTCCTCCCGCGTGCAGGACCCCGGGCGGGGCTCGGACCCCACCGGCACTCCGCAGACACTGGAGGCCTGCCCCAAGGTCCCACGGTGACTGCCCACAAACCCGGGCTCTACATCCTTAAAGGAGCCCAGCACCGGGCTCGACCGTCCGCCAGTGGAGGAGCTGTCGCTTCAACACTGCCCCCGTGCGTCGGTCCCATTCCGTGACACAGCCTGTGCGTCCCTCCTTGCTCCCCCCCCCCACTCCCAACCGCTGTCTCTCTGGCTTCTGTCACACCCAGGGAAGTGGCAGAGGCCCCGTGGAGCCACGGGTGGCCGAAGGGGCCTCGCTGCCGGCAAAGAGTAACCCGCTGCCCACGCCCGCGGCGTCCTGAGGAGGCGGGGAGCAGTCGGGGGTCGCGGCGCTGCTGGAGCCGGCCGGCGGGAAGAGGCTCGCCGCCTGCGCGGCCCAACAACCTGGCGCGGCCCAACAACCTGGCGCGCGCTCACCACGCAGGCCGGGCGGCTGCTCTTGGGGCGCCGGGAGCCCGGTCCCAGCGTCTACGGCCATACCACCCTGCTCGCGCTCGATCTCCTCTGATCTCGGAAGCTAAGCAGGGTTGGGCCTGGTTAGAACTTGGATGGGAGACCGCCTGGGAATACCGGGCTGCTCTAGGCTTTTGCCCGCCACTCCTTTTGCGGCCGCCAAGCCCCAGGACCCTCTGCAGCCGCCAACCCCGCCACAGGATCCCTGGCCAGCGGGGCTGGGCTGGGTAGGGGGGGTGGGTGGTGGGAGGGTGGGGTCCGGGCCGCCGCCGAGAACTACAACCTCGCAGACCGGGCCTCACGCCAGGCGCCTGGCCAGGTCTCCCCCCACAGCCCCTTCTATAGCCTCTTTTATCCCCGCAAGCACAAGCGGTCAACCCGCAGACCTTCGCTGCGCCCACTATCCCGCCGCCAAAGCCCAAGCTCAGGGCTGCCTGCCGGCGCAGGCCTCCAAACGGCCTCGGGCGGCTTTCTCCTGCCAAGGCAGTGCGGCTCCTTGGCACCTCGGTGACCTTGGCACAGGGGTGACCGTCCCACTGCCTGCACCCGGGCCCGGAGACAGAGGGACCGGTTGTGCCAGGATAGCAAGCCAAGGGGACGCCCAGCCGCTTCACCCCACCGGAGGACTCCGTCTCCGCGGGCAGGCACCGCGGCCCCTCCCCCAGCGCCCTTCCTTCTCCCAGGAGAGCCCTGCGCGCTCGGTTCCCGCTGGCCGGCCGAGGCGGCCCCTGGCGCAGAGCCACAAAAGAGCCCGGCCAAAGCAGCGGAGGGATGGAGCGCCACACCTGCACGCGCGCGGCCCTCTCCCCGGGCCTCCAGGAGAGACCACCACACGGGAAAAGCAGGCAGGCAGGCAGGCACACAACCCACAGGAGTAGGGTGCCTGGGCCTGAGCCTCTCCTCCCGCTTGCGCGACCCCGGGCGGGTTCGGACCCCACCGGCCCTCCGCAGACACTGGAGGCCTGCCCCGGGGTCCCACGGTGACTGCCCACCCCCCCGGGCTCTACATCCTTAACGGAGCCCAGCACCGGGCGAGATCCTTCGCCAGTGGAGGAGCTGTCGCTTCAACACTGCCCCCTTGCGTCGGTCCCATTTCGTGACACAGCCTGTGCGTCCCTCCTTGCTCCCCCCCCCCACTCCCAACCGCTGTCTCTCTGGCTTCTGTCACCGCCTGGGAAGTGGCAGAGGCCCCGTGGAGCCACGGGTGGCCCGAAGGGGCCTCACTGCAGGCAAAGAGTAACCCGCTGCCCACGCCCGCCGCGGCCTGAGGAGGCGGGGAGCAGGCGGGAGGCGCGGCGCTGCTGGAGCCGGCCGACGGGGAGAGGCTCGCCGCCTGCGCGGCCCAACAACCTGGCGAGGCCCAACAACCTGGTGCGCGCTCACCACGCAGGCCGGGCGGCTGCTCTTGGGGCGCCGGGAGCCCGGTCACAGCATCTACGGCCATACCACCCTGCTCGCGCTCGATCTCGTCTGATCTCGGAAGCTAAGCAGGGTTTGGCCTGGTTAGTACTTGCATGGGAGACCGCCTGATAATACCGGGTGCTCTAGGCTTTTGCCCGCCACTCCTTTTGCGGCCCCCATGCCCCAGGACCTTCTGCAGCCGCCAACCCCGCCACAGGACCCCTGGCCAGCGGGGCTGGGCGGGGTGGAGGGGATGGGTAGTGGGAGGGTGGGATCCGGGCCGCCGCCGAGACCTACAGCCTCGCAGACCCGGCCTCACGCCAGGCGCCTGGCGAGGTCTCCCCCCAAAGCCCCTCTATAGCCTCTTTTTTCCCCGCAAGCGCAAGCGGTCAACCCACAGACCTTCGCAGCGCCCACTACCCCGCCCCCAATGTCCAAGCCCAGGACTGCCTGCCGGCGCTGGCCTACAAACTGCCTCGGGCGGCTTTCTCCTGCCAAGGCATTGCGGCTCCTTGGCAACTCCGTGTCCTTGGCACAGGGGTGACCGTCCCACTGCCTGCACCCGGGCCCGGAGACAGAGGGACTGGTTGTCCCAGGACAGCAACCTAGGGGACGCCCAGCCGCCCCACCCCACCGGAGGCCTCCATCTCCGCCGGCAGGCACCGCGGCCCCTCCCCCAGCGCCCTTCCTTCTCCCAGGAGAGCCCTGCGCCCTCGGTTCCCGCCGGCCGCGGCGGCCCCCGGCGCACACCCACAAAAGAGCCCGGCCAAAGCAGCGGAGGGATGGAGCGCCACACCTGCACGCGCGCGGCCCTCTCCCCGGGCCTCCAGGAGAGACCGCCACACGGGAAAAGCAGGCAGGCAGGCAGGCAAACAACCCACAGGAGTAGGGTGCCTGGGCCTGAGCCTCTCCTCCCGCGTGCGGGACCCCGGGCGGGGCTCGGACCCCACCGGCACTCCGCAGACACTGGAGGCCTGCCCCGGGGTCCCACGGTGACTGCCCACCCCCCCGGGCTCTACATCCTTAACGGAGCCCAGCACCGGGCGAGATCGTCCGCCAGTGGAGGAGCTGTCGCTTCAACACTGCCCCCGTGCGTCGCTCCCATTCCGTGACACAGGCTGTGCGTCCCTCCTTGCTCCCCCCCCCCACTCCCAACCGCTGTCTCTCTGGATTCTGTCACACCCAGGGAAGTGGCAGAGGCCCCGTGGAGCCACGGGTGGCCGAAGGGGCCTCGCTGCCGGCAAAGAGTAACCCGCTGCCCACGCCCGCGGCGTCCTGAGGAGGCGGGGAGCAGTCGGGAGTCGCGGCGCTGCTGGAGCCGGCCGGCGGGAAGAGGCTCGCCGCCTGCGCGGCCCAAAAACCTGGCGCGGCCCAACAACCTGGCGCGCGCTCACCACGCAGGCCGGGCGGCTGCTCTTGGGGCGCCGGGAGCCCGGTCCCAGCGTCTACGGACATACCACCCTGCATGCGCCCGATCTCGTCTGATCTCGGAAGCTAAGCAGGGTTGGGCCTGGTTAGAACTTGGATGGGAGACCGCCTGGGAATACCGGGCTGCTCTAGGCTTTTGCCCGCCACTCCTTTTGCGGCCGCCAAGCCCCAGGACTCTCTGCAGCCGCCAACCCCGCCACAGGATCCCTGGCCAGCGGGGCTGGGCGGGGTGGGGGCGGTGGGTGGTGGGAGGGTGGGGTCCGGGCCGCCGTGGAGAACTACAGCCTCGCAGACCGGGCCTCACGCCAGTCGCCTGGCCAGGTCTCCCCCCACAGCCCCTTCTATAGCCTCTTTTATCCCCGCAAGCACAAGCGGTCAACCCGCAGACCTTCGCCGCGCCCACTATCCCGCCGCCAAAGCCCAAGCCCAGGGCTGCCTGCCGGCGCAGGCCTCCAAACGGCCTCGGGCGGCTTTCTCCTGCCAAGGCAGTGCGGCTACTTGGCACCTTGGTGACCTTGGCACAGGGGTGACCGTCCCACTGCCTGCACCCGGGCCCGGAGACAGAGGGACCGGTTGTGCCAGGATAGCAAGCCAAGGGGACGCCCAGCCGCCCCACCCCACCGGAGGACTCCGTCTCCGCGGGCAGGCACCGCGGCCCCTCCCCCAGCGCCCTTCCTTCTCCCAGGAGAGCATTGCGCGCTCGGTTCCCGCCGGCCGGCCGAGGCGGCCCCTGGCGCACAGCCACAAAAGAGCCCGGCCAAAGCAGCGGAGGGATGGTGCGCCACACCTGCACGCGCGCGGCCCTCTCCCCGGGCCTCCAGGAGAGACCACCACACGGGAAAAGCAGGCAGGCAGGCAGGCACACAACCCACAGGAGTAGGGTGCCTGGGCCTGAGCCTCTCCTCCCGCTTGCGCGACCCCGGGCGGGGCTCAAACCCCACCGGCCCTCCGCAGACACTGGAGGCCTGCCCCGGGGTCCCACGGTGACTGCCCACCCCCCCGGGCTCTACATCCTTAACGGAGCCCAGCACCGGGCGAGATCCTCCGCCAGTGGAGGAGCTGTCGCTTCAACACTGCCCCCTTGCGTCGGTCCCATTTTGTGACACAGCCTGTGCGTCCCTCCTTGCTCCCCCCCCCCACTCCCAACCGCTGTCTCTCTGGCTTCTGTCACCGCCTGGGAAGTGGCAGAGGCCCCGTGGAGCCACGGGTGGCCCGAAGGGGCCTCACTGCAGGCAAAGAGTAACCCGCTGCCCACGCCCGCCGCGGCCTGAGGAGGCGGGGAGCAGGCGGGAGGCGCGGCGCTGCTGGAGCCGGCCGGCGGGTAGAGGCTCGCCGCCTGCGCGGCCCAACAACCTGGCGAGGCCCAACAACCTGGTGCGCGCTCACCACGCAGGCTGCGCGGCTGCTCTTGGGGCGCCGGGAGCCCGGTCACAGCATCTACGGCCATACCACCCTGCTCGCGCTCGATCTCGTCTGATCTCGGAAGCTAAGCAGGGTTCGGCCTGGTTAGTACTTGGATGGGAGACCGCCTGGGAATACCGGGTGCTCTAGGCTTTTGCCCGCCACTCCTTTTGCGGCCCCCATGCCCCAGGACCTTCTTCAGCCGCCAACCCCGCCACAGGACCCCTGGCCAGCGGGGCTGGGCGTGGTGGAGGGGATGGGTAGTGGGAGGGTGGGATCCGGGCCGCCGCCGAGACCTACAGCCTCGCAGACCCGGCCTCACGCCAGGCGCCTGGCGAGGTCTCCCCCCACAGCCCCTCTATAGCCTCTTTTTTCCCCGCAAGCGCAAGCGGTCAACCCACAGACCTTCGCAGCGCCCACTACCCCGCCCCCAATGTCCAAGCCCAGGACTGCCTGTCGGCGCTGGCCTACAAACTGCCTCGGGCGGCTTTCTCCTGCCAAGGCATTGCGGCTCCTTGGCAACTCCGTGTCCTTGGCACAGGGGTGATCGTCCCACTGCCTGCACCCGGGCCCGGAGACGGAGGGACTGGTTGTCCCAGGACAGCAACCTAGGGGACGCCCAGCCGCCCCACCCCACCGGAGGCCTCCATCTCCGCCGGCAGGCACCGCGGCCCCTCCCCCAGCGCCCTTCCATCTCCCAGGAGAGCCCTGCGCCCTCGGTTCCCGCCGGCCACGGCGGCCCCCGGCGCACACCCACAAAAGAGCCCGGCCAAAGCAGCGGAGGGATGGAGCGCCACACCTGCACGCGCGCGGCCTTCTCCCGGGGCCTCCAGGAGAGACCGCCACACGGGAAAAGCAGGCAGTCAGGCAGGCACACAACCCACAGGAGTAGGGTGCCTGGGCCTGAGCCTCTCCTCCCGCGTGCGGGACCCCGGGCGGGGCTTGGACCCCACCGGCACTCCGCAGACACTGGAGGCCTGCCCCGGGGTCCCACGGTGACTGCCCACCCCCCCGGGCTCTACATCCTTAACGGAGCCCAGCACCGGGCGAGATCGTCCGCCAGTGGAGGAGCTGTCGCTTCAACACTGCCCCCTTGCGTCGGTCCCATTCCGTGACAAAGCCTGTGCGTCCCTCCTTGCTCCCCCCCCCCACTCCCAACCGCTGTCTCTCTGGCTTCTGTCACCGCCTGGGAAGTGGCAGAGGCCCCGTGGAGCCACGGGTGGCCCGAAGGGGCCTCACTGCAGGCAAAGAGTAACCCGCTGCCCCCGCCCGCGGCGGCCTGAGGAGGCGGGGAGCAGGCGGGAGGCGCGGCGCTGCTGGAGCCGGCCGGAGGGGAGAGGCTCGCCGCCTGCGCGGCCCAACAACCTGGCGCGACCCAACAACCTGGTGCGCTCACCACGCAGGCCGGGCGGCTGCTCTTGGGGCGCCGGGAGCCCGGTCCCAGCGTCTACGGCCATACCACCCTGCTCGCGCTCGATCTCGTCTGATCTCGGAAGCTAAGCAGGGTTCGGCCTGGTTAGTACTTGGATGGGAGACCGCCTGGGAATACCGGGTGCTCTAGGCTTTTGCCCGCCACTCCTTTTGTGGCCCCCATGCCCCAGGACCTTCTGCAGCCGCCAACCCCGCCACGGGACCCCTGGCCAGCGGGGCTGGGCGGGGTGGAGGGGATGGGTAGTGGGAGGGTGGGATCCGGGCCGCCGCCGAGACCTACAGCCTCGCAGACCCGGCCTCACGCCAGGCGCCTGGCGAGGTCTCCCCCCACAGCCCCTCTATAGCCTCTTTTTTCCCCGCAAGCGCAAGCGGTCAACCCACAGACCTTTGCCGCGCCCACTACCCCGCCCCCAATGTCCAAGCCCAGGACTGCCTGCCGGCGCTGGCCTACAAACTGCCTCGGGCGGCTTTCTCCTGCCAAGGCATTGCGGCTCCTTGGCAACTCCGTGTCCTTGGCACAGGGGTGACCGTCCCACTGCCTGCACCCGGGCCCGGAGACAGAGGGACTGGTTGTCCCAGGACAGCAACCTAGGGGACGCCCAGCCGCCCCAGCCCACCGGAGGCCTCCATCTCCGCCGGCAGGCACCGCGGCCCCTCCCCCAGCGCCCTTCCTTCTCCCAGGAGAGCCCTGCGCCCTCGGTTCCCGCCGGCCGCGGCGGCCCCCGGCGCACACCCACAAAAGAGCCCGGCCAAAGCAGCGGAGGGATGGAGCGCCACACCTGCACGCGCGCGGCCCTCTCCCCGGGCCTCCAGGAGAGACCGCCACACGGGAAAAGCAGGCAGGCAGGCAGGCAAACAACCCACAGGAGTAGGGTGCCTGGGCCTGAGCCTCTCCTCCCGCGTGCAGGACCCCGGGCGGGGCTCGGACCCCACCGGCACTCCGCAGACACTGGAGGCCTGCCCCAAGGTCCCACGGTGACTGCCCACAAACCCGGGCTCTACATCCTTAAAGGAGCCCAGCACCGGGCTCGACCGTCCGCCAGTGGAGGAGCTGTCGCTTCAACACTGCCCCCGTGCGTCGGTCCCATTCCGTGACACAGGCTGTGCGTCCCTCCTTGCTCCCCCCCCCACTCCCAACCGCTGTCTCTCTGGCTTCTGTCACACCCAGGGAAGTGGCAGAGGCCCCGTGGAGCCACGGGTGGCCGAAGGGGCCTCGCTGCCGGCAAAGAGTAACCCGCTGCCCACGCCCGCGGCGTCCTGAGGAGGCGGGGAGCAGTCGGGAGTCGCGGCGCTGCTGGAGTCGGCCGGCGGGAAGAGGCTCGCCGCCTGCGCGGCCCAACAACCTGGCGCGGCTCAACAACCTGGCGCGCGCTCACCACGCAGGCCGGGCGGCTGCTCTTGGGGCGCCTGGAGCCCGGTCCCAGCGTCTACGGCCATACCACCCTGCACGCGCCCGATCTCGTCTGATCTCGGAAGCTAAGCAGGGTTGGGCCTGGTTAGAACTTGGATGGGAGACCGCCTGGGAATACCGGGCTGCTCTAGGCTTTTGCCCGCCACTCCTTTTGCGGCCGCCAAGCCCCAGGACCCTCTGCAGCCGCCAACCCCGCCACAGGATCCCTGGCCAGCGGGGCTGGGCGGGGTGGGGGCGGTGGGTGGTGGGAGGGTGGGGTCCGGGCCGCCGTGGAGAACTACAGCCTCGCAGACCGGGCCTCACGCCAGGCGCCTGGCCAGGTCTCCCCCCACAGCCCCTTCTATAGCCTCTTTTATCCCCGCAAGCACAAGCGGTCAACCCGCAGACCTTCGCCGCGCCCACTATCCCGCCGCCAAAGCCCAAGCCCAGGGCTGCCTGCCGGCGCAGGCCTCCAAACGGCCTCGGGCGGCTTTCTCCTGCCAAGGCAGTGCGGCTACTTGGCACCTTGGTGACCTTGGCACAGGGGTGACCGTCCCACTGCCTGCACCCGGGCCCGGAGACAGAGGGACCGGTTGTGCCAGGATAGCAAGCCAAGGGGACGCCCAGCCGCCCCACCCCACCGGAGGACTCAGTCTCCGCGGGCAGGCACCGCGGCCCCTCCCCCAGCGCCCTTCCTTCTCCCAGGAGAGCATTGCGCGCTCGGTTCCCGCCGGCCGGCCGAGGCGGCCCCTGGCGCACAGCCACAAAAGAGCCCGGCCAAAGCAGCGGAGGGATGGTGCGCCACACCTGCACGCGCGCGGCCCTCTCCCCGGGCCTCCAGGAGAGACCACCACACGGGAAAAGCAGGCAGGCAGGCAGGCACACAACCCACAGGAGTAGGGTGCCTGGGCCTGAGCCTCTCCTCCCGCTTGCGCGACCCCGGGCGTGGCTCGGACCCCATCGGCCCTCCGCAGACACTGGAGGCCTGCCCCGGGGTCCCACGGTGACTGCCCACCCCCCCGGGCTCTACATCCTTAACGGAGCCCAGCACCGGGCGAGATCCTCCGCCAGTGGAGGAGCTGTCGCTTCAACACTGCCCCCTTGCGTCGGTCCCATTCCGTGACACAGCCAGTGCGTCCCTCCTTGCTCCCCCCCCCCCACTCCCAACCGCTGTCTCTCTGGCTTCTGTCACCGCCTGGGAAGTGGCAGAGGCCCCGTGGAGCCACGGGTGGCCCGAAGGGGCCTCACTGCAGGCAAAGAGTAACCCGCTGCCCACGCCCGCCGCGGCCTGAGGAGGCGGGGAGCAGGCGGGAGGCGCGGCGCTGCTGGAGCCGGCCGACGGGGAGAGGCTCGCCGCCTGCGCGGCCCAACAACCTGGCGAGGCCCAACAACCTGGTGCGCGCTCACCACGCAGGCCGGGCGGCTGCTCTTGGGGCGCCGGGAGCCCGGTCACAGCATCTACGGCCATACCACCCTGCTCGCGCTCGATCTCGTCTGATCTCGGAAGCTAAGCAGGGTTCGGCCTGGTTAGTACTTGGATGGGAGACCGCCTGGGAATACCGGGTGCTCTAGGCTTTTGCCCGCCACTCCTTTTGCGGCCCCCATGCCCCAGGACCCTCTGCAGCCGCCAACCCCGCCACAGGACCCCTGGCCAGCGGGGCTGGGCGGGGTGGGGGGGGTGGGTGGTGGGAGGGTGGGGTCCGGGCCGCCGTGGAGAACTACAGCCTCGCAGACCGGGCCTCACGCCAGGCGCCTGGCCAGGTCTCCCCCCACAGCCCCTTCTATAGCCTCTTTTTTCCCCGCAAGCGCAAGCGGTCAACCCGCAGACCTTCGCCGCGCCCACTACCCCGCCGCCAAAGCCCAAGCCCAGGGCTGCCTGCCGGCGCTGGCCTACAAACTGCCTCGGGCGGCTTTCTCCTGCAAAGGCATTGCGGCTCCTTGGCAACTCCGTGTCCTTGGCACAGGGGTGACCGTCCCACTGCCTGCACCCGGGCCCGGAGACAGAGGGACTGGTTGTCCCAGGACAGCAACCTAGGGGACGCCCAGCCGCCCCACCCCACCGGAGGCCTCCATCTCCGCCGGCAGGCACCGCGGCCCCTCCCCCAGCGCCCTTCCTTCTCCCAGGAGAGCCCTGCGCCCTCGGTTCCCGCCGGCCGCGGCGGCCCCCGGCGCACACCCACAAAAGAGCCCGGCCAAAGCAGCGGAGGGATGGAGCACCACACCTGCACGCGCGCGGCCCTCTCCCCGGGCCTCCAGGAGAGACCGCCACACGGGAAAAGCAGGCAGGCAGGCAGGCAAACAACCCACAGGAGTAGGGTGCCTGGGCCCGAGCCTCTCCTCCCGCGTGCGGGACCCCGGGCGGGGCTCGGACCCCACCGGCACTCCGCAGACACTGGAGGCCTGCCCCGGGGTCCCACGGTGACTGCCCACAAACCCGGGGTCTACATCCTTAAAGGAGCCCAGCACCGGGCTCGACCGTCCGCCAGTGGAGGAGCTGTCGCTTCAACACTGCCCCCGTGCGTCGGTCCCATTCCGTGACACAGCCTGTGCGTCCCTCCTTGCTCCCCCCCCCCACTCCCAACCGCTGTCTCTCTGGCTTCTGTCACCGCCTGGGAAGTGGCAGAGGCCCCGTGGAGCCACGGGTGGCCCGAAGGGGCCTCACTGCAGGCAAAGAGTAACCCGCTGCCCACGCCCGCCGCGGCCTGAGGAGGCGGGGAGCAGGCGGGAGGCGCGGCGCTGCTGGAGCCTGCCGGCGGGGAGAGGCTCGCCGCCTGCGCGGCCCAACAACCTGGCGAGGCCCAACAACCTGGTGCGCGCTCACCACGCAGGCCGCGCGGCTGCTCTTGGGCCGCCGGGAGCCCGGTCACAGCATCTACGGCCATACCACCCTGCTCGGGCTCGATCTCGTCTGATCTCGGAAGCTAAGCAGGGTTCGGCCTGGTTAGTACTTGGATGGGAGACCGCCTGGGAATACCGGGTGCTCTAGGCTTTTGCCCGCCACTCCTTTTGCGGCCCCCATGCCCCAGGACCTTCTTCAGCCGCCAACCCCGCCACAGGACCCCTGGCCAGCGGGGCTGGGCGTGGTGGAGGGGATGGGTAGTGGGAGGGTGGGATCCGGGCCGCCGCCGAGACCTACAGCCTCGCAGACCCGGCCTCACGCCAGGCGCCTGGCGAGGTCTCCCCCCACAGCCCCTCTATAGCCTCTTTTTTCCCCGCAAGCGCAAGCGGTCAACCCACAGACCTTCGCAGCGCCCACTACCCCGCCCCCAATGTCCAAGCCCAGGACTGCCTGCCGGCGCTGGCCTACAAACTGCCTCGGGCGGCTTTCTCCTGCCAAGGCATTGCGGCTCCTTGGCAACTCCGTGTCCTTGGCACAGGGGTGATCGTCCCACTGCCTGCACCCGGGCCCGGAGACGGAGGGACTGGTTGTCCCAGGACAGCAACCTAGGGGACGCCCAGCCGCCCCACCCCACCGGAGGCCTCCATCTCCGCCGGCAGGCACCGCGGCCCCTCCCCCAGCGCCCTTCCATCTCCCAGGAGAGCCCTGCGCCCTCGGTTCCCGCCGGCCACGGCGGCCCCCGGCGCACACCCACAAAAGAGCCCGGCCAAAGCAGCGGAGGGATGGAGCGCCACACCTGCACGCGCGCGGCCTTCTCCCGGGGCCTCCAGGAGAGACCGCCACACGGGAAAAGCAGGCAGTCAGGCAGGCACACAACCCACAGGAGTAGGGTGCCTGGGCCTGAGCCTCTCCTCCCGCGTGCGGGACCCCGGGCGGGGCTTGGACCCCACCGGCACTCCGCAGACACTGGAGGCCTGCCCCGGGGTCCCACGGTGACTGCCCACCCCCCCGGGCTCTACATCCTTAACGGAGCCCAGCACCGGGCGAGATCCTCCGCCAGTGGAGGAGCTGTCGCTTCAACACTGCCCCCTTGCGTCGGTCCCATTCCGTGACAAAGCCTGTGCGTCCCTCCTTGCTCCCCCCCCCCACTCCCAACCGCTGTCTCTCTGGCTTCTGTCACCGCCTGGGAAGTGGCAGAGGCCCCGTGGAGCCACGGGTGGCCCGAAGGGGCCTCACTGCAGGCAAAGAGTAACCCGCTGCCCCCGCCCGCGGCGGCCTGAGGAGGCGGGGAGCAGGCGGGAGGCGCGGCGCTGCTGGAGCCGGCCGGAGGGGAGAGGCTCGCCGCCTGCGCGGCCCAACAACCTGGCGCGACCCAACAACCTGGTGCGCTCACCACGCAGGCCGGGCGGCTGCTCTTGGGGCGCCGGGAGCCCGGTCCCAGCGTCTACGGCCATACCACCCTGCTCGCGCTCGATCTCGTCTGATCTCGGAAGCTAAGCAGGGTTCGGCCTGGTTAGTACTTGGATGGGAGACCGCCTGGGAATACCGGGTGCTCTAGGCTTTTGCCCGCCACTCCTTTTGCGGCCCCCATGCCCCAGGACCTTCTGCAGCCGCCAACCCCGCTACAGGACCCCTGGCCAGCGGGGCTGGGCGGGGTGGAGGGGATGGGTAGTGGGAGGGTGGGATCCGGGCCGCCGCCGAGACCTACAGCCTCGCAGACCCGGCCTCACGCCAGGCGCCTGGCGAGGTTTCCCCCCACAGCCCCTCTATAGCCTCTTTTTTCCCCGCAAGCGCAAGCGGTCAACCCACAGACCTTCGCAGCGCCCACTACCCCGCCCCCAATGTCCAAGCCCAGGACTGCCTGCCGGCGCTGGCCTACAAACTGCCTCGGGCGGCTTTCTCCTGCCAAGGCATTGCGGCTCCTTGGCAACTCCGTGTCCTTGGCACAGGGGTGACCGTCCCACTGCCTGCACCCGGGCCCGGAGACGGAGGGACTGTGTCGTGCAGGGTCTCTGCTCCCGCTCCCCGCCCAAGAACGCAGGACACGGTAAGGCCAAACAGGAACACCCACGGAGCCATAGATAGGGGAGTAAAACCAATATATTCTCGCTGGCGGCTGGGCTGGAGACACAGGAAGCAGGATCTACATAATCTGCCTAACAGCAGTCCGCGCTTGCCAGCCACCATCTTCTTGCTAGCCCCCATTCCCTTTCTGCTAGCGTAGCCACAGCAGTTATATTAGTGGCCAATGGCTTACGGGTTACAGCTGACGGCCAACTAGCCACAGCTGCTGGCATCTGATCACAGTTGATGGCCATTTACTACCCGAGCCAGCACCTTTCTATGTGAGGCCGAGAGCCTGGAAACTGTTTTTTGGGGTTTTGTCCCCACACTCCACCCCTACAGGGTCTCGCCTCACAATCTACCCGATAAGCATCTTCTGTGAGGGGCCCTGTGCAAGGAGCCTGGAGGTGAATGCACTATCCTGAACACAGCCAGGCTCTCTGGGCACAGGCAGGGTTTCTCAGGGCACCACCAGTACTTCTGGGCACAGCCAGACATCCTGGGCTTCTTAGGGTACCACCTGTCTCCCCGGGCACAGCCAGGTTTTCTCAGGGGACCACCACAGTACTTCTGGTCACAGCCAGACTTCCTGGGCTTCTTAGGGTACCACCTGTCTCCCCGGGCACAGCCAGAGTTTCTCAGGGCACTGCCACTCTCTCTGGACACAGCCAGACTTCCTGGACTCAGCCAGGGCCTCTCAGGGCACTGCCACTCTCTCTGGACACAGCCAGACTTCCTGGACACAGCCAGGGCCTCTCAGGGCACTGCCACTCTCTCTGGACACAGCCAGACTTCCTGGACACAGCCAGGGCCTCAGGGCACTGCCACTCTCTCTGGGCACAGCCAGACTTCCTGGACACAGCCAGGGCTCTCAGGGCACTGCCACTCTCTCTCTGGGCCTCTCGGGGTACTGTGCTGGAACAACAGCGGCTCACATCAAGGTGCTTACATATTATCAATGGCGGCCAGTCAAGACACAAAAGCAAACATCAAACCAGTCCCACTACATGGTGGTATGTTCCCAAACAGTCAAGCGTCCATTAAATCAGGGATAGAAGGCAGTTCCTCATAGTCCATAGTCATTCGCCAGGGCTGTCCTGGGGGTGAGGGAAGACCTTGACCTCACCCTCATGTCCCACGGAGGACTCAGCATGCATTTCCTCCTGGGACAAGTCCTGCATCCGGGCTGCTCAGCAAGCAGTTCCCAGCCCACAGGGCAGCAACAACCTTCGCTTTCTCCGCTTTCTTCGGCCTCTGCTGGTTGGGGAACCATCCACATCTTTCCACCCCTCCACGGGGATCGAGCTCTCCGGCAGCTGCTCCTCCTGGTCTTCCTCAGACTGAGCTTTCATACGCACAAACTGCTCCACTGCCCTTCGGAAAGCTTTGGCCAGCACCGTATCCTGCCGACTACGCCATGTGTCGCGCAGGGGACCCTGCTCGCTGCGCCATTTGTCGTGCAGGGTCTCTGCTCCCGCTCCCCGCCCAAGAACGCAGGACACGGTAAGGCCAAACAGGAACACCCACGGAGCCATAGATAGGGGAGTAAAACCAATATATTCTCGCTGGCGGCTGGGCTGGAGACACAGGAAGCAGGATCTACATAATCTGCCTAACAGCAGTCCGCGCTTGCCAGCCACCATCTTCTTGCTAGCCCCCATTCCCTTTCTGCTAGCGTAGCCACAGCAGTTATATTAGTGGCCAATGGCTTACGGGTTACAGCTGACGGCCAACTAGCCACAGCTGCTGGCATCTGATCACAGTTGATGGCCATTTACTACCCGAGCCAGCACCTTTCTATGTGAGGCCGAGAGCCTGGAAACTGTTTTTTGGGGTTTTGTCCCCACAGACTGGTTGTCCCAGGACAGCAACCTAGGGGACGCCCAGCCGCCCCACCCCACCGGAGGCCTCCATCTCCGCCGGCAGGCACCGCGGCCCCTCCCCCAGCGCCCTTCCTTCTCCCAGGAGAGCCCTGCGCCCTCGGTTCCCGCCGGCCACGGCGGCCCCCGGCGCACACCCACAAAAGAGCCCGGCCAAAGCAGCGGAGGGATGGAGCGCCACACCTGCACGCGCGCGGCCTTCTCCCGGGGCCTCCAGGAGAGACCGCCACACGGGAAAAGCAGGCAGTCAGGCAGGCACACAACCCACAGGAGTAGGGTGCCTGGGCCTGAGCCTCTCCTCCCGCTTGCGCGACCCCGGGCGGGGCTCGGACCCCACCGGCACTCCGCAGACACTGGAGGCCTGCCCCGGGGTCCCACGGTGACTGCCCACCCCCCCCGGGCTCTACATCCTTAACGGAGCCCAGCACCGGGCGAGATCCTCCGCCAGTGGAGGAGCTGTCGCTTCAACACTGCCCCCTTGCGTCGGTCCCATTCCGTGACAAAGCCTGTGCGTCCCTCCTTGCTCCCCCCCCCCACTCCCAACCGCTGTCTCTCTGGCTTCTGTCACCTCCTGGGAAGTGGCAGAGGCCCCGTGGAGCCACGGGTGGCCCGAAGGGGCCTCACTGCAGGCAAAGAGTAACCCGCTGCCAACGCCCGCGGCGGCCTGAGGAGGCGGGGAGCAGGCGGGAGGCGCGGCGCTGCTGGAGCCGGCCGGAGGGGAGAGGCTCGCCGCCTGCGCGGCCCAACAACCTGGCGCGACCCAACAACCTGGTGCGCGCTCACCACGCAGGCCGGACGGCTGCTCTTGGGGCGCCGGGAGCCCGGTACCAGCGTCTGCGGCCATGCCACCCTGCTCGCGCTCGATCTCGTCTGATCTCGGAAGCTAAGCAGGGTTCGGCCTGGTTAGTACTTGGATGGGAGACCGCCTGGGAATACCGGGTGCTCTAGGCTTTTGCCCGCCACTCCTTTTGTGGCCCCCATGCCCCAGGACCTTCTGCAGCCGCCAACCCCGCCACGGGACCCCTGGCCAGCGGGGCTGGGCGGGGTGGAGGGGATGGGTAGTGGGAGGGTGGGATCCGGGCCGCCGCCGAGACCTACAGCCTCGCAGACCCGGCCTCACGCCAGGCGCCTGGCGAGGTCTCCCCCCACAGCCCCTCTATAGCCTCTTTTTTCCCCGCAAGCGCAAGCGGTCAACCCACAGACCTTTGCCGCGCCCACTACCCCGCCCCCAATGTCCAAGCCCAGGACTGCCTGCCGGCGCTGGCCTACAAACTGCCTCGGGCGGCTTTCTCCTGCCAAGGCATTGCGGCTCCTTGGCAACTCCGTGTCCTTGGCACAGGGGTGACCGTCCCACTGCCTGCACCCGGGCCCGGAGACAGAGGGACTGGTTGTCCCAGGACAGCAACCTAGGGGACGCCCAGCCGCCCCACCCCACCGGAGGCCTCCATCTCCGCCGGCAGGCACCGCGGCCCCTCCCCCAGCGCCCTTCCTTCTCCCAGGAGAGCCCTGCGCCCTCGGTTCCCGCCGGCCGCGGCTGCCCCCGGCGCACACCCACAAAAAAGCCCGGCCAAAGCAGCGGAGGGATGGAGCGCCACACCTGCACGCGCGCGGCCCTCTCCCCGGGCCTCCAGGAGAGACCGCCACACGGGAAAAGCAGGCAGGCAGGCAGGCACACAACCCACAGGAGTAGGGTGCCTGGGCCTGAGCCTCTCCTCCCGCTTGCGCGACCCCGGGCGGGGCTCGGACCCCATCGGCCCTCCGCAGACACTGGAGGCCTGCCCCGGGGTCCCACGGTGACTGCCCACCCCCCCGGGCTCTACATCCTTAACGGAGCCCAGCACCGGGCGAGATCCTCCGCCAGTGGAGGAGCTGTCGCTTCAACACTGCCCCCTTGCGTCGGTCCCATTCCGTGACACAGCCAGTGCGTCCCTCCTTGCTCCCCCCCCCCCACTCCCAACCGCTGTCTCTCTGGCTTCTGTCACCGCCTGGGAAGTGGCAGAGGCCCCGTGGAGCCACGGGTGGCCCGAAGGGGCCTCACTGCAGGCAAAGAGTAACCCGCTGCCCACGCCCGCCGCGGCCTGAGGAGGCGGGGAGCAGGCGGGAGGCGCGGCGCTGCTGGAGCCGGCCGACGGGGAGAGGCTCGCCGCCTGCGCGGCCCAACAACCTGGCGAGGCCCAACAACCTGGTGCGCGCTCACCACGCAGGCCGGGCGGCTGCTCTTGGGGCGCCAGGAGCCCGGTCCCAGCGTCTACGGCCATACCACCCTGCTCGCGCTCGATCTCGTCTGATCTCGGAAGCTAAGCAGGGTCGGGCCTGGTTAGAACTTGGATGGGAGACCGCCTGGGAATACCGGGCTGCTCTAGGCTTTTGCCCGCCACTCCTTTTGCGGCCACCAAGCCCCAGGACCCTCTGCAGCCGCCAACCCCGCCACAGGATCCCTGGCCAGCGGGGCTGGGCGGGGTGGGGGGGGTGGGTGGTGGGAGGGTGGGGTCCGGGCCGCCGTGGAGAACTACAGCCTCGCAGACCGGGCCTCACGCCAGGCGCCTGGCCAGGTCTCCCCCCACAGCCCCTTCTATAGCCTTTTTTATCCCCGCAAGCACAAGCGGTCAACCCGCAGACCTTCGCCGCGCCCACTACCCCGCCCCCAATGTCCAAGCCCAGGACTGCCTGCCGGCGCTGGCCTACAAACTGCCTCGGGCGGCTTTCTCCTGCCAAGGCATTGCAGCTCCTTGGCAACTCCGTGTCCTTGGTACAGGGGTGACCGTCCCACTGCCTGCACCCGGGCCCGGAGACAGAGGGACTGGTTGTCCCAGGACAGCAACCTAGGGGACGCCCAGCCGCCCCACCCCACCGGAGGCCTCCATCTCCGCCGGCAGGCACCGCGGCCCCTCCCCCAGCGCCCTTCCTTCTCCCAGGAGAGCCCTGCGCCCTAGGTTCCCGCCGGCCACGGCGGCCCCCGGCGCACACCCACAAAAGAGCCCGGCCAAAGCAGCGGAGGGATGGAGCGCCACACCTGCACGCGCGCGGCCCTCTCCCCGGGCCTCCAGGAGAGACCGCCACACGGGAAAAGCAGGCAGTCAGGCAGGCACACAACCCACAGGAGTAGGGTGCCTGGGCCTGAGCCTCTCCTCCCGCGTGCGGGACCCCGGGCGGGGCTCGGACCCCACCGGCACTCCGCAGACACTGGAGGCCTGCCCCGGGGTCCCACGGTGACTGCCCACAAACCCGGGGTCTACATCCTTAAAGGAGCCCAGCACCGGGCTCGACCGTCCGCCAGTGGAGGAGCTGTCGCTTCAACACTGCCCCCGTGCGTCGGTCACATTCCGTGACACAGCCTGTGCGTCCCTCCTTGCTCCCCCCCCCACTCCCAACCGCTGTCTCTCTGGCTTCTGTCACACCCAGGGAAGTGGCAGAGGCCCCGTGGAGCCACGGGTGGCCGAAGGGGCCTCGCTGCCGGCAAAGAGTAACCCGCTGCCCACGCCCGCGTCGTCCTGAGGAGGCGGGGAGCAGTCGGGAGTCGCGGCGCTGCTCGAGCCGGCCGGCGGGAAGAGGCTCGCCGCCTGCGCGGCCCAACAACCTGGCGCGCGCTCACCACGCAGGCCGGGCGGCTGCTCTTGGGGCGCCGGGAGCCCGGTCCCAGCGTCTACGGCCATACCACCCTGCACGCGCCCGATCTCGTCTGATCTCGGAAGCTAAGCAGGGTTGGGCCTGGTTAGAACTTGGATGGGAGACCGCCTGGGAATACCGGGCTGCTCTAGGCTTTTGCCCGCCACTCCTTTTGCGGCCGCCAAGCCCCAGGACCCTCTGCAGCCGCCAACCCCGCCACAGGATCCCTGGCCAGCGGGGCTGGGCGGGGTGGGGGGGGTGGGTGGTGGGAGGGTGGGGTCCGGGCCGCCGTGGTGAACTACAGCCTCGCAGACCGGGCCTCACGCCAGGCGCCTGGCCAGGTCTCCCCCCACAGCCCCTTCTATAGCCTCTTTTATCCCTGCAAGCACAAGCGGTCAACCCGCAGACCTTCGCCGCGCCCACTATCCCGCCGCCAAAGCCCAAGCCCAGGGCTGCCTGCCGGCGCAGGCCTCCAAGCGGCCTCGGGCGGCTTTCTCCTGCCAAGGCAGTGCGGCTCCTTGGCACCTTGGTGACCTTGGCACAGGGGTGACCGTCCCACTGCCTGCACCCGGGCCCGGAGACAGAGGGACCGGTTGTGCCAGGATAGCAAGCCAAGGGGACGCCCAGCCGCCCCACCCCATCGGAGGACTCCGTCTCCGCGGGCAGGCACCGCGGCCCCTCCCCCAGCGCCCTTCCTTCTCCCAGGAGAGCATTGCGCGCTCGGTTCCCGCCGGCCGGCCGAGGCGGCCCCTGGCGCACAGCCACAAAAGAGCCCGGCCAAAGCAGCGGAGGGATGGTGCGCCACACCTGCACGCGCGCGGCCCTCTCCCCGGGCCTCCAGGAGAGACCACCACACGGGAAAAGCAGGCAGGCAGGCAGGCACACAACCCACAGGAGTAGGGTGTCTGGGCCTGAGCCTCTCCTCCCGCTTGCGCGACCCCGGGCGGGGCTCGGACCCCACCGGCCCTCCGCAGACACTGGAGGCCTGCCCCGGGGTCCCACGGTGACTGCCCACCCCCCCGGGCTCTACATCCTTAACGGAGCCCAGCACCGGGCGAGATCCTCCGCCAGTGGAGGAGCTGTCGCTTCAACACTGCCCCCTTGCGTCGGTCCCATTCCGTGACACAGCCTGTGCGTCCCTCCTTGCTCCCCCCCCCCACTCCCAACCGCTGTCTCTCTGGCTTCTGTCACCGCCTGGGAAGTGGCAGAGGCCCCGTGGAGCCACGGGTGGCCCGAAGGGGCCTCACTGCAGGCAAAGAGTAACCCGCTGCCCACGCCCGCCGCGGCCTGAGGAGGCGGGGAGCAGGCGGGAGGCGCGGCGCTGCTGGAGCCGGCCGGAGGGGAGAGGCTCGCCGCCTGCGCGGCCCAACAACCTGGCGCGACCCAACAACCTGGTGCGCGCTCACCACGCAGGCCGGGCGGCTGCTCTTGGGGCGCCGGGAGCTCGGTCACAGCATCTACGGCCATACCACCCTGCTCGCGCTCGATCTCGTCTGATCTCGGAAGCTAAGCAGGGTTCGGCCTGGTTAGTACTTGGATGGGAGACCGCCTGGGAATACCGGGTGCTCTAGGCTTTTGCCCGCCACTCCTTTTGCGGCCCCCATGCCCCAGGACCTTCTGCAGCCGCCAACCCCGCTACAGGACCCCTGGCCAGCGGGGCTGGGCGGGGTGGAGGGGATGGGTAGTGGGAGGGTGGGATCCGGGCCGCCGCCGAGACCTACAGCCTCGCAGACCCGGCCTCACGCCAGGCGCCTGGCGAGGTTTCCCCCCACAGCCCCTCTATAGCCTCTTTTTTCCCCGCAAGCGCAAGCGGTCAACCCACAGACCTTCGCAGCGCCCACTACCCCGCCCCCAATGTCCAAGCCCAGGACTGCCTGCCGGCGCTGGCCTACAAACTGCCTCGGGCGGCTTTCTCCTGCCAAGGCATTGCGGCTCCTTGGCAACTCCGTGTCCTTGGCACAGGGGTGACCGTCCCACTGCCTGCACCCGGGCCCGGAGACGGAGGGACTGTGTCGTGCAGGGTCTCTGCTCCCGCTCCCCGCCCAAGAACGCAGGACACGGTAAGGCCAAACAGGAACACCCACGGAGCCATAGATAGGGGAGTAAAACCAATATATTCTCGCTGGCGGCTGGGCTGGAGACACAGGAAGCAGGATCTACATAATCTGCCTAACAGCAGTCCGCGCTTGCCAGCCACCATCTTCTTGCTAGCCCCCATTCCCTTTCTGCTAGCGTAGCCACAGCAGTTATATTAGTGGCCAATGGCTTACGGGTTACAGCTGACGGCCAACTAGCCACAGCTGCTGGCATCTGATCACAGTTGATGGCCATTTACTACCCGAGCCAGCACCTTTCTATGTGAGGCCGAGAGCCTGGAAACTGTTTTTTGGGGTTTTGTCCCCACACTCCACCCCTACAGGGTCTCGCCTCACAATCTACCCGATAAGCATCTTCTGTGAGGGGCCCTGTGCAAGGAGCCTGGAGGTGAATGCACTATCCTGAACACAGCCAGGCTCTCTGGGCACAGGCAGGGTTTCTCAGGGCACCACCAGTACTTCTGGGCACAGCCAGACATCCTGGGCTTCTTAGGGTACCACCTGTCTCCCCGGGCACAGCCAGGTTTTCTCAGGGGACCACCACAGTACTTCTGGTCACAGCCAGACTTCCTGGGCTTCTTAGGGTACCACCTGTCTCCCCGGGCACAGCCAGAGTTTCTCAGGGCACTGCCACTCTCTCTGGACACAGCCAGACTTCCTGGACTCAGCCAGGGCCTCTCAGGGCACTGCCACTCTCTCTGGACACAGCCAGACTTCCTGGACACAGCCAGGGCCTCTCAGGGCACTGCCACTCTCTCTGGACACAGCCAGACTTCCTGGACACAGCCAGGGCCTCAGGGCACTGCCACTCTCTCTGGGCACAGCCAGACTTCCTGGACACAGCCAGGGCTCTCAGGGCACTGCCACTCTCTCTCTGGGCCTCTCGGGGTACTGTGCTGGAACAACAGCGGCTCACATCAAGGTGCTTACATATTATCAATGGCGGCCAGTCAAGACACAAAAGCAAACATCAAACCAGTCCCACTACATGGTGGTATGTTCCCAAACAGTCAAGCGTCCATTAAATCAGGGATAGAAGGCAGTTCCTCATAGTCCATAGTCATTCGCCAGGGCTGTCCTGGGGGTGAGGGAAGACCTTGACCTCACCCTCATGTCCCACGGAGGACTCAGCATGCATTTCCTCCTGGGACAAGTCCTGCATCCGGGCTGCTCAGCAAGCAGTTCCCAGCCCACAGGGCAGCAACAACCTTCGCTTTCTCCGCTTTCTTCGGCCTCTGCTGGTTGGGGAACCATCCACATCTTTCCACCCCTCCACGGGGATCGAGCTCTCCGGCAGCTGCTCCTCCTGGTCTTCCTCAGACTGAGCTTTCATACGCACAAACTGCTCCACTGCCCTTCGGAAAGCTTTGGCCAGCACCGTATCCTGCCGACTACGCCATGTGTCGCGCAGGGGACCCTGCTCGCTGCGCCATTTGTCGTGCAGGGTCTCTGCTCCCGCTCCCCGCCCAAGAACGCAGGACACGGTAAGGCCAAACAGGAACACCCACGGAGCCATAGATAGGGGAGTAAAACCAATATATTCTCGCTGGCGGCTGGGCTGGAGACACAGGAAGCAGGATCTACATAATCTGCCTAACAGCAGTCCGCGCTTGCCAGCCACCATCTTCTTGCTAGCCCCCATTCCCTTTCTGCTAGCGTAGCCACAGCAGTTATATTAGTGGCCAATGGCTTACGGGTTACAGCTGACGGCCAACTAGCCACAGCTGCTGGCATCTGATCACAGTTGATGGCCATTTACTACCCGAGCCAGCACCTTTCTATGTGAGGCCGAGAGCCTGGAAACTGTTTTTTGGGGTTTTGTCCCCACAGACTGGTTGTCCCAGGACAGCAACCTAGGGGACGCCCAGCCGCCCCACCCCACCGGAGGCCTCCATCTCCGCCGGCAGGCACCGCGGCCCCTCCCCCAGCGCCCTTCCTTCTCCCAGGAGAGCCCTGCGCCCTCGGTTCCCGCCGGCCACGGCGGCCCCCGGCGCACACCCACAAAAGAGGCCGGCCAAAGCAGCGGAGGGATGGAGCGCCACACCTGCACGCGCGCGGCCTTCTCCCGGGGCCTCCAGGAGAGACCGCCACACGGGAAAAGCAGGCAGTCAGGCAGGCACACAACCCACAGGAGTAGGGTGCCTGGGCCTGAGCCTCTCCTCCCGCTTGCGCGACCCCGGGCGGGGCTCGGACCCCACCGGCACTCCGCAGACACTGGAGGCCTGCCCCGGGGTCCCACGGTGACTGCCCACCCCCCCGGGCTCTACATCCTTAACGGAGCCCAGCACCGGGCGAGATCCTCCGCCAGTGGAGGAGCTGTCGCTTCAACACTGCCCCCTTGCGTCGGTCCCATTCCGTGACAAAGCCTGTGCGTCCCTCCTTGCTCCCCCCCCCCACTCCCAACCGCTGTCTCTCTGGCTTCTGTCACCTCCTGGGAAGTGGCAGAGGCCCCGTGGAGCCACGGGTGGCCCGAAGGGGCCTCACTGCAGGCAAAGAGTAACCCGCTGCCCACGCCCGCGGCGGCCTGAGGAGGCGGGGAGCAGGCGGGAGGCGCGGCGCTGCTGGAGCCGGCCGGAGGGGAGAGGCTCGCCGCCTGCCCGGCCCAACAACCTGGCGCGACCCAACAACCTGGTGCGCGCTCACCACGCAGGCCGGACGGCTGCTCTTGGGGCGCCGGGAGCCCGGTACCAGCGTCTGCGGCCATGCCACCCTGCTCGCGCTCGATCTCGTCTGATCTCGGAAGCTAAGCAGGGTTCGGCCTGGTTAGTACTTGGATGGGAGACCGCCTGGGAATACCGGGTGCTCTAGGCTTTTGCCCGCCACTCCTTTTGCGGCCCCCATGCCCCAGGACCTTCTGCAGCCGCCAACCCCGCCACGGGACCCCTGGCCAGCGGGGCTGGGCGGGGTGGAGGGGATGGGTAGTGGGAGGGTGGGATCCGGGCCGCCGCCGAGACCTACAGCCTCGCAGACCCGGCCTCACGCCAGGCGCCTGGCGAGGTCTCCCCCCACAGCCCCTCTATAGCCTCTTTTTTCCCCGCAAGCGCAAGCGGTCAACCCACAGACCTTTGCCGCGCCCACTACCCCGCCCCCAATGTCCAAGCCCAGGACTGCCTGCCGGCGCTGGCCTACAAACTGCCTCGGGTGGCTTTCTCCTGCCAAGGCATTGCGGCTCCTTGGCAACTCCGTGTCCTTGGCACAGGGGTGACCGTCCCACTGCCTGCACCCGGGCCCGGAGACAGAGGGACTGGTTGTCCCAGGACAGCAACCTAGGGGACGCCCAGCCGCCCCACCCCACCGGAGGCCTCCATCTCCGCCGGCAGGCACCGCGGCCCCTCCCCCAGCGCCCTTCCTTCTCCCAGGAGAGCCCTGCGCCCTCGGTTCCCGCCGGCCGCGGCTGCCCCCGGCGCACACCCACAAAAAAGCCCGGCCAAAGCAGCGGAGGGATGGAGCGCCACACCTGCACGCGCGCGGCCCTCTCCCCGGGCCTCCAGGAGAGACCGCCACACGGGAAAAGCAGGCAGGCAGGCAGGCACACAACCCACAGGAGTAGGGTGCCTGGGCCTGAGCCTCTCCTCCCGCTTGCGCGACCCCGGGCGGGGCTCGGACCCCATCGGCCCTCCGCAGACACTGGAGGCCTGCCCCGGGGTCCCACGGTGACTGCCCACCCCCCCGGGCTCTACATCCTTAACGGAGCCCAGCACCGGGCGAGATCCTCCGCCAGTGGAGGAGCTGTCGCTTCAACACTGCCCCCTTGCGTCGGTCCCATTTCGTGACACAGCCTGTGCGTCCCTCCTTGCTCCCCCCCCCCACTCCCAACCGCTGTCTCTCTGGCTTCTGTCACCGCCTGGGAAGTGGCAGAGGCCCCGTGGAGCCACGGGTGGCCCGAAGGGGCCTCACTGCAGGCAAAGAGTAACTCGCTGCCCACGCCCGCCGCGGCCTGAGGAGGCGGGGAGCAGGCGGGAGGCGCGGCGCTGCTGGAGCCGGCCGGCGGGGAGAGGCTCGCCGCCTGCGCGGCCCAACAACCTGGCGAGGCCCAACAACCTGGTGCGCGCTCACCACGCAGGCCGGGCGGCTGCTCTTGGGGCGCCGGGAGCCCGGTCACAGCATCTACGGCCATACCACCCTGCTCGCGCTCGATCTCGTCTGATCTCGGAAGCTAAGCAGGGTTCGGCCTGGTTAGTACTTGGATGGGAGACCGCCTGATAATACCGGGTGCTCTAGGCTTTTGCCCGCCACTCCTTTTGCGGCCCCCATGCCCCAGGACCTTCTGCAGCCGCCTACCCCGCCACAGGACCCCTGGCCAGCGGGGCTGGGCGGGGTGGAGGGGATGGGTAGTGGGAGGGTGGGATCCGGGCCGCCGCCGAGACCTACAGCCTCGCAGACCCGGCCTCACGCCAGGAGCCTGGCGAGGTCTCCCCCCAAAGCCCCTCTATAGCCTCTTTTTTCCCCGCGAGCGCAAGCGGTCAACCCACAGACCTTCGCAGCGCCCACTACCCCGCCCCCAATGTCCAAGCCCAGGACTGCCTGCCGGCGCTGGCCTACAAACTGCCTCGGGCAGCTTTCTCCTGCCAAGGCATTGCAGCTCCTTGGCAACTCCGTGTCCTTGGCACAGGGGTGACCGTCCCACTGCCTGCACCCGGGCCCGGAGACAGAGGGACTGGTTGTCCCAGGACAGCAACATAGGGGACGCCCAGCCGCCCCACCCCACCGGAGGCCTCCATCTCCGCCGGCAGGCACCGCGGCCCCTCCCCCAGCGCCCTTCCTTCTCCCAGGAGAGCCCTGCGCCCTAGGTTCCCGCCGGCCACGGCGGCCCCCGGCGCACACCCACAAAAGAGCCCGGCCAAAGCAGCGGAGGGATGGAGCGCCACACCTGCACGCGCGCGGCCCTCTCCCCGGGCCTCCAGGAGAGACCGCCACACGGGAAAAGCAGGCAGTCAGGCAGGCACACAACCCACAGGAGTAGGGTGCCTGGGCCTGAGCCTCTCCTCCCGCGTGCGGGACCCCGGGCGGGGCTCGGACCCCACCGGCACTCCGCAGACACTGGAGGCCTGCCCCGGGGTCCCACGGTGACTGCCCACAAACTCGGGGTCTACATCCTTAAAGGAGCCCAGCACCGGGCTCGACCGTCCGCCAGTGGAGGAGCTGTCGCTTCAACACTGCCCCCGTGCGTCGGTCACATTCCGTGACACAGCCTGTGCGTCCCTCCTTGCTCCCCCCCCCCACTCCCAACCGCTGTCTCTCTGGCTTCTGTCACACCCAGGGAAGTGGCAGAGGCCCCGTGGAGCCACGGGTGGCCAAAGGGGCCTCGCTGCCGGCAAAGAGTAACCCGCTGCCCACGCCCGCGGCGTCCTGAGGAGGCGGGGAGCAGTCGGGAGTCGCGGCGCTGCTCGAGCCGGCCGGCGGGAAGAGGCTCGCCGCCTGCGCGGCCCAACAACCTGGCGCGCGCTCACCACGCAGGCCGGGCAGCTGCTCTTGGGGCGCCGGGAGCCCGGTCCCAGCGTCTACGGCCATACCACCCTGCACGCGCCCGATCTCGTCTGATCTCGGAAGCTAAGCAGGGTTGGGCCTGTTTAGAACTTGGATGGGAGTGTGCCTGGGAATACCGGGCTGCTCTAGGCTTTTGCCCGCCACTCCTTTTGCGGCCGCCAAGCCCCAGGACCCTCTGCAGCCGCCAACCCCGCCACAGGATCCCTGGCCAGCGGGGCTGGGCGGGGTGGGGGGGGTGGGTGGTGGGAGGGTGGGGTCCGGGCCGCCGTGGTGAACTACAGCCTCGCAGACCGGGCCTCACGCCAGGCGCCTGGCCAGGTCTCCCCCCACAGCCCCTTCTATAGCCTCTTTTATCCCCGCAAGCACAAGCGGTCAACCCGCAGACCTTCGCCGCGCCCACTATCCCGCCGCCAAAGCCCAAGCCCAGGGCTGCCTGCCGGCGCAGGCCTCCAAGCGGCCTCGGGCGGCTTTCTCCTGCCAAGGCAGTGCGGCTCCTTGGCACCTTGGTGACCTTGGCACAGGGGTGACCGTCCCACTGCCTGCACCCGGGCCCGGAGACAGAGGGACCGGTTGTGCCAGGATAGCAAGCCAAGGGGACGCCTAGCCGCCCCACCCCACCGGAGGACTCCGTCTCCGCGGGCAGGCACCGCGGCCCCTCCCCCAGCGCCCTTCCTTCTCCCAGGAGAGCATTGCGCGCTCGGTTCCCGCCGGCCGGCCGAGGCGGCCCCTGGCGCACAGCCACAAAAGAGCCCGGCCAAAGCAGCGGAGGGATGGTGCGCCACACCTGCACGCGCGCGGCCCTCTCCCCGGGCCTCCAGGAGAGACCACCACACGGGAAAAGCAGGCAGGCAGGCAGGCACACAACCCACAGGAGTAGGGTGTCTGGGCCTGAGCCTCTCCTCCCGCTTGCGCGACCCCGGGCGGGGCTCGGACCCCACCGGCCCTCCGCAGACACTGGAGGCCTGCCCCGGGGTCCCACGGTGACTGCCCACCCCCCCGGGCTCTACATCCTTAACGGAGCCCAGCACCAAGCGAGATCCTCCGCCAGTGGAGGAGCTGTCGCTTCAACACTGCCCCCTTGCGTCGGTCCCATTCCGTGACACAGCCTGTGCGTCCCTCCTTGCTCCCCCCCCCACTCCCAACCGCTGTCTCTCTGGCTTCTGTCACCGCCTGGGAAGTGGCAGAGGCCCCGTGGAGCCACGGGTGGCCCGAAGGGGCCTCACTGCAGGCAAAAAGTAACCCGCTGCCCACGCCCGCCGCGGCCTGAGGAGGCGGGGAGCAGGCGGGTGGCGCGGCGCTGCTGGAGCCGGCCGGAGGGGAGAGGCTCGCCGCCTGCGCGGCCCAACAACCTGGCGCGACCCAACAACCTGGTGCGCTCACCACGCAGGCCGGGCGGCTGCTCTTGGGGCGCCGGGAGCTCGGTCACAGCATCTACGGCCATACCACCCTGCTCGCGCTCGATCTCGTCTGATCTCGGAAGCTAAGCAGGGTTCGGCCTGGTTAGTACTTGGATGGGAGACCGCCTGGGAATACCGGGTGCTCTAGGCTTTTGCCCGCCACTCCTTTTGCGGCCCCCATGCCCCAGGACCTTCTGCAGCCGCCAACCCCGCTACAGGACCCCTGGCCAGCGGGGCTGGGCGGGGTGGAGGGGATGGGTAGTGGGAGGGTGGGATCCGGGCCGCCGCCGAGACCTACAACCTCGCAGACCCGGCCTCACGCCAGGCGCCTGGCGAGGTTTCCCCCCACAGCCCCTCTATAGCCTCTTTTTTCCCCGCAAGCGCAAGCGGTCAACCCACAGACCTTCGCAGCGCCCACTACCCCGCCCCCAATGTCCAAGCCCAGGACTGCCTGCCGGCGCTGGCCTACAAACTGCCTCGGGCGGCTTTCTCCTGCCAAGGCATTGCGGCTCCTTGGCAACTCCGTGTCCTTGGCACAGGGGTGACCGTCCCACTGCCTGCACCCGGGCTCGGAGACGGAGGGACTGGTTGTCCCAGGACAGCAACCTAGGGGACGCCCAGCCGCCCCACCCCACCGGAGGCCTCCATCTCCGCCGGCAGGCACCGCGGCCCCTCCCCCAGCGCCCTTCCTTCTCCCAGGAGAGCCCTGCGCCCTCGGTTCCCGCCGGCCACGGCGGCCCCCGGCGCACACCCACAAAAGAGCCCGGCCAAAGCAGCGGAGGGATGGAGCGCCACACCTGCACGCGCGCGGCCTTCTCCCGGGGCCTCCAGGAGAGACCGCCACACGGGAAAAGCAGGCAGTCAGGCAGGCACACAACCCACAGGAGTAGGGTGCCTGGGCCTGAGCCTCTCCTCCCGCTTGCGCGACCCCGGGCGGGGCTCGGACCCCACCGGGACTCCGCAGACACTGGAGGCCTGCCCCGGGGTCCCACGGTGACTGCCCACCCCCCCGGGCTCTACATTTTTAACGCAGCCCAGCACCGGGCGAGATCCTCCGCCAGTGGAGGAGCTGTCGCTTCAACACAGCCCACTTGCGTCGGTCCCATTCCGTGACAAAGCCTGTGCGTCCCTCCTTGCTCCCCCCCCCACTCCCAACCGCTGTCTCTCTGGCTTCTGTCACCGCCTGGGAAGTGGCAGAGGCCCCGTGGAGCCACGGGTGGCCCGAAGGGGCCTCACTGCAGGCAAAGAGTAACCCGCTGCCCACGCCCGCGGCGGCCTGAGGAGGCGGGGAGCAGGCGGGAGGCGCGGCGCTGCTGGAGCCGGCCGGAGGGGAGAGGCTCGCCGCCTGCGCGGCCCAACAACCTGGCGCGACCCAACAACCTGGTGCGCGCTCACCACGCAGGCCGGACGGCTGCTCTTGGGGCGCCGGGAGCCCGGTACCAGCGTCTGCGGCCATGCCACCCTGCTCGCGCTCGATCTCGTCTGATCTCGGAAGCTAAGCAGGGTTCGGCCTGGTTAGTACTTGGATGGGAGACCGCCTGGGAATACCGGGTGCTCTAGGCTTTTGCCCGCCACTCCTTTTGTGGCCCCCATGCCCCAGGACCTTCTGCAGCCGCCAACCCCGCCACAGGACCCCTGGCCAGCGGGGCTGTGCGGGGTGGAGGGGATGGGTAGTGGGAGGGTGGGATCCGGGCCGCCGCCGAGACCTACAGCCTCGCAGACCCGGCCTCACGCCAGGCGCCTGGCGAGGTCTCCCCCCACAGCCCCTCTATAGCCTCTTTTTTCCCCGCAAGCGCAAGCGGTCAACCCACAGCCCTTTGCCGTGCCCACTACCCCGCCCCCAATGTCCAAGCCCAGGACTGCCTGCCGGCGCTGGCCTACAAACTGCCTCGGGTGGCTTTCTCCTGCCAAGGCATTGCGGCTCCTTGGCAACTCCGTGTCCTTGGCACAGGGGTGACCGTCCCACTGCCTGCACCCGGGCCCGGAGACAGAGGGACTGGTTGTCCCAGGACAGCAACCTAGGGGACGCCCAGCCGCCCCACCCCACCGGAGGCCTGCATCTCAGCCGGCAGGCACCGCGGCCCCTCCCCCAGCGCCCTTCCTTCTCCCAGGAGAGCCCTGCGCCCTCGGTTCCCGCCGGCCGCGGCGGCCCCCGGCGCACACCCACAAAAGAGCCCGGCCAAAGCAGCGGAGGGATGGAGCGCCACACCTGCACGCGCGCGGCCCTCTCCCCGGGCCTCCAGGAGAGACCGCTACACGGGAAAAGCAGGCAGGCAGGCAGGCAAACAACCCACAGGAGTAGGGTGCCTGGGCCTGAGCCTCTCCTCCCGCGTGCGGGACCCCGGGCGGGGCTCGGACCCCACCGGCACTCCGCAGACACTGGAGGCCTGCCCCGGGGTCCCACGGTGACTGCCCACAAACCTGGGCTCTACATCCTTAAAGGAGCCCAGCACCGGGCTCGACCGTCCGCCAGTGGAGGAGCTGTCGCTTCAACACTGCCCCCGTGCGTCGGTCCCATTCCGTGACACAGGCTGTGCGTCCCTCCTTGCTCCCCCCCCCCACTCCCAACCGCTGTCTCTCTGGCTTCTGTCACACCCAGGGAAGTGGCAGAGGCCCCGTGGAGCCACGGGTGGCCGAAGGGGCCTCGCTGCCGGCAAAGAGTAACCCGCTGCCCACGCCCGCGGCGTCCTGAGGAGGCGGGGAGCAGTCGGGAGTCGCGGCGCTGCTGGAGCCGGCCGGCGGGAAGAGGCTCGCCGCCTGCGCGGCCCAACAACCTGGCGCGGCCCAACAACCTGGCGCGCGCTCACCACGCAGGCCGGGCGGCTGCTCTTGGGGCGCCGGGAGCCCGGTCCCAGCGTCTACGGCCATACCACCCTGCACGCGCCCGATCTCGTCTGATCTCGGAAGCTAAGCAGGGTTGGGCCTGGTTAGAACTTGGATGGGAGACCGCCTGGGAATACCGGGCTGCTCTAGGCTTTTGCCCGCCACTCCTTTTGCGGCCGCCAAGCCCCAGGACCCTCTGCAGCCGCCAACCCCGCCACAGGATCCCTGGCCAGCGGGGCTAAGCGGGGTGGGGGCGGTGGGTGGTGGGAGGGTGGGGTCCGGGCCGCCGTGGAGAACTACAGCCTCGCAGACCGGGCCTCACGCCAGGCGCCTGGCAAGGTCTCCCCCCACAGCCCCTTCTATAGCCTCTTTTATCCCCGCAAGCACAAGCGGTCAACCCGCAGACCTTCGCCGCGCCCACTATCCCGCCGCCAAAGCCCAAGCCCAGGGCTGCCTGCCGGCGCAGGCCTCCAAACGGCCTCGGGCGGCTTTCTCCTGCCAAGGCAGTGCGGCTACTTGGCACCTTGGTGACCTTGGCACAGGGGTGACCGTCCCACTGCCTGCACCCGGGCTCGGAGACAGAGGGACCGGTTGTGCCAGGATAGCAAGCCAAGGGGACGCCCAGCCGCCCCACCCCACCGGAGGACTCCGTCTCCGCGGGCAGGCACCGCGGCCCCTCCCCCAGCGCCCTTCCTTCTCCCAGGAGAGCATTGCGCGCTCGGTTCCCGCCGGCCGGCCGAGGCGGCCCCTGGCGCACAGCCACAAAAGAGCCCGGCCAAAGCAGCGGAGGGATGGTGCGCCACACCTGCACGCGCGCGGCCCTCTCCCCGGGCCTCCAGGAGAGACCACCACACGGGAAAAGCAGGCAGGCAGGCAGGCACACAACCCACAGGAGTAGGGTGCCTGGGCCTGAGCCTCTCCTCCCGCTTGCGCGACCCCGGGCGGGGCTCGGACCCCATCGGCCCTCCGCAGACACTGGAGGCCTGCCCCGGGGTCCCACGGTGACTGCCCACCCCCCCGGGCTCTACATCCTTAACGGAGCCCAGCACCGGGCGAGATCCTCCGCCAGTGGAGGAGCTGTCGCTTCAACACTGCCCCCTTGCGTCGGTCCCATTCCGTGACAAAGCCTGTGCGTCCCTCCTTGCTCCCCCCCCCACTCCCAACCGCTGTCTCTCTGGCTTCTGTAACCGCCTGGGAAGTGGCAGAGGCCCCGTGGAGCCACGGGTGGCCCGAAGGGGCCTCACTGCAGGCAAAGAGTAACCCGCTGCCCACGCCCGCCGCGGCCTGAGGAGGCGGGGAGCAGGCGGGAGGCGCGGCGCTGCTGGAGCCGGCCGACGGGGAGAGGCTCGCCGCCTGCGCGGCCCAACAACCTGGCGAGGCCCAACAACCTGGTGCGCGCTCACCACGCAGGCCGGGCGGCTGCTCTTGGGGCGCCAGGAGCCCGTTCCCAGCGTCTACGGCCATACCACCCTGCTCGCGCTCGATCTCGTCTGATCTCGGAAGCTAAGCAGGGTCGGGCCTGGTTAGAACTTGGATGGGAGACCGACTGGGAATACCGGGCTGCTCTAGGCTTTTGCCCGCCACTCCTTTTGCGGCCGCCAAGGCCCAGGACCCTCTGCAGCCGCCAACCCCGCCACAGGATCCCTGGCCAGCGGGGCTGGGCGAGGTGGGGGCGGTGGGTGGTGGGAGGGTGGGGTCCGGGCCGCCGTGGAGAACTACAGCCTCGCAGACCGGGCCTCACGCCAGGCGCTTGGCCAGGTCTCCCCCCACAGCCCCTTCTATAGCCTCTTTTATCCCCACAAGCACAAGCGGTCAACCCGCAGACCTTCGCCGCGCCCACTACCCCGCCGCCAAAGCCCAAGCCCAGGGCTGCCTGCCGGCGCTGGCCTACAAACTGCCTCGGGCGGCTTTCTCCTGCCAAGGCATTGCGGCTCCTTGGCAACTCCGTGTCCTTAACACAGGGGTGACCGTCCCACTGCCTGCACCCGGGCCCGGAGACAGAGGGACTGGTTGTCCCAGGACAGCAACCTAGGGGACGCCCAGCCGCCCCACCCCACCGGAGGCCTCCATCTCCGCCGGCAGGCACCGCGGCCCCTCCCCCAGCGCCCTTCCTTCTCCCAGGAGAGCCCTGCGCCCTCGGTTCCCGCCGGCCGCGGCGGCCCCCGGCGCATACCCACAAAAGAGCCCGGCCAAAGCAGCGGAGGGATGGAGCGCCACACCTGCACGCGCGCGGCCCTCTCCCCGGGCCTCCAGGAGAGACCGCCACACGGGAAAAGCAGGCAGGCAGGCAGGCAAACAACCCACAGGAGTAGGGTGCCTGGGCCCGAGCCTCTCCTCCCGCGTGCGGGACCCCGGGCGGGGCTCGGACCCCACCGGCACTCCGCAGACACTGGAGGCCTGCCCCGGGGTCCCACGGTGACTGCCCACAAACCCGGGGTCTACATCCTTAAAGGAGCCCAGCACCGGGCTCGACCGTCCGCCAGTGGAGGAGCTGTCGCTTCAACACTGCCCCCGTGCGTCGGTCCCATTCCGTGACACAGCCTGTGCGTCCCTCCTTGCTCCCCCCCCCCTCCCAACCGCTGTCTCTCTGGCTTCTGTCACACCCAGGGAAGTGGCAGAGGCCCCGTGGAGCCACGGGTGGCCGAAGGGGCCTCGCTGCCGGCAAAGAGTAACCCGCTGCCCACGCCCGCGGCGTCCTGAGGAGGCGGGGAGCAGTCGGGAGTCGCGGCGCTGCTCGAGCCGGCCGGCGGGAAGAGGCTCGCCGCCTGCGCGGCCCAACAACCTGGCGCGCGCTCACCACGCAGGCCGGGCGGCTGCTCTTCGGGCGCCGGGAGCCCGGTCCCAGCGTCTACGGCCATACCACCCTGCTCGCGCTCGATCTCGTCTGATCTCAAAAGCTAAGCAGGGTCGCGCCTGGTTAGAACTTGGATGGGAGACCGCCTGGGAATACCGGGCTGCTCTAGGCTTTTGCCCGCCACTCCTTTTGCGGCCGCGAAGCCCCAGGACCCTCTGCAGCGCCAACCCCGCCACAGGATCCCTGGCCAGCGGGGCTGGGCGGGGTGGGGGGCGTGGGTGGTGGGAGGGTGGGGTCCGGGCCGCCGCCGAGAATTACAGCCTCGCAGACCGGGTCTCACGCCAGGCGCCGTGCCAGGTCTCCCCCCACAGCCCCTTCTATAGCCTCTTTTATCCCCGCAAGCACAAGCGGTCAACCCGCAGACCTTCGCCGCGCCCACTATCCCGCCGCCAAAGCCCAAGCCCAGGGCTGCCTGCCGGCGCAGGCCTCCAAACGGCCTCGGGCGGCTTTCTCCTGCCAAGGCAGTGCGGCTCCTTGGCACCTCGGTTACCTTGGCACAGGGGTGACAGTCCCACTGCCTGCACCTGGGCCCGGAGACAGAGGGACCGGTTGTGCCAGGATAGCAAGCCGAGGGGACGCCCAGCCGCCCCACCCCACCGGAGGCCTCCATCTCCGCAGGCAGGCACCGCGGCCCCTCCCCCAGCGCCCTTCCTTCTCCCAGGAGAGCCCTGCGCCCTCGGTTTTCGTTGGCCGAGGCGGCCCCCGGCGCACACCCACAAAAGAGCCCGGCCAAAGCAGCGGAGGGATGGAGCGCCACACCTGCACGCGCGCGGCCCTCTCCCCGGGCCTTTAGGAGAGACCGCTACACGGGAAAAGCAGGCAGGCAGGCAGGCACACAACCCACAGGAGTAGGGTGCCTGGGCCTGAGCCTCTCCTCCCGCGTGCGGGACCCCGGGTGGGGCTCGGACCCCACCGGCACTCCGCAGACACTGGAGGCCTGCCCCGGGGTCCCACGGTGACTGCCCACCCCCCCGGGCTCTACATCCTTAACAGATCCCAGCCCAGGGCGCGACCGTCCGCCGGTGGAGGAGCTGTCGCTTCAACACTGCCCCAGTGCGTCGGTCCCATTTCGTGACACAGCCTGTGCGTCCCTCATTGCTCCCCCCCCACTCCCAACCGCTGTCTCTCTGGCTTCTGTCACACCCAGGTAAGTGGCAGAGGCCCCGTGGAGCCACGGGTGGCCGACGGGGCCTCGCTGCCGGCAAAGAGTAACCCGCTGCCCACGCCCGCGGCGTCCTGAGGAGGCGGGGAGCAGGCGGGAGTCGCGGCGCTGCTGGAGCCGGCCGGCGGGGAGAGGCTCGCCGCCTGCGCGGCCCAACAACCTGGTGCGCGCTCACCACGCAGGCCGGGCTGCTGCTCTTGGGGCGCCGGGAGCCCGGTCCCAGCGTCTACGGCCATACCACCCTGCACGCGCCCGATCTCGTCTGATCTCGGAAGCTAAGCAGGGTCAGGCCTGGTTAGAACTTGGATGGGAGACCGCCTGGGAATACCGGGCTGCTCTAGGCTTTAGCCCGCCACTGGTTTTCCGGCCGCCAAGCCCCAGGACCCTCTGCAGCCGCCAACCCCGCCACAGGATCCCTGGCCAGCGGGGCTGGGCGGGGTAGAAGGGGTGGGTGGTGGGAGGGTGGGGTCCGGGCCCCCGCCGAGAACTACAGCATCGCAGACCGGGCCTCACGCCAGGCGCCTGGCCAGGTCTCCCCCCACAGCCCCTTCTATAGCCTCTTTTATCCCCGCAAGCACAAGCGGTCAACCCGCAGACCTTCGCCGCGCCCACTATCCCGCCGCCAAAGCCCAAGCCCAGGGCTGCCTGCCGGCGCAGGCCTCCAAACGGCCTCGGGCGGCTTTCTCCTGCCAAGGCAGTGCGGCTCCTTGGCACCTCGGTGACCTTGGCACAGGGGTGACCGTCCCACTGCCTGCACCCGGGCCCGGAGACAGAGGGACCGGTTGTGCCAGGATAGCAAGCCAAGGGGACGCCCAGCCGCCCCACCCCAACGGAGGACTCCGTCTCCGCGGGCAGGCACCGCGGCCCCTCCCCCAGCGCCCTTCCTTCTCCCAGGAGAGCCCTGCGCGCTCGGTTCCCGCCGGTCGGCCGAGGCGGCCCCTGGCGCACAGCCACAAAAGAGCCCGGCCAAAGCAGCGGAGGGATGGTGCGCCACACCTGCACGGGCGCGGCCCTCTCCCCGGGCCTCCAGGAGAGACCACCACACGGAAAAAGCAGGCAGGCAGGCAGGCACACAACCCACAGGAGTAGGGTGCCTGGGCCTGAGCCTGTCTTCCCGCGTGCAAGACCCCGGGCGGGGCTCGGACCCCACCGGCACTCCGCAGACACTGGAGGCCTGCCCCGGGGTCCCACGGTGACTGCCCACCCCCCCGGGCTCTACATCCTTAACGGAGCCCAGCACCGGGCGAGATCCTTCGCCAGTGGAGGAGCTGTCGCTTCAACACTGCCCCCTTGCGTCGGTCCCATTCCGTGACACAGCCTGTGCGTCCCTCCTTGCTCCCCCCCCCACTCCCAACCGCTGTCTCTCTGGCTTCTGTCACCGCCTGGGAAGTGGCAGAGGCCCCGTGGAGCCACGGGTGGCCCGAAGGGGCCTCACTGCAGGAAAAGAGTAACCCGCTGCCCACGCCCGCGGCGGCCTGAGGAGGCGGGGAGCAGGCGGGAGGCGCGGCGCTGCTGGAGCCGGCCGGCGGGGAGAGGCTCGCCGCCTGCGCGGACCAACAACCTGGCGAGGCCCAACAACCTGGTGCGCGCTCACCACGCAGGCCAGGACGCTGCTCTTGGGGCGCCGGGAGCCCGGTCCCAGCATCTACGGCCATACCACCCTGCTCGCGCTCGATCTCGTCTGATCTCGGAAGCTAAGCAGGGTTCGGCCTGGTTAGTACTTGGATGGGAGACCGCCTGGGAATACCGGGTGCTCTAGGCTTTTGCCCGCCACTCCTTTTGCGGCCCCCATACCCCAGGACCTTCTGCAGCCGCCAACCCCGCCACAGGACCCCTGGCCAGCGGGGCTGGGCGGGGTGGAGGGGATGGGTAGTGCTAGGGTGGGATCCGGCCGCCGCCGAGACCTACAGCCTCGCAGACCCGGCCTCACGCCAGGCGCCTGGCGAGGTCTCCCCCCACAGCCCCTCTATAGCCTCTTTTTTCCCCGCAAGCGCAAGCGGTCAACCCACAGACCTTCGCAGCGCCCACTACCCCGCCCCCAATGTCCAAGCCCAGGACTGCCTGCCGGCGCTGGCCTACAAACTGCCTCGGGCGGCTTTCTCCTGCCAAGGCATTGCGGCTCCTTGGCAACTCCGTGTCCTTGGCACAGGGGTGACCGTCCCACTGCCTGCACCCAGGCCCGGAGACAGAGGGACTGGTTGTCCCAGGACAGCAACCTAGGGGACGCCCAGCCGCCCCACCCCACCGGAGGCCTCCATCTCCGCCGGCAGGCACCGCGGCCCCTCCCCCAGCGCCCTTCCTTCTCCCAGGAGAGCCCTGCGCCCTCGGTTCCCGCCAGCCGCGGCGGCCCCAGGCGCAAACCCACAAAAGAGCCCGGCCAAAGCAGCGGAGGGACGGAGCGCCACAACTGCACGCGCGCGGCCCTCTCCCCGGGCCTCCAGGAGAGACCGCCACACGGGAAAAGCAGGCAGGCTGGCAGGCACACAACCCACAGGAGTAGGGTGCCTGGGCCTGAGCCTCTCCTCCCGCGTGCGGGACCCCGGGCGGGGCTCGAACCCCACCGGCACTCCGCAGACACTGGAGGCCTGCCCCGGGGTCCCACGGTGACTGCCCACACCCCCGGGCTCTACATCCTTAAAGGAGCCCAGCACCGGGCTCGACCGTCCGCCAGTGGAGGAGCTGTCGCTTCAACACTGACCCCGTGCGTCGGTCCCATTCCGTGACACAGCCTGTGCGTCCCTCCTTGCTCCCCCCCCCACTCCCAACCGCTGTCTCTATGGCTTCTGTCACCGCCTGGGAAGTGGCAGAGGCCCCGTGGAGCCACGGGTGGCCCGAAAGGGCCTCACTGCACGCAAAGAGTAACCCGCTGCCCACGCCCCCGGCGTCCTGAGGAGGCGGGAAGCAGGCGGGAGGCGCGTTGCTGCTGGAGCCAGCTGGCGGAAAGAGGCTCGCCGCCTGCGCTGCCCAACAACCTGGCGCGGCGCAACAACCTGGCGCGCGCTCACCACGCAGGCCGGGCGGCTGCTCTTGAAGCGCCAGGAGCCCGGTCCCAGCGTCTACGGCCATACCACCCTGCTCGCGCTCGATCTCGTCTGATCTCGGAAGCTAAGCAGGGTCGGGCCTGGTTAGAACTTGGATGGGAGACCGCCTGGGAATACTGGGCTGCTCTAGGCTTTTGCCCGCCACTCCTTTTGCGGCCGCCAAGCCCCAGGACCCTCTGCAGCCGCCAACCCCGCCACAGGATCCCTGGCCAGCGGGGCTGGGCGGGGTGGGGGGCGTGGGTGGTGGGAGGGTGGGGTCCGGGCCGCCGCCGAGAATTACAGCCTCGCAGACCGGGCCTCACGCCAGGCGCCTGGCCAGGTCTCCCCCCACAGCCCCTTCTATAGCCTCTTTTATCCCCGCAAGCACAAGCGGTCAACCCGCAGACCTTCGCCGCGCCCACTATCCCGCCGCCTAAGCCCAAGCTTAGGGCTGCCTGCCGGCGCAGGCCTCCAAACGGCCTCGGGCGGCTTTCTCCTGCCAAGGCAGTGCGGCTCCTTGGCACCTCGGTTACCTTGGCACAGGGGTGACCGTCCCACTGCCTGCACCCGGGCCCGGAGACAGAGGGACTGGTTGTCCCAGGAAAGCAACCTAGGGGACGCCCAGCCGCCCCACCCCACCGTAGGCCTCCATCTCCGCCGGCAGGCACCGCGGCCCCTCCCCCAGCGCCCTTCCTTCTCCCAGGAGAGCCCTTTGCCCTCGGTTCCCGCCGGTCGCGGCGGCCCCCGGCGCACACCCACAAAAGAGCCCGGCCAAAGCAGCGGAGGGATGGAGCGCCACACCTGCACGCGCGCGGCCCTCTCCCCGGGCCTCCAGGAGAGACCGCCACACGGGAAAAGCAGGCAGGCAGGCAGGCACACAACCCACAGAGTAGGGTGCCTGGGCCTGAGCCTCTCCTCCCGCGTGCGGGACCCCGGGCGGGGCTCGGACCCCACCGGCACTCCGCAGACACTGGAGGCCTGCCCCGGGGTCCCACGGTGACTGCCCACCCCCCCGGGCTCTACATCCTTAACGGAGCCCAGCCCCGGGCGAGATCCTCCGCCAGTGGAGGAGCTGTCGCTTCAACACTGCCCCCTTGCGTCGGTCCCATTCCGTGACACAGCCTGTGCGTCCCTCCTTGCTCCCCCCCCCCACTCCCAACCGCTGTCTCTCTGGCTTCTGTCACCGCCTGGGAAGTGGCAGAGGCCCCGTGGAGCCACGGGTGGCCCGAAGGGGCCTCACTGCAGGCAAAGAGTAACCCGCTGCCCACGCCCGCCGCGGCCTGAGGAGGCGGGGAGCAGGCGGGAGGCGCGGCGCTGCTGGAGCCGGCCGACGGGGAGAGGCTCCCCGCCTGCGCGGCCCAACAACCTGGCGAGGCCCAACAACCTGGTGCAGCTCACCACGCAGGCCGGGCGGCTGCTCTTGGGGCGCCGGGAGCCCGGTCACAGCATCTACGGCCATACCACCCTGCTCGCGCTCGATCTCGTCTGATCTCGGAAGCTATGCAGGGTTCGGCCTGGTTAGTACTTGGATGGGAGACCGCCTGGGAATACCGGGTGCTCTAGGCTTTTGCCCGCCACTCCTTTTGCGGCCCCCATGCCCCAGGACCTTCTGCAGCCGCCAACCCCGCCACAGGACCCCTGGCCAGCGGGGCTGGGCGGGGTGGAGGGGATGGGTAGTGGGAGGGTGGGATCCGGGCCGCCGCCGAGACCTACAGCCTCGCAGACCCGGCCTCACGCCAGGCGCCTGGCGAGGTCTCCCCCCACAGCCCCTCTATAGCCTCTTTTTTCCCCGCAAGCGCAAGCGGTCAACCCACAGACCTTCGCAGCGCCCACTACCCCGCCCCCAATGTCCAAGCCCAGGACTGCCTGCCGGCGCTGGCCTACAAACTGCCTCGGGCGGCTTTCTCCTGCCAAGGCATTGCGGCTCCTTGGCAACTCCGTGTCCTTGGCACAGGGGTGACCGTCCCACTGCCTGCACCCGGGCCCGGAGACAGAGGGACTGGTTGTCCCAGGACAGCAACCTAGGGGACGCCCAGCCGCCCCACCCCCCCGGAGGCCTCCATCTCCGCCGGCAGGCACCGCGGCCCCTCCCCCAGCGACCTTCCTTCTCCCAGGAGAGCCCTGCGCCCTCGGTTCCCGCCGGCCACGGCGGCCCCCGGCGCATACCCACAAAAGAGCCCGGCCAAAGCAGCGGAGGGATGGAGCGCCACACCTGCACGCGCGCGGCCCTCTCCCCGGGCCTCCAGGAGAGACCGCCACACGGGAAAAGCAGGCAGGCAGGCAGGCAAACAACCCACAGGAGTAGGGTGCCTGGGCCCGAGCCTCTCCTCCCGCGTGCGGGACCCCGGGCGGGGCTCGGACCCCACCGGCACTCCGCAGACACTGGAGGCCTGCCCCGGGGTCCCACGGTGACTGCCCACAAACCCGGGGTCTACATCCTTAAAGGAGCCCAGCACCGGGCTCGACCGTCCGCCAGTGGAGGAGCTGTCGCTTCAACACTGCCCCCGTGCGTCGGTCCCATTCCGTGACACAGCCTGTGCGTCCCTCCTTGCTCCCCCCCCCCTCCCAACCGCTGTCTCTCTGGCTTCTGTCACACCCAGGGAAGTGGCAGAGGCCCCGTGGAGCCACGGGTGGCCGAAGGGGCCTCGCTGCCGGCAAAGAGTAACCCGCTGCCCACGCCCGCGGCGTCCTGAGGAGGCGGGGAGCAGTCGGGAGTCGCGGCGCTGCTCGAGCCGGCCGGCGGGAAGAGGCTCGCCGCCTGCGCGGCCCAACAACCTGGCGCGCGCTCACCACGCAGGCCGGGCGGCTGCTCTTCGGGCGCCGGGAGCCCGGTCCCAGCGTCTACGGCCATACCACCCTGCTCGCGCTCGATCTCGTCTGATCTCAAAAGCTAAGCAGGGTCGCGCCTGGTTAGAACTTGGATGGGAGACCGCCTGGGAATACCGGGCTGCTCTAGGCTTTTGCCCGCCACTCCTTTTGCGGCCGCGAAGCCCCAGGACCCTCTGCAGCGCCAACCCCGCCACAGGATCCCTGGCCAGCGGGGCTGGGCGGGGTGGGGGGCGTGGGTGGTGGGAGGGTGGGGTCCGGGCCGCCGCCGAGAATTACAGCCTCGCAGACCGGGTCTCACGCCAGGCGCCGTGCCAGGTCTCCCCCCACAGCCCCTTCTATAGCCTCTTTTATCCCCGCAAGCACAAGCGGTCAACCCGCAGACCTTCGCCGCGCCCACTATCCCGCCGCCAAAGCCCAAGCCCAGGGCTGCCTGCCGGCGCAGGCCTCCAAACGGCCTCGGGCGGCTTTCTCCTGCCAAGGCAGTGCGGCTCCTTGGCACCTCGGTTACCTTGGCACAGGGGTGACAGTCCCACTGCCTGCACCTGGGCCCGGAGACAGAGGGACCGGTTGTGCCAGGATAGCAAGCCGAGGGGACGCCCAGCCGCCCCACCCCACCGGAGGCCTCCATCTCCGCAGGCAGGCACCGCGGCCCCTCCCCCAGCGCCCTTCCTTCTCCCAGGAGAGCCCTGCGCCCTCGGTTTTCGTTGGCCGAGGCGGCCCCCGGCGCACACCCACAAAAGAGCCCGGCCAAAGCAGCGGAGGGATGGAGCGCCACACCTGCACGCGCGCGGCCCTCTCCCCGGGCCTTTAGGAGAGACCGCTACACGGGAAAAGCAGGCAGGCAGGCAGGCACACAACCCACAGGAGTAGGGTGCCTGGGCCTGAGCCTCTCCTCCCGCGTGCGGGACCCCGGGTGGGGCTCGGACCCCACCGGCACTCCGCAGACACTGGAGGCCTGCCCCGGGGTCCCACGGTGACTGCCCACCCCCCCCGGGCTCTACATCCTTAACAGATCCCAGCCCAGGGCGCGACCGTCCGCCGGTGGAGGAGCTGTCGCTTCAACACTGCCCCAGTGCGTCGGTCCCATTTCGTGACACAGCCTGTGCGTCCCTCATTGCTCCCCCCCCACTCCCAACCGCTGTCTCTCTGGCTTCTGTCACACCCAGGTAAGTGGCAGAGGCCCCGTGGAGCCACGGGTGGCCGACGGGGCCTCGCTGCCGGCAAAGAGTAACCCGCTGCCCACGCCCGCGGCGTCCTGAGGAGGCGGGGAGCAGGCGGGAGTCGCGGCGCTGCTGGAGCCGGCCGGCGGGGAGAGGCTCGCCGCCTGCGCGGCCCAACAACCTGGTGCGCGCTCACCACGCAGGCCGGGCTGCTGCTCTTGGGGCGCCGGGAGCCCGGTCCCAGCGTCTACGGCCATACCACCCTGCACGCGCCCGATCTCGTCTGATCTCGGAAGCTAAGCAGGGTCAGGCCTGGTTAGAACTTGGATGGGAGACCGCCTGGGAATACCGGGCTGCTCTAGGCTTTAGCCCGCCACTGGTTTTCCGGCCGCCAAGCCCCAGGACCCTCTGCAGCCGCCAACCCCGCCACAGGATCCCTGGCCAGCGGGGCTGGGCGGGGTAGAAGGGGTGGGTGGTGGGAGGGTGGGGTCCGGGCCCCCGCCGAGAACTACAGCATCGCAGACCGGGCCTCACGCCAGGCGCCTGGCCAGGTCTCCCCCCACAGCCCCTTCTATAGCCTCTTTTATCCCCGCAAGCACAAGCGGTCAACCCGCAGACCTTCGCCGCGCCCACTATCCCGCCGCCAAAGCCCAAGCCCAGGGCTGCCTGCCGGCGCAGGCCTCCAAACGGCCTCGGGCGGCTTTCTCCTGCCAAGGCAGTGCGGCTCCTTGGCACCTCGGTGACCTTGGCACAGGGGTGACCGTCCCACTGCCTGCACCCGGGCCCGGAGACAGAGGGACCGGTTGTGCCAGGATAGCAAGCCAAGGGGACGCCCAGCCGCCCCACCCCAACGGAGGACTCCGTCTCCGCGGGCAGGCACCGCGGCCCCTCCCCCAGCGCCCTTCCTTCTCCCAGGAGAGCCCTGCGCGCTCGGTTCCCGCCGGTCGGCCGAGGCGGCCCCTGGCGCACAGCCACAAAAGAGCCCGGCCAAAGCAGCGGAGGGATGGTGCGCCACACCTGCACGGGCGCGGCCCTCTCCCCGGGCCTCCAGGAGAGATCACCACACGGAAAAAGCAGGCAGGCAGGCAGGCACACAACCCACAGGAGTAGGGTGCCTGGGCCTGAGCCTGTCTTCCCGCGTGCAAGACCCCGGGCGGGGCTCGGACCCCACCGGCACTCCGCAGACACTGGAGGCCTGCCCCGGGGTCCCACGGTGACTGCCCACCCCCCCGGGCTCTACATCCTTAACGGAGCCCAGCACCGGGCGAGATCCTTCGCCAGTGGAGGAGCTGTCGCTTCAACACTGCCCCCTTGCGTCGGTCCCATTCCGTGACACAGCCTGTGCGTCCCTCCTTGCTCCCCCCCCCACTCCCAACCGCTGTCTCTCTGGCTTCTGTCACCGCCTGGGAAGTGGCAGAGGCCCCGTGGAGCCACGGGTGGCCCGAAGGGGCCTCACTGCAGGAAAAGAGTAACCCGCTGCCCACGCCCGCGGCGGCCTGAGGAGGCGGGGAGCAGGCGGGAGGCGCGGCGCTGCTGGAGCCGGCCGGCGGGGAGAGGCTCGCCGCCTGCGCGGACCAACAACCTGGCGAGGCCCAACAACCTGGTGCGCGCTCACCACGCAGGCCAGGACGCTGCTCTTGGGGCGCCGGGAGCCCGGTCCCAGCATCTACGGCCATACCACCCTGCTCGCGCTCGATCTCGTCTGATCTCGGAAGCTAAGCAGGGTTCGGCCTGGTTAGTACTTGGATGGGAGACCGCCTGGGAATACCGGGTGCTCTAGGCTTTTGCCCGCCACTCCTTTTGCGGCCCCCATACCCCAGGACCTTCTGCAGCCGCCAACCCCGCCACAGGACCCCTGGCCAGCGGGGCTGGGCGGGGTGGAGGGGATGGGTAGTGCTAGGGTGGGATCCGGCCGCCGCCGAGACCTACAGCCTCGCAGACCCGGCCTCACGCCAGGCGCCTGGCGAGGTCTCCCCCCACAGCCCCTCTATAGCCTCTTTTTTCCCCGCAAGCGCAAGCGGTCAACCCACAGACCTTCGCAGCGCCCACTACCCCGCCCCCAATGTCCAAGCCCAGGACTGCCTGCCGGCGCTGGCCTACAAACTGCCTCGGGCGGCTTTCTCCTGCCAAGGCATTGCGGCTCCTTGGCAACTCCGTGTCCTTGGCACAGGGGTGACCGTCCCACTGCCTGCACCCAGGCCCGGAGACAGAGGGACTGGTTGTCCCAGGACAGCAACCTAGGGGACGCCCAGCCGCCCCACCCCACCGGAGGCCTCCATCTCCGCCGGCAGGCACCGCGGCCCCTCCCCCAGCGCCCTTCCTTCTCCCAGGAGAGCCCTGCGCCCTCGGTTCCCGCCAGCCGCGGCGGCCCCAGGCGCAAACCCACAAAAGAGCCCGGCCAAAGCAGCGGAGGGACGGAGCGCCACAACTGCACGCGCGCGGCCCTCTCCCCGGGCCTCCAGGAGAGACCGCCACACGGGAAAAGCAGGCAGGCTGGCAGGCACACAACCCACAGGAGTAGGGTGCCTGGGCCTGAGCCTCTCCTCCCGCGTGCGGGACCCCGGGCGGGGCTCGAACCCCACCGGCACTCCGCAGACACTGGAGGCCTGCCCCGGGGTCCCACGGTGACTGCCCACACCCCCGGGCTCTACATCCTTAAAGGAGCCCAGCACCGGGCTCGACCGTCCGCCAGTGGAGGAGCTGTCGCTTCAACACTGACCCCGTGCGTCGGTCCCATTCCGTGACACAGCCTGTGCGTCCCTCCTTGCTCCCCCCCCCACTCCCAACCGCTGTCTCTATGGCTTCTGTCACCGCCTGGGAAGTGGCAGAGGCCCCGTGGAGCCACGGGTGGCCCGAAAGGGCCTCACTGCACGCAAAGAGTAACCCGCTGCCCACGCCCCCGGCGTCCTGAGGAGGCGGGAAGCAGGCGGGAGGCGCGTTGCTGCTGGAGCCAGCTGGCGGAAAGAGGCTCGCCGCCTGCGCTGCCCAACAACCTGGCGCGGCGCAACAACCTGGCGCGCGCTCACCACGCAGGCCGGGCGGCTGCTCTTGAAGCGCCAGGAGCCCGGTCCCAGCGTCTACGGCCATACCACCCTGCTCGCGCTCGATCTCGTCTGATCTCGGAAGCTAAGCAGGGTCGGGCCTGGTTAGAACTTGGATGGGAGACCGCCTGGGAATACTGGGCTGCTCTAGGCTTTTGCCCGCCACTCCTTTTGCGCCCGCCAAGCCCCAGGACCCTCTGCAGCCGCCAACCCCGCCACAGGATCCCTGGCCAGCGGGGCTGGGCGGGGTGGGGGGCGTGGGTGGTGGGAGGGTGGGGTCCGGGCCGCCGCCGAGAATTACAGCCTCGCAGACCGGGCCTCACGCCAGGCGCCTGGCCAGGTCTCCCCCCACAGCCCCTTCTATAGCCTCTTTTATCCCCGCAAGCACAAGCGGTCAACCCGCAGACCTTCGCCGCGCCCACTATCCCGCCGCCTAAGCCCAAGCTTAGGGCTGCCTGCCGGCGCAGGCCTCCAAACGGCCTCGGGCGGCTTTCTCCTGCCAAGGCAGTGCGGCTCCTTGGCACCTCGGTTACCTTGGCACAGGGGTGACCGTCCCACTGCCTGCACCCGGGCCCGGAGACAGAGGGACTGGTTGTCCCAGGAAAGCAACCTAGGGGACGCCCAGCCGCCCCACCCCACCGTAGGCCTCCATCTCCGCCGGCAGGCACCGCGGCCCCTCCCCCAGCGCCCTTCCTTCTCCCAGGAGAGCCCTTTGCCCTCGGTTCCCGCCGGTCGCGGCGGCCCCCGGCGCACACCCACAAAAGAGCCCGGCCAAAGCAGCGGAGGGATGGAGCGCCACACCTGCACGCGCGCGGCCCTCTCCCCGGGCCTCCAGGAGAGACCGCCACACGGGAAAAGCAGGCAGGCAGGCAGGCACACAACCCACAGAGTAGGGTGCCTGGGCCTGAGCCTCTCCTCCCGCGTGCGGGACCCCGGGCGGGGCTCGGACCCCACCGGCACTCCGCAGACACTGGAGGCCTGCCCCGGGGTCCCACGGTGACTGCCCACCCCCCCGGGCTCTACATCCTTAACGGAGCCCAGCCCCGGGCGAGATCCTCCGCCAGTGGAGGAGCTGTCGCTTCAACACTGCCCCCTTGCGTCGGTCCCATTCCGTGACACAGCCTGTGCGTCCCTCCTTGCTCCCCCCCCCCACTCCCAACCGCTGTCTCTCTGGCTTCTGTCACCGCCTGGGAAGTGGCAGAGGCCCCGTGGAGCCACGGGTGGCCCGAAGGGGCCTCACTGCAGGCAAAGAGTAACCCGCTGCCCACGCCCGCCGCGGCCTGAGGAGGCGGGGAGCAGGCGGGAGGCGCGGCGCTGCTGGAGCCGGCCGACGGGGAGAGGCTCCCCGCCTGCGCGGCCCAACAACCTGGCGAGGCCCAACAACCTGGTGCAGCTCACCACGCAGGCCGGGCGGCTGCTCTTGGGGCGCCGGGAGCCCGGTCACAGCATCTACGGCCATACCACCCTGCTCGCGCTCGATCTCGTCTGATCTCGGAAGCTATGCAGGGTTCGGCCTGGTTAGTACTTGGATGGGAGACCGCCTGGGAATACCGGGTGCTCTAGGCTTTTGCCCGCCACTCCTTTTGCGGCCCCCATGCCCCAGGACCTTCTGCAGCCGCCAACCCCGCCACAGGACCCCTGGCCAGCGGGGCTGGGCGGGGTGGAGGGGATGGGTAGTGGGAGGGTGGGATCCGGGCCGCCGCCGAGACCTACAGCCTCGCAGACCCGGCCTCACGCCAGGCGCCTGGCGAGGTCTCCCCCCACAGCCCCTCTATAGCCTCTTTTTTCCCCGCAAGCGCAAGCGGTCAACCCACAGACCTTCGCAGCGCCCACTACCCCGCCCCCAATGTCCAAGCCCAGGACTGCCTGCCGGCGCTGGCCTACAAACTGCCTCGGGCGGCTTTCTCCTGCCAAGGCATTGCGGCTCCTTGGCAACTCCGTGTCCTTGGCACAGGGGTGACCGTCCCACTGCCTGCACCCGGGCCCGGAGACAGAGGGACTGGTTGTCCCAGGACAGCAACCTAGGGGACGCCCAGCCGCCCCACCCCCCCGGAGGCCTCCATCTCCGCCGGCAGGCACCGCGGCCCCTCCCCCAGCGACCTTCCTTCTCCCAGGAGAGCCCTGCGCCCTCGGTTCCCGCCGGCCGCGGCGCCCCCCCGGCGCAAACCCACAAAAGAGCCCGGCCAAAGCAGCGGAGGGATGGAGCGCCACACCTGCACGCGCGCGGCCTTCTCCCCGGGCCTCCAGGAGAGACCGCCACACGGGAAAAGCAGGCAGTCAGGCAGGCACACAACCCACAGGAGTAGGGTGCCTGGGCCTGAGCCTCTCCTCCCGCGTGCGGGACCCCGGGCGGGGCTCGGACCCCACCGGCACTCCGCAGACACTGGAGGCCTGCCCCGGGGTCCCACGGTGACTGCCCACCCCCCCGGGCTCTACATCCTTAACGGAGCCCAGCCCAGGGCGCGACCGTCCGCCGGTGGAGGAGCTGTCGCTTCAACACTGCCCCCGTGCGTCGGTCCCATTTCGTGACACAGCCTGTGCATTCCTCATTGCTCCCCCCCCCGACTCCCAACCGCTTTCTCTCTGGCTTCTGTCACACCCAGGGAAGTGGCAGAGGCCCTGTGGAGCCACGGGTGGCCGAAGGGGCCTCGCTGCCGGCAAAGAGTAACCCGCTGCCCACGCCCGCGGCGTCCTGAGGAGGCGGGGAGCAGGCGGGAGTCGCGGCGCTGCTGGAGCCGGCCGGCGGGGAGAGGCTCGCCGCCTGCGCAGCCCAACAACCTGGCGCGGCCCAACAACCTGGTGCGCGCTCACCATGCAGGCCGGGCGGCTGCTCTTGGGGCGCCAGGAGCCCGTTCCCAGCGTCTACGGCCATACCACCCTGCTCGCGCTCGATCTCGTCTGATCTCGGAAGCTAAGCAGGGTCGGGCCTGGTTAGAACTTGGATGGGAGACCGACTGGGAATACCGGGCTGCTCTAGGCTTTTGCCCGCCACTCCTTTTGCGGCCGCCAAGCCCCAGGACCCTCTGCAGCCGCCAACCCCGCCACAGGATCCCTGGCCAGCGGGGCTGGGCGAGGTGGGGGCGGTGGGTGGTGGGAGGGTGGGGTCCGGGCCGCCGTGGAGAACTACAGCCTCGCAGACCGGGCCTCACGCCAGGCGCTTGGCCAGGTCTCCCCCCACAGCCCCTTCTATAGCCTCTTTTATCCCCACAAGCACAAGCGGTCAACCCGCAGACCTTCGCCGCGCCCACTACCCCGCCGCCAAAGCCCAAGCCCAGGGCTGCCTGCCGGCGCTGGCCTACAAACTGCCTCGGGCGGCTTTCTCCTGCCAAGGCATTGCGGCTCCTTGGCAACTCCGTGTCCTTAACACAGGGGTGACCGTCCCACTGCCTGCACCCGGGCCCGGAGACAGAGGGACTGGTTGTCCCAGGACAGCAACCTAGGGGACGCCCAGCCGCCCCACCCCACCGGAGGCCTCCATCTCCGCCGGCAGGCACCGCGGCCCCTCCCCCAGCGCCCTTCCTTCTCCCAGGAGAGCCCTGCGCCCTCGGTTCCCGCCGGCCGCGGCGGCCCCTGGCGCATACCCACAAAAGAGCCCGGCCAAAGCAGCGGAGGGATGGAGCGCCACACCTGCACGCGCGCGGCCCTCTCCCCGGGCCTCCAGGAGAGACCGCCACACGGGAAAAGCAGGCAGGCAGGCAGGCAAACAACCCACAGGAGTAGGGTGCCTGGGCCCGAGCCTCTCCTCCCGCGTGCGGGACCCCGGGCGGGGCTCGGACCCCACCGGCACTCCGCAGACACTGGAGGCCTGCCCCGGGGTCCCACGGTGACTGCCCACAAACCCGGGGTCTACATCCTTAAAGGAGCCCAGCACCGGGCTCGACCGTCCGCCAGTGGAGGAGCTGTCGCTTCAACACTGCCCCCGTGCGTCGGTCCCATTCCGTGACACAGCCTGTGCGTCCCTCCTTGCTCCCCCCCCCCTCCCAACCGCTGTCTCTCTGGCTTCTGTCACACCCAGGGAAGTGGCAGAGGCCCCGTGGAGCCACGGGTGGCCGAAGGGGCCTCGCTGCCGGCAAAGAGTAACCCGCTGCCCACGCCCGCGGCGTCCTGAGGAGGCGGGGAGCAGTCGGGAGTCGCGGCGCTGCTCGAGCCGGCCGGCGGGAAGAGGCTCGCCGCCTGCGCGGCCCAACAACCTGGCGCGCGCTCACCACGCAGGCCGGGCGGCTGCTCTTCGGGCGCCGGGAGCCCGGTCCCAGTGTCTACGGCCATACCACCCTGCTCGCGCTCGATCTCGTCTGATCTCAAAAGCTAAGCAGGGTCGCGCCTGGTTAGAACTTGGATGGGAGACCGCCTGGGAATACCGGGCTGCTCTAGGCTTTTGCCCGCCACTCCTTTTGCGGCCGCGAAGCCCCAGGACCCTCTGCAGCGCCAACCCCGCCACAGGATCCCTGGCCAGCGGGGCTGGGCGGGGTGGGGGGCGTGGGTGGTGGGAGGGTGGGGTCCGGGCCGCCGCCGAGAATTACAGCCTCGCAGACCGGGTCTCACGCCAGGCGCCGTGCCAGGTCTCCCCCCACAGCCCCTTCTATAGCCTCTTTTATCCCCGCAAGCACAAGCGGTCAACCCGCAGACCTTCGCCGCGCCCACTATCCCGCCGCCAAAGCCCAAGCCCAGGGCTGCCTGCCGGCGCAGGCCTCCAAACGGCCTCGGGCGGCTTTCTCCTGCCAAGGCAGTGCGGCTCCTTGGCACCTCGGTTACCTTGGCACAGGGGTGACAGTCCCACTGCCTGCACCTGGGCCCGGAGACAGAGGGACCGGTTGTGCCAGGATAGCAAGCCGAGGGGACGCCCAGCCGCCCCACCCCACCGGAGGCCTCCATCTCCGCAGGCAGGCACCGCGGCCCCTCCCCCAGCGCCCTTCCTTCTCCCAGGAGAGCCCTGCGCCCTCGGTTTTCGTTGGCCGAGGCGGCCCCCGGCGCACACCCACAAAAGAGCCCGGCCAAAGCAGCGGAGGGATGGAGCGCCACACCTGCACGCGCGCGGCCCTCTCCCCGGGCCTTTAGGAGAGACCGCTACACGGGAAAAGCAGGCAGGCAGGCAGGCACACAACCCACAGGAGTAGGGTGCCTGGGCCTGAGCCTCTCCTCCCGCGTGCGGGACCCCGGGTGGGGCTCGGACCCCACCGGCACTCCGCAGACACTGGAGGCCTGCCCCGGGGTCCCACGGTGACTGCCCACCCCCCCGGGCTCTACATCCTTAACAGATCCCAGCCCAGGGCGCGACCGTCCGCCGGTGGAGGAGCTGTCGCTTCAACACTGCCCCAGTGCGTCGGTCCCATTTCGTGACACAGCCTGTGCGTCCCTCATTGCTCCCCCCCCACTCCCAACCGCTGTCTCTCTGGCTTCTGTCACACCCAGGTAAGTGGCAGAGGCCCCGTGGAGCCACGGGTGGCCGACGGGGCCTCGCTGCCGGCAAAGAGTAACCCGCTGCCCACGCCCGCGGCGTCCTGAGGAGGCGGGGAGCAGGCGGGAGTCGCGGCGCTGCTGGAGCCGGCCGGCGGGGAGAGGCTCGCCGCCTGCGCGGCCCAACAACCTGGTGCGCGCTCACCACGCAGGCCGGGCTGCTGCTCTTGGGGCGCCGGGAGCCCGGTCCCAGCGTCTACGGCCATACCACCCTGCACGCGCCCGATCTCGTCTGATCTCGGAAGCTAAGCAGGGTCAGGCCTGGTTAGAACTTGGATGGGAGACCGCCTGGGAATACCGGGCTGCTCTAGGCTTTAGCCCGCCACTGGTTTTCCGGCCGCCAAGCCCCAGGACCCTCTGCAGCCGCCAACCCCGCCACAGGATCCCTGGCCAGCGGGGCTGGGCGGGGTAGAAGGGGTGGGTGGTGGGAGGGTGGGGTCCGGGCCCCCGCCGAGAACTACAGCATCGCAGACCGGGCCTCACGCCAGGCGCCTGGCCAGGTCTCCCCCCACAGCCCCTTCTATAGCCTCTTTTATCCCCGCAAGCACAAGCGGTCAACCCGCAGACCTTCGCCGCGCCCACTATCCCGCCGCCAAAGCCCAAGCCCAGGGCTGCCTGCCGGCGCAGGCCTCCAAACGGCCTCGGGCGGCTTTCTCCTGCCAAGGCAGTGCGGCTCCTTGGCACCTCGGTGACCTTGGCACAGGGGTGACCGTCCCACTGCCTGCACCCGGGCCCGGAGACAGAGGGACCGGTTGTGCCAGGATAGCAAGCCAAGGGGACGCCCAGCCGCCCCACCCCAACGGAGGACTCCGTCTCCGCGGGCAGGCACCGCGGCCCCTCCCCCAGCGCCCTTCCTTCTCCCAGGAGAGCCCTGCGCGCTCGGTTCCCGCCGGTCGGCCGAGGCGGCCCCTGGCGCACAGCCACAAAAGAGCCCGGCCAAAGCAGCGGAGGGATGGTGCGCCACACCTGCACGGGCGCGGCCCTCTCCCCGGGCCTCCAGGAGAGACCACCACACGGAAAAAGCAGGCAGGCAGGCAGGCACACAACCCACAGGAGTAGGGTGCCTGGGCCTGAGCCTGTCTTCCCGCGTGCAAGACCCCGGGCGGGGCTCGGACCCCACCGGCACTCCGCAGACACTGGAGGCCTGCCCCGGGGTCCCACGGTGACTGCCCACCCCCCCGGGCTCTACATCCTTAACGGAGCCCAGCACCGGGCGAGATCCTTCGCCAGTGGAGGAGCTGTCGCTTCAACACTGCCCCCTTGCGTCGGTCCCATTCCGTGACACAGCCTGTGCGTCCCTCCTTGCTCCCCCCCCCACTCCCAACCGCTGTCTCTCTGGCTTCTGTCACCGCCTGGGAAGTGGCAGAGGCCCCGTGGAGCCACGGGTGGCCCGAAGGGGCCTCACTGCAGGAAAAGAGTAACCCGCTGCCCACGCCCGCGGCGGCCTGAGGAGGCGGGGAGCAGGCGGGAGGCGCGGCGCTGCTGGAGCCGGCCGGCGGGGAGAGGCTCGCCGCCTGCGCGGACCAACAACCTGGCGAGGCCCAACAACCTGGTGCGCGCTCACCACGCAGGCCAGGACGCTGCTCTTGGGGCGCCGGGAGCCCGGTCCCAGCATCTACGGCCATACCACCCTGCTCGCGCTCGATCTCGTCTGATCTCGGAAGCTAAGCAGGGTTCGGCCTGGTTAGTACTTGGATGGGAGACCGCCTGGGAATACCGGGTGCTCTAGGCTTTTGCCCGCCACTCCTTTTGCGGCCCCCATACCCCAGGACCTTCTGCAGCCGCCAACCCCGCCACAGGACCCCTGGCCAGCGGGGCTGGGCGGGGTGGAGGGGATGGGTAGTGCTAGGGTGGGATCCGGCCGCCGCCGAGACCTACAGCCTCGCAGACCCGGCCTCACGCCAGGCGCCTGGCGAGGTCTCCCCCCACAGCCCCTCTATAGCCTCTTTTTTCCCCGCAAGCGCAAGCGGTCAACCCACAGACCTTCGCAGCGCCCACTACCCCGCCCCCAATGTCCAAGCCCAGGACTGCCTGCCGGCGCTGGCCTACAAACTGCCTCGGGCGGCTTTCTCCTGCCAAGGCATTGCGGCTCCTTGGCAACTCCGTGTCCTTGGCACAGGGGTGACCGTCCCACTGCCTGCACCCAGGCCCGGAGACAGAGGGACTGGTTGTCCCAGGACAGCAACCTAGGGGACGCCCAGCCGCCCCACCCCACCGGAGGCCTCCATCTCCGCCGGCAGGCACCGCGGCCCCTCCCCCAGCGCCCTTCCTTCTCCCAGGAGAGCCCTGCGCCCTCGGTTCCCGCCAGCCGCGGCGGCCCCAGGCGCAAACCCACAAAAGAGCCCGGCCAAAGCAGCGGAGGGACGGAGCGCCACAACTGCACGCGCGCGGCCCTCTCCCCGGGCCTCCAGGAGAGACCGCCACACGGGAAAAGCAGGCAGGCTGGCAGGCACACAACCCACAGGAGTAGGGTGCCTGGGCCTGAGCCTCTCCTCCCGCGTGCGGGACCCCGGGCGGGGCTCGAACCCCACCGGCACTCCGCAGACACTGGAGGCCTGCCCCGGGGTCCCACGGTGACTGCCCACACCCCCGGGCTCTACATCCTTAAAGGAGCCCAGCACCGGGCTCGACCGTCCGCCAGTGGAGGAGCTGTCGCTTCAACACTGACCCCGTGCGTCGGTCCCATTCCGTGACACAGCCTGTGCGTCCCTCCTTGCTCCCCCCCCCACTCCCAACCGCTGTCTCTATGGCTTCTGTCACCGCCTGGGAAGTGGCAGAGGCCCCGTGGAGCCACGGGTGGCCCGAAAGGGCCTCACTGCACGCAAAGAGTAACCCGCTGCCCACGCCCCCGGCGTCCTGAGGAGGCGGGAAGCAGGCGGGAGGCGCGTTGCTGCTGGAGCCAGCTGGCGGAAAGAGGCTCGCCGCCTGCGCTGCCCAACAACCTGGCGCGGCGCAACAACCTGGCGCGCGCTCACCACGCAGGCCGGGCGGCTGCTCTTGAAGCGCCAGGAGCCCGGTCCCAGCGTCTACGGCCATACCACCCTGCTCGCGCTCGATCTCGTCTGATCTCGGAAGCTAAGCAGGGTCGGGCCTGGTTAGAACTTGGATGGGAGACCGCCTGGGAATACTGGGCTGCTCTAGGCTTTTGCCCGCCACTCCTTTTGCGGCCGCCAAGCCCCAGGACCCTCTGCAGCCGCCAACCCCGCCACAGGATCCCTGGCCAGCGGGGCTGGGCGGGGTGGGGGGCGTGGGTGGTGGGAGGGTGGGGTCCGGGCCGCCGCCGAGAATTACAGCCTCGCAGACCGGGCCTCACGCCAGGCGCCTGGCCAGGTCTCCCCCCACAGCCCCTTCTATAGCCTCTTTTATCCCCGCAAGCACAAGCGGTCAACCCGCAGACCTTCGCCGCGCCCACTATCCCGCCGCCTAAGCCCAAGCTTAGGGCTGCCTGCCGGCGCAGGCCTCCAAACGGCCTCGGGCGGCTTTCTCCTGCCAAGGCAGTGCGGCTCCTTGGCACCTCGGTTACCTTGGCACAGGGGTGACCGTCCCACTGCCTGCACCCGGGCCCGGAGACAGAGGGACTGGTTGTCCCAGGAAAGCAACCTAGGGGACGCCCAGCCGCCCCACCCCACCGTAGGCCTCCATCTCCGCCGGCAGGCACCGCGGCCCCTCCCCCAGCGCCCTTCCTTCTCCCAGGAGAGCCCTTTGCCCTCGGTTCCCGCCGGTCGCGGCGGCCCCCGGCGCACACCCACAAAAGAGCCCGGCCAAAGCAGCGGAGGGATGGAGCGCCACACCTGCACGCGCGCGGCCCTCTCCCCGGGCCTCCAGGAGAGACCGCCACACGGGAAAAGCAGGCAGGCAGGCAGGCACACAACCCACAGAGTAGGGTGCCTGGGCCTGAGCCTCTCCTCCCGCGTGCGGGACCCCGGGCGGGGCTCGGACCCCACCGGCACTCCGCAGACACTGGAGGCCTGCCCCGGGGTCCCACGGTGACTGCCCACCCCCCCGGGCTCTACATCCTTAACGGAGCCCAGCCCCGGGCGAGATCCTCCGCCAGTGGAGGAGCTGTCGCTTCAACACTGCCCCCTTGCGTCGGTCCCATTCCGTGACACAGCCTGTGCGTCCCTCCTTGCTCCCCCCCCCCACTCCCAACCGCTGTCTCTCTGGCTTCTGTCACCGCCTGGGAAGTGGCAGAGGCCCCGTGGAGCCACGGGTGGCCCGAAGGGGCCTCACTGCAGGCAAAGAGTAACCCGCTGCCCACGCCCGCCGCGGCCTGAGGAGGCGGGGAGCAGGCGGGAGGCGCGGCGCTGCTGGAGCCGGCCGACGGGGAGAGGCTCCCCGCCTGCGCGGCCCAACAACCTGGCGAGGCCCAACAACCTGGTGCAGCTCACCACGCAGGCCGGGCGGCTGCTCTTGGGGCGCCGGGAGCCCGGTCACAGCATCTACGGCCATACCACCCTGCTCGCGCTCGATCTCGTCTGATCTCGGAAGCTATGCAGGGTTCGGCCTGGTTAGTACTTGGATGGGAGACCGCCTGGGAATACCGGGTGCTCTAGGCTTTTGCCCGCCACTCCTTTTGCGGCCCCCATGCCCCAGGACCTTCTGCAGCCGCCAACCCCGCCACAGGACCCCTGGCCAGCGGGGCTGGGCGGGGTGGAGGGGATGGGTAGTGGGAGGGTGGGATCCGGGCCGCCGCCGAGACCTACAGCCTCGCAGACCCGGCCTCACGCCAGGCGCCTGGCGAGGTCTCCCCCCACAGCCCCTCTATAGCCTCTTTTTTCCCCGCAAGCGCAAGCGGTCAACCCACAGACCTTCGCAGCGCCCACTACCCCGCCCCCAATGTCCAAGCCCAGGACTGCCTGCCGGCGCTGGCCTACAAACTGCCTCGGGCGGCTTTCTCCTGCCAAGGCATTGCGGCTCCTTGGCAACTCCGTGTCCTTGGCACAGGGGTGACCGTCCCACTGCCTGCACCCGGGCCCGGAGACAGAGGGACTGGTTGTCCCAGGACAGCAACCTAGGGGACGCCCAGCCGCCCCACCCCCCCGGAGGCCTCCATCTCCGCCGGCAGGCACCGCGGCCCCTCCCCCAGCGACCTTCCTTCTCCCAGGAGAGCCCTGCGCCCTCGGTTCCCGCCGGCCGCGGCGCCCCCCCGGCGCAAACCCACAAAAGAGCCCGGCCAAAGCAGCGGAGGGATGGAGCGCCACACCTGCACGCGCGCGGCCTTCTCCCCGGGCCTCCAGGAGAGACCGCCACACGGGAAAAGCAGGCAGTCAGGCAGGCACACAACCCACAGGAGTAGGGTGCCTGGGCCTGAGCCTCTCCTCCCGCGTGCGGGACCCCGGGCGGGGCTCGGACCCCACCGGCACTCCGCAGACACTGGAGGCCTGCCCCGGGGTCCCACGGTGACTGCCCACCCCCCCGGGCTCTACATCCTTAACGGAGCCCAGCCCAGGGCGCGACCGTCCGCCGGTGGAGGAGCTGTCGCTTCAACACTGCCCCCGTGCGTCGGTCCCATTTCGTGACACAGCCTGTGCATTCCTCATTGCTCCCCCCCCCGACTCCCAACCGCTTTCTCTCTGGCTTCTGTCACACCCAGGGAAGTGGCAGAGGCCCTGTGGAGCCACGGGTGGCCGAAGGGGCCTCGCTGCCGGCAAAGAGTAACCCGCTGCCCACGCCCGCGGCGTCCTGAGGAGGCGGGGAGCAGGCGGGAGTCGCGGCGCTGCTGGAGCCGGCCGGCGGGGAGAGGCTCGCCGCCTGCGCAGCCCAACAACCTGGCGCGGCCCAACAACCTGGCGTGCGCTCACCACGCAGGCCGGGCGGCTGCTCTTCGGGCGCCGGGAGCCCGGTCCCAGCGTCTACGGCCATACCACCCTGCTCGCGCTCGATCTCGTCTGATCTCGGAAGCTAAGCAGGGTCGGGCCTGGTTAGAACTTGGATGGGAGACCGCCTGGGAATACCGGGCTGCTCTAGGCTTTTGCCCGCCACTCCTTTTGCGGCCGCCAAGCCCCAGGACCCTCTGCAGCCGCCAACCCCGCCACAGGATCCCTGGCCAGCGGGGCTGGGCGGGGTGGGGGGGGTGGGTGGTGGGAGGGTGGGGTCCGGGCCGCCGTGGAGAACTACAGCCTCGCAGACCGGGCCTCACGCCAGGCGCCTGGCCAGGTCTCCCCCCACAGCCCCTTCTATAGCCTCTTTTATCCCCGCAAGCACAAGCGGTCAACCCGCAGACCTTCGCCGCGCCCACTACCCCGCCGCCAAAGCCCAAGCCCAGGGCTGCCTGCCGGCGCTGGCCTACAAACTGCCTCGGGCGGCTTTCTCCTGCCAAGGCATTGCGGCTCCTTGGCAACTCCGTGTCCTTGGCACAGGGGTGACCGTCCCACTGCCTGCACCCGGGCCTGGAGACAGAGGGACTGGTTGTCCCAGGACAGCAACCTAGGGGACGCCCAGCCGCCCCACCCCACCGGAGGCCTCCATCTCCGCCGGCAGGCACCGCGGCCCCTCCCCCAGCACCCTTCCTTCTCCCAGGAGAGCCCTGCGCCCTCGGTTCCCGCCGGCCTCGGCGGCCCCCGGCGCACACCCACAAAAGAGCCCGGCCAAAGCAGCGGAGGGATGGAGCGCCACACCTGCACGCGCGCGGCCCTCTCCCCGGGCCTCCAGGAGAGACCGCCACACGGGAAAAGCAGGCAGGCAGGCAGGCAAACAACCCACAGGAGTAGGGTGCCTGGGCCCGAGCCTCTCCTCCCGCGTGCGGGACCCCGGGCGGGGCTCGGACCCCACCGGCACTCCGCAGACACTGGAGGCCTGCCCCGGGGTCCCACGGTGACTGCCCACAAACCCGGGGTCTACATCCTTAAAGGAGCCCAGCACCGGGCTCGACCGTCCGCCAGTGGAAGAGCTGTCGCTTCAACACTGCCCCCGTGCGTCGGTCCCATTCCGTGACACAGCCTGTGCGTCCCTCCTTGCTCACACCCCCCACTCCCAACCGCTGTCTCTCTGGCTTCTGTCACACCCAGGGAAGTGGCAGAGGCCCCGTGGAGCCACGGGTGGCCGAAGGGGTCTCGCTGCCGGCAAAGAGTAACCCGTTGCCCACGCCCGCGGCGTCCTGAGGAGGCGGGGAGCAGTCGGGAGTCGCGGCGCTGCTCGAGCCGGCCGGCGGGAAGAGGCTCGCCGCCTGCGCGGCCCAACAACCTGGCGCGCGCTCACCACGCAGGCCGGGCGGCTGCTCTTGGGGCGCCGGGAGCCCGGTCCCAGCGTCTACGGCCATACCACCCTGCTCGCGCTCGATCTCCTCTGATCTCGGAAGCTAAGCAGGGTTGGGCCTGGTTAGAACTTGGATGGGAGACCGCCTGGGAATACCGGGCTGCTCTAGGCTTTTGCCCGCCACTCCTTTTGCGGCCGCCAAGCCCCAGGACCCTCTGCAGCCGCCAACCCCGCCACAGGATCCCTGGCCAGCGGGGCTGGGCTGGGTAGGGGGGGTGGGTGGTGGGAGGATGGGTTCCGGGCCGCCGCCGAGAACTACAACCTCGCAGACCGGGCCTCAAGCCAGGCTTCTGGCCAGGTCTCCCCCCACAGCCCCTTCTATAGCCTCTTTTATCCCCGCAAGCACAAGCGGTCAACCCGCAGACCTTCGCCGCGCCCACTATCCCGCCGCCAAAGCCCAAGCCCAGGGCTGCCTGCCGGCGCAGGCCTCCAAACGGCCTCGGGCGGCTTTCTCCTGCCAAGGCAGTGCGGCTCCTTGGCACCTCGGTGACCTTGGCACAGGGGTGACCGTCCCACTGCCTGCACCCGGGCCCGGAGACAGAGGGACCGGTTGTGCCAGGATAGCAAGCCGAGGGGACGCCCAGCCGCTTCACCCTACCGGAGGACTCCGTCTCCGCGGGCAGGCACCGCGGCCCCTCCCCCAGCGCCCTTCCTTCTCCCAGGAGAGCCCTGCGCGCTCGGTTCCCGCTGGCCGGCCGAGGCGGCCCCTGGCGCAGAGCCACAAAAGAGCCCGGCCAAAGCAGCGGAGGGATGGAGCGCCACACTTGCACGCGCGCGGCCCTCTCCCCGGGCCTCCAGGAGAGACCACCACACGGGAAAAGCAGGCAGGCAGGCAGGCACACAACCCACAGGAGTAGGGTGCCTGGGCCTGAGCCTCTCCTCCCGCTTGCGCGACCCCGGGCGGGGATCGGACCCCACCGGCCCTCCGCAGACACTGGAGGCCTGCCCCGGGGTCCCACGGTGACTGCCCACCCCCCCGGGCTCTACATCCTTAACGGAGCCCAGCACCGGGCGAGATCCTTTGCCAGTGGAGGAGCTGTCGCTTCAACACTGCCCCCTTGCGTCGGTCCCATTTCGTGACACAGCCTGTGCGTCCCTCCTTGCTCCCCCCCCCCACTCCCAACCGCTGTCTCTCTGGCTTCTGTCACCGCCTGGGAAGTGGCAGAGGCCCCGTGGAGCCACGGGTGGCCCGAAGGGGCCTCACTGCAGGCAAAGAGTAACTCGCTGCCCACGCCCGCCGCGGCCTGAGGAGGCGGGGAGCAGGCGGGAGGCGCGGCGCTGCTGGAGCCGGCCGGCGGGGAGAGGCTCGCCGCCTGCGCGGCCCAACAACCTGGCGAGGCCCAACAACCTGGTGCGCGCTCACCACGCAGGCCGGGCGGCTGCTCTTGGGGCGCCGGGAGCCCGGTCACAGCATCTACGGCCATACCACCCTGCTCGCGCTCGATCTCGTCTGATCTCGGAAGCTAAGCAGGGTTCGGCCTGGTTAGTACTTGGATGGGAGACCGCCTGGGAATACCGGGTGCTCTAGGCTTTTGCCCGCCACTCCTTTTGCGGCCCCCATGCCCCAGGACCTTCTGCAGCCGCCTACCCCGCCACAGGACCCCTGGCCAGCGGGGCTGGGCGGGGTGGAGGGGATGGGTAGTGGGAGGGTGGGATCCGGGCCGCCGCCGAGACCTACAGCCTCGCAGACCCGGCCTCACGCCAGGAGCCTGGCGAGGTCTCCCCCCAAAGCCCCTCTATAGCCTCTTTTTTCCCCGCGAGCGCAAGCGGTCAACCCACAGACCTTCGCAGCGCCCACTACCCCGCCCCCAATGTCCAAGCCCAGGACTGCCTGCCGGCGCTGGCCTACAAACTGCCTCGGGCAGCTTTCTCCTGCCAAGGCATTGCAGCTCCTTGGCAACTCCGTGTCCTTGGCACAGGGGTGACCGTCCCACTGCCTGCACCCGGGCCCGGAGACAGAGGGACTGGTTGTCCCAGGACAGCAACATAGGGGACGCCCAGCCACCCCACCCCACCGGAGGCCTCCATCTCCGCCGGCAGGCACCGCGGCCCCTCCCCCAGCGCCCTTCCTTCTCCCAGGAGAGCCCTGCGCCCTAGGTTCCCGCCGGCCACGGCGGCCCCCGGCGCACACCCACAAAAGAGCCCGGCCAAAGCAGCGGAGGGATGGAGCGCCACACCTGCACGCGCGCGGCCCTCTCCCCGGGCCTCCAGGAGAGACCGCCACACGGGAAAAGCAGGCAGTCAGGCAGGCACACAACCCACAGGAGTAGGGTGCCTGGGCCTGAGCCTCTCCTCCCGCGTGCGGGACCCCGGGCGGGGCTCGGACCCCACCGGCACTCCGCAGACACTGGAGGCCTGCCCCGGGGTCCCACGGTGACTGCCCACAAACCCGGGGTCTACATCCTTAAAGGAGCCCAGCACCGGGCTCGACCGTCCGCCATTGGAGGAGCTGTCGCTTCAACACTGCCCCCGTGCGTCGGTCACATTCCGTGACACAGCCTGTGCGTCCCTCCTTGCTCCCCCCCCCCACTCCCAACCGCTGTCTCTCTGGCTTCTGTCACACCCAGGGAAGTGGCAGAGGCCCCGTGGAGCCACGGGTGGCCAAAGGGGCCTCGCTGCCGGCAAAGAGTAACCCGCTGCCCATGCCCGCGGCGTCCTGAGGAGGCGGGGAGCAGTCGGGAGTCGCGGCGCTGCTCGAGCCGGCCGGCGGGAAGAGGCTCGCCGCCTGCGCGGCCCAACAACCTGGCGCGCGCTCACCACGCAGGCTGGGCAGCTGCTCTTGGGGCGCCGGGAGCCCGGTCCCAGCGTCTACGGCCATACCACCCTGCACGCGCCCGATCTCGTCTGATCTCGGAATCTAAGCAGGGTTGGGCCTGGTTAGAACTTGGATGGGAGTGTGCCTGGGAATACCGGGCTGCTCTAGGCTTTTGCCCGCCACTCCTTTTGCGGCCGCCAAGCCCCAGGACCCTCTGCAGCCGCCAACCCCGCCACAGGATCCCTGGCCAGCGGGGCTGGGCGGGGTGGGGGGGGTGGGTGGTGGGAGGGTGGGGTCCGGGCCGCCGTGGTGAACTACAGCCTCGCAGACCGGGCCTCACGCCAGGCGCCTGGCCAGGTCTCCCCCCACAGCCCCTTCTATAGCCTCTTTTATCCCCGCAAGCACAAGCGGTCAACCCGCAGACCTTCGCCGCGCCCACTATCCCGCCGCCAAAGCCCAAGCCCAGGGCTGCCTGCCGGCGCAGGCCTCCAAGCGGCCTCGGGCGGCTTTCTCCTGCCAAGGCAGTGCGGCTCCTTGGCACCTTGGTGACCTTGGCACAGGGGTGACCGTCCCACTGCCTGCACCCGGGCCCGGAGACAGAGGGACCGGTTGTGCCAGGATAGCAAGCCAAGGGGACGCCTAGCCGCCCCACCCCACCGGAGGACTCCGTCTCCGCGGGCAGGAACCGCGGCCCCTCCCCCAGCGCCCTTCCTTCTCCCAGGAGAGCATTGCGCGCTCGGTTCCCGCCGGCCGACCGAGGCGGCCCCTGGCGCACAGCCACAAAAGAGCCCGGCCAAAGCAGCGGAGGGATGGTGCGCCACACCTGCACGCGCGCGGCCCTCTCCCCGGGCCTCCAGGAGAGACCACCACACGGGAAAAGCAGGCAGGCAGGCAGGCACACAACCCACAGGAGTAGGGTGTCTGGGCCTGAGCCTCTCCTCCCGCTTGCGCGACCCCGGGCGGGGCTCGGACCCCACCGGCCCTCCGCAGACACTGGAGGCCTGCCCCGGGGTCCCACGGTGACTGCCCACCCCCCCGGGCTCTACATCCTTAACGGAGCCCAGCACCAAGCGAGATCCTCCGCCAGTGGAGGAGCTGTCGCTTCAACACTGCCCCCTTGCGTCGGTCCCATTCCGTGACACAGCCTGTGCGTCCCTCCTTGCTCCCCCCCCCCACTCCCAACCGCTGTCTCTCTGGCTTCTGTCACCGCCTGGGAAGTGGCAGAGGCCCCGTGGAGCCACGGGTGGCCCGAAGGGGCCTCACTGCAGGCAAAAAGTAACCCGCTGCCCACGCCCGCCGCGGCCTGAGGAGGCGGGGAGCAGGCGGGTGGCGCGGCGCTGCTGGAGCCGGCCGGAGGGGAGAGGCTCGCCGCCTGCGCGGCCCAACAACCTGGCGCGACCCAACAACCTGGTGCGCGCTCACCACGCAGGCCGGGCGGCTGCTCTTGGGGCGCCGGGAGCTCGGTCACAGCATCTACGGCCATACCACCCTGCTCGCGCTCGATCTCGTCTGATCTCGGAAGCTAAGCAGGGTTCGGCCTGGTTAGTACTTGGATGGGAGACCGCCTGGGAATACCGGGTGCTCTAGGCTTTTGCCCGCCACTCCTTTTGCGGCCCCCATGCCCCAGGACCTTCTGCAGCCGCCAACCCCGCTACAGGACCCCTGGCCAGCGGGGCTGGGCGGGGTGGAGGGGATGGGTAGTGGGAGGGTGGGATCCGGGCCGCCGCCGAGACCTACAACCTCGCAGACCCGGCCTCACGCCAGGCGCCTGGCGAGGTTTCCCCCCACAGCCCCTCTATAGCCTCTTTTTTCCCCGCAAGCGCAAGCGGTCAACCCACAGACCTTCGCAGCGCCCACTACCCCGCCCCCAATGTCCAAGCCCAGGACTGCCTGCCGGCGCTGGCCTACAAACTGCCTCGGGCGGCTTTCTCCTGCCAAGGCATTGCGGCTCCTTGGCAACTCCGTGTCCTTGGCACAGGGGTGACCGTCCCACTGCCTGCACCCGGGCTCGGAGACGGAGGGACTGGTTGTCCCAGGACAGCAACCTAGGGGACGCCCAGCCGCCCCACCCCACCGAAGGCCTCCATCTCCGCCGGCAGGCACCGCGGCCCCTCCCCCAGCGCCGTTCCTTCTCCCAGGAGAGCCCTGCGCCCTCGGTTCCCGCCGGCCACGGCGGCCCCCGGCGCACACCCACAAAAGAGCCCGGCCAAAGCAGCGGAGGGATGGAGCGCCACACCTGCACGCGCGCGGCCTTCTCCCGGGGCCTCCAGGAGAGACCGCCACACGGGAAAAGCAGGCAGTCAGGCAGGCACACAACCCACAGGAGTAGGGTGCCTGGGCCTGAGCCTCTCCTCCCGCTTGCGCGATTCCGGGCGGGGCTCGGACCCCACCGGCACTCCGCAGACACTGGAGGCCTGCCCCGGGGTCCCACGGTGACTGCCCACCCCCCCGGGCTCTACATTTTTAACGGAGCCCAGCACCGGGCGAGATCCTCCGCCAGTGGAGGAGCTGTCGCTTCAACACTGCCCCCTTGCGTCGGTCCCATTCCGTGACAAAGCCTGTGCGTCCCTCCTTGCTCCCCCCCCCACTCCCAACCGCTGTCTCTCTGGCTTCTGTCACCGCCTGGGAAGTGGCAGAGGCCCCGTGGAGCCACGGGTGGCCCGAAGGGGCCTCACTGCAGGCAAAGAGTAACCCGCTGCCCACGCCCGCGGCGGCCTGAGGAGGCGGGGAGCAGGCGGGAGGCGCGGCGCTGCTGGAGCCGGCCGGAGGGGAGAGGCTCGCCGCCTGCGCGGCCCAACAACCTGGCGCGACCCAACAACCTGGTGCGCGCTCACCACGCAGGCCGGACGGCTGCTCTTGGGGCGCCGGGAGCCCGGTACCAGCGTCTGCGGCCATGCCACCCTGCTCGCGCTCGATCTCGTCTGATCTCGGAAGCTAAGCAGGGTTCGGCCTGGTTAGTACTTGGATGGGAGACCGCCTGGGAATACCGGGTGCTCTAGGCTTTTGCCCGCCACTCCTTTTGTGGCCCCCATGCCCCAGGACCTTCTGCAGCCGCCAACCCCGCCACAGGACCCCTGGCCAGCGGGGCTGTGCGGGGTGGAGGGGATGGGTAGTGGGAGGGTGGGATCCGGGCCGCCGCCGAGACCTACAGCCTCGCAGACCCGGCCTCACGCCAGGCGCCTGGCGAGGTCTCCCCCCACAGCCCCTCTATAGCCTCTTTTTTCCCCGCAAGCGCAAGCGGTCAACCCACAGACCTTTGCCGTGCCCACTACCCCGCCCCCAATGTCCAAGCCCAGGACTGCCTGCCGGCGCTGGCCTACAAACTGCCTCGGGTGGCTTTCTCCTGCCAAGGCATTGCGGCTCCTTGGCAACTCCGTGTCCTTGGCACAGGGGTGACCGTCCCACTGCCTGCACCCGGGCCCGGAGACAGAGGGACTGGTTGTCCCAGGACAGCAACCTAGGGGACGCCCAGCCGCCCCACCCCACCGGAGGCCTCCATCTCAGCCGGCAGGCACCGCGGCCCCTCCCCCAGCGCCCTTCCTTCTCCCAGGAGAGCCCTGCGCCCTCGGTTCCCGCCGGCCGCGGCGGCCCCCGGCGCACACCCACAAAAGAGCCCGGCCAAAGCAGCGGAGGGATGGAGCGCCACACCTGCACGCGCGCGGCCCTCTCCCCGGGCCTCCAGGAGAGACCGCCACACGGGAAAAGCAGGCAGGCAGGCAGGCAAACAACCCACAGGAGTAGGGTGCCTGGGCCCGAGCCTCTCCTCCCGCGTGCGGGACCCCGGGCGGGGCTCGGACCCCACCGGCACTCCGCAGACACTGGAGGCCTGCCCCGGGGTCCCACGGTGACTGCCCACAAACCCGGGCTCTACATCCTTAAAGGAGCCCAGCACCGGGCTCGACCGTCCGCCAGTGGAGGAGCTGTTGCTTCAACACTGCCCCCGTGCGTCGGTCCCATTCCGTGACACAGGCTGTGCGTCCCTCCTTGCTCCCCCCCCCCACTCCCAACCGCTGTCTCTCTGGCTTCTGTCACACCCAGGGAAGTGGCAGAGGCCCCGTGGAGCCACGGGTGGCCGAAGGGGCCTCGCTGCCGGCAAAGAGTAACCCGCTGCCCACGCCCGCGGCGTCCTGAGGAGGCGGGGAGCAGTCGGGGGTCGCGGCGCTGCTGGAGCCGGCCGGCGGGAAGAGGCTCGCCGCCTGCGCGGCCCAACAACCTGGCGCGGCCCAACAACCTGGCGCGCGCTCACCACGCAGGCCGGGCGGCTGCTCTTGGGGCGCCGGGAGCCCGGTCCCAGCGTCTACGGCCATACCACCCTGCACGCGCCCGATCTCGTCTGATCTCGGAAGCTAAGCAGGGTTGGGCCTGGTTAGAACTTGGATGGGAGACCGCCTGGGAATACCGGGCTGCTCTAGGCTTTTGCCCGCCACTCCTTTTGCGGCCGCCAAGCCCCAGGACCCTCTGCAGCCGCCAACCCCGCCACAGGATCCCTGGCCAGCGGGGCTGGGCGGGGTGGGGGCGGTGGGTGGTGGGAGGGTGGGGTCCGGGCCGCCGTGGAGAACTACAGCCTCGCAGACCGGGCCTCACGCCAGGCGCCTGGCAAGGTCTCCCCCCACAGCCCCTTCTATAGCCTCTTTTATCCCCGCAAGCACAAGCGGTCAACCCGCAGACCTTCGCCGCGCCCACTATCCCGCCGCCAAAGCCCAAGCCCAGGGCTGCCTGCCGGCGCAGGCCTCCAAACGGCCTCGGGCGGCTTTCTCCTGCCAAGGCAGTGCGGCTACTTGGCACCTTGGTGACCTTGGCACAGGGGTGACCGTCCCACTGCCTGCACCCGGGCCCGGAGACAGAGGGACCGGTTGTGCCAGGATAGCAAGCCAAGGGGACGCCCAGCTGCCCCACCCCACCGGAGGACTCCGTCTCCGCGGGCAGGCACCGCGGCCCCTCCCCCAGCGCCCTTCCTTCTCCCAGGAGAGCATTGCGCGCTCGGTTCCCGCCGGCCGGCCGAGGCGGCCCCTGGCGCACAGCCACAAAAGAGCCCGGCCAAAGCAGCGGAGGGATGGTGCGCCACACCTGCACGCGCGCGGCCCTCTCCCCGGGCCTCCAGGAGAGACCACCACACGGGAAAAGCAGGCAGGCAGGCAGGCACACAACCCACAGGAGTAGGGTGCCTGGGCCTGAGCCTCTCCTCCCGCTTGCGCGACCCCGGGCGGGGCTCGGACCCCATCGGCCCTCCGCAGACACTGGAGGCCTGCCCCGGGGTCCCACGGTGACTGCCCACCCCCCCGGGCTCTACATCCTTAACGGAGCCCAGCACCGGGCGAGATCCTCCGCCAGTGGAGGAGCTGTCGCTTCAACACTGCCCCCTTGCGTCGGTCCCATTCCGTGACAAAGCCTGTGCGTCCCTCCTTGCTCCCCCCCCCACTCCCAACCGCTGTCTCTCTGGCTTCTGTCACCGCCTGGGAAGTGGCAGAGGCCCCGTGGAGCCACGGGTGGCCCGAAGGGGCCTCACTGCAGGCAAAGAGTAACCCGCTGCCCACGCCCGCCGCGGCCTGAGGAGGCGGGGAGCAGGCGGGAGGCGCGGCGCTGCTGGAGCCGGCCGACGGGGAGAGGCTCGCCGCCTGCGCGGCCCAACAACCTGGCGAGGCCCAACAACCTGGTGCGCGCTCACCACGCAGGCCGGGCGGCTGCTCTTGGGGCGTCAGGAGCCCGTTCCCAGCGTCTACGGCCATACCACCCTGCTCGCGCTCGATCTCGTCTGATCTCGGAAGCTAAGCAGGGTCGGGCCTGGTTAGAACTTGGATGGGAGACCGACTGGGAATACCGGGCTGCTCTAGGCTTTTGCCCGCCACTCCTTTTGCGGCCGCCAAGCCCCAGGACCCTCTGCAGCCGCCAACCCCGCCACAGGATCCCTGGCCAGCGGGGCTGGGCGAGGTGGGGGCGGTGGGTGGTGGGAGGGTGGGGTCCGGGCCGCCGTGGAGAACTACAGCCTCGCAGACCGGGCCTCACGCCAGGCGCTTGGCCAGGTCTCCCCCCACAGCCCCTTCTATAGCCTCTTTTATCCCCACAAGCACAAGCGGTCAACCCGCAGACCTTCGCCGCGCCCACTACCCCGCCGCCAAAGCCCAAGCCCAGGGCTGCCTGCCGGCGCTGGCCTACAAACTGCCTCGGGTGGCTTTCTCCTGCCAAGGCATTGCGGCTCCTTGGCAACTCCGTGTCCTTAACACAGGGGTGACCGTCCCACTGCCTGCACCCGGGCCCGGAGACAGAGGGACTGGTTGTCCCAGGACAGCAACCTAGGGGACGCCCAGCCGCCCCACCCCACCGGAGGCCTCCATCTCCGCCGGCAGGCACCGCGGCCCCTCCCCCAGCGCCCTTCCTTCTCCCAGGAGAGCCCTGCGCCCTCGGTTCCCGCCGGCCGCGGCGGCCCCCGGCGCATACCCACAAAAGAGCCCGGCCAAAGCAGCGGAGGGATGGAGCGCCACACCTGCACGCGCGCGGCCCTCTCCCCGGGCCTCCAGGAGAGACCGCCACACGGGAAAAGCAGGCAGGCAGGCAGGCAAACAACCCACAGGAGTAGGGTGCCTGGGCCCGAGCCTCTCCTCCCGCGTGCGGGACCCCGGGCGGGGCTCGGACCCCACCGGCACTCCGCAGACACTGGAGGCCTGCCCCGGGGTCCCACGGTGACTGCCCACAAACCCGGGGTCTACATCCTTAAAGGAGCCCAGCACCGGGCTCGACCGTCCGCCAGTGGAGGAGCTGTCGCTTCAACACTGCCCCCGTGCGTCGGTCCCATTCCGTGACACAGCCTGTGCGTCCCTCCTTGCTCCCCCCCCCCTCCCAACCGCTGTCTCTCTGGCTTCTGTCACACCCAGGGAAGTGGCAGAGGCCCCGTGGAGCCACGGGTGGCCGAAGGGGCCTCGCTGCCGGCAAAGAGTAACCCGCTGCCCACGCCCGCGGCGTCCTGAGGAGGCGGGGAGCAGTCGGGAGTCGCGGCGCTGCTCGAGCCGGCCGGCGGGAAGAGGCTCGCCGCCTGCGCGGCCCAACAACCTGGCGCGCGCTCACCACGCAGGCCGGGCGGCTGCTCTTCGGGCGCCGGGAGCCCGGTCCCAGCGTCTACGGCCATACCACCCTGCTCGCGCTCGATCTCGTCTGATCTCAAAAGCTAAGCAGGGTCGCGCCTGGTTAGAACTTGGATGGGAGACCGCCTGGGAATACCGGGCTGCTCTAGGCTTTTGCCCGCCACTCCTTTTGCGGCCGCGAAGCCCCAGGACCCTCTGCAGCGCCAACCCCGCCACAGGATCCCTGGCCAGCGGGGCTGGGCGGGGTGGGGGGCGTGGGTGGTGGGAGGGTGGGGTCCGGGCCGCCGCCGAGTATTACAGCCTCGCAGACCGGGTCTCACGCCAGGCGCCGTGCCAGGTCTCCCCCCACAGCCCCTTCTATAGCCTCTTTTATCCCCGCAAGCACAAGCGGTCAACCCGCAGACCTTCGCCGCGCCCACTATCCCGCCGCCAAAGCCCAAGCCCAGGGCTGCCTGCCGGCGCAGGCCTCCAAACGGCCTCGGGCGGCTTTCTCCTGCCAAGGCAGTGCGGCTCCTTGGCACCTCGGTTACCTTGGCACAGGGGTGACAGTCCCACTGCCTGCACCTGGGCCCGGAGACAGAGGGACCGGTTGTGCCAGGATAGCAAGCCGAGGGGACGCCCAGCCGCCCCACCCCACCGGAGGCCTCCATCTCCGCAGGCAGGCACCGCGGCCCCTCCCCCAGCGCCCTTCCTTCTCCCAGGAGAGCCCTGCGCCCTCGGTTTTCGTTGGCCGAGGCGGCCCCCGGCGCACACCCACAAAAGAGCCCGGCCAAAGCAGCGGAGGGATGGAGCGCCACACCTGCACGCGCGCGGCCCTCTCCCCGGGCCTTTAGGAGAGACCGCTACACGGGAAAAGCAGGCAGGCAGGCAGGCACACAACCCACAGGAGTAGGGTGCCTGGGCCTGAGCCTCTTCTCCCGCGTGCGGGACCCCGGGTGGGGCTCGGACCCCACCGGCACTCCGCAGACACTGGAGGCCTGCCCCGGGGTCCCACGGTGACTGCCCACCCCCCCGGGCTCTACATCCTTAACAGATCCCAGCCCAGGGCGCGACCGTCCGCCGGTGGAGGAGCTGTCGCTTCAACACTGCCCCAGTGCGTCGGTCCCATTTCGTGACACAGCCTGTGCGTCCCTCATTGCTCCCCCCCCACTCCCAACCGCTGTCTCTCTGGCTTCTGTCACACCCAGGTAAGTGGCAGAGGCCCCGTGGAGCCACGGGTGGCCGACGGGGCCTCGCTGCCGGCAAAGAGTAACCCGCTGCCCACGCCCGCGGCGTCCTGAGGAGGCGGGGAGCAGGCGGGAGTCGCGGCGCTGCTGGAGCCGGCCGGCGGGGAGAGGCTCGCCGCCTGCGCGGCCCAACAACCTGGTGCGCGCTCACCACGCAGGCCGGGCTGCTGCTCTTGGGGCGCCAGGAGCCCGGTCCCAGCGTGTACGGCCATACCACCCTGCTCGTGCTCGATCTCGTCTGATCTCGGAAGCTAAGCAGGGTCGGGCCTGGTTAGAACTTGGATGGGAGATCGCCTGGGAATACCGGGTGCTCTAGGCTTTTGCCCGCCACTCCTTTTGCGGCCGCCATGCCCCAGGACCTTCTGCAGCCGCCAACCCCGCCACAGGACCCCTGGCCAGCGGGGCTGGGCGGGGTGGAGGGGGTGGGTAGTGGGAGGGTGGGATCCGGGCCGCCGCCGAGACCTACAGCCTCGCAGACCCGGCCTCACGCCAGGCGCCTGGCGAGGTCTCCCCCCACATCCCCTTCTATAGCCTCTTTTTTCCCCACAAGCACAAGCGGTCAACCCGCAGACCTTCGCCACGCCACTACCCCGCCCCCAAAGTCCAAGCCCAGGACTGCCTGCCGGCGCTGGCCTACAAACTGCCTCGGGCGGCTTTCTCCTGCCAAGGCATTGCGGCTACTTGGCAACTCCGTGTCCTTGGCACAGGGGTGACCGTCCCACTGCCTGCACCCGGGCCCGCACACAGAGGGACTAGTTGTCCCAGGACAGAAGCCTAGGGGACGCCCAGCCGCCCCACCCCACCGGAGGCCTCCATCTCCGCCGGCAGGGACCGCGGCCCCTCCCCCAGCGCCCTTCCTTCTCCCAGGAGAGCCCTGCGCGCTCGTTTCCCGCCGGCCGGCCGAGGCGGCCCCCAGCGCACAGCCACAAAAGAGCCCGGCCAAAGCATCGGAGGGAGGGAGCGCCACACCTGCACGCGCGCGGCCCTCTCCCCGGGCCTCCAGTAGAGACCACCACACGGGAAAAGCAGGCAGGCAGGCAGGCACACAACCCACAGGAGTAGGGTGCCTGGGCCTGAGCCTCTCCTCCCGCGTGCGGGACCCCGGGCGGGGCTCGGACCCGACCGGCACTCCGCAGACAGTGGAAGCCTGCCCCGGGGTACCACGGTGACTGCCCACCCCCCGGGCACTGCCTCCTAAACGGAGCCCAGCCCCGGGCGCGACCGTCCGCCGGTGGAGGAGCTGTCGCTTCAACACTGCTTCCGTGCGTCGGTCCCATTTCGTGACACAGTATGTGCGTCCCTCATTGCTCCCCCCCCAATCCCAACCGCTGTCTCTCTGGCTTCTGTCACACCCATGGAAGTGGCAGAGGCCCCGTGGAGCCACGGGTGGCCGAAGGGGCCTCGCTGCCGGCAAAGAGTAACCCGCTGCCCACGCCCGCGGCGTCCTGAGGAGGCGGGGAGCAGGCGGGAGTCGCGGCGCTGCTGGAGCCGGCGGGCTGGGAGAGGCTTGCCGCTGGCGCGGCCCAATAACCTGGCGCGGCGCAACAACCTGGCGCGCGCTCACCACGCAGGCCGCGCGGCTGCTCTTAGGGCGCCGGGAGCCCGGTCCCAGCGTCTAAGGCCATACCACCCTGCACGCGCCCGATCTCGTCTAATCTCGGAAGCTAAGCAGGGTCGGGCCTGGTTAGAACTTGGATGGGAGACCGCCTGGGAATACCGGGCTGCTCTAGGCTTTAGCCCGCCACTGCTTTTTCGGCCGCCAAGCCCCAGGACCCTCTGCAGCCGCCAACCCCGCCACAGGATCCCTGGCCAGCGGGGCTGGGCGGGGTAGGGGGGGTGGGTGGTGGGAGGGTGGGGTCCGGGCCGCCGCCGAGACCTACAGCCTCGCAGACCGGGCCTCACGCCAGACGCCTGGCCAGGTCTCCCCCCACAGCCCCTTCTATAGCCTCTTTTATCCCCGCAAGCACAAGCGGTCATCCCGCAGACCTTCGCCGCGCCCACTATCCCGCCGCCAAAGCCCAAGCCCAGGGCTGCCTGCCGGCGCAGGCCTCCAAACGGCCTCGGGCGGCTTTCTCCTGCCAAGGCAGTGCGGCTCTTTGGCACCTCGGTGACCTTGGCACAGGGGTGACCGTCCCACTGCCTGCACCCGGGCCCGGAGACAGAGGGACCGGTTGTGCCAGGATAGCAAGCCAAGGGGACGCCCAGCCGCCCCACCCCACCGAGGACTCCCTCTCCGCGGGCAGGCACCGCGGCCCCTCCCCCATCGCCCTTCCTTCTTTCAGGAGAGCCCTGCGCGCTCGGTTCCCGCCGGCCGGCCGAGGCGGCCCCCGGCGCACAGCCACAAAAGAGCCCGGCCAAAGCAGCGGAGGGATGGTGCGCCACACCTGCACGCGCGCGGGCCTCTCCCCGGGCCTCCAGGAGAGACCACCACACGGGAAAAGCAGGCAGGCAGGCAGGCACACAACCCACAGGAGTAGGGTGCCTGGGCCTGAGCCTCTCCTCCCGCTTGTGGGACCCCGGGCGGGGCTCGGACCCCACCGGAGCTCGCTGACACTGGAGGCCTGCCCCGGGGTCCCACAATGACTGCCCACCCCCTTGGGCTCTACATCCTTAACGGAGCCCAGCACCGGGCGAGATCGTTCGCCAGTGGAGGAGCTGTCGCTTCAACACTGCCCCCTTGCGTTGGTCCCATTCCGTGACAAAGCCTGTGCGTCCCTCCTTGCTCCCCCCCCCACTCCCAACCGCTGTCTCTCTGGCTTCTGTCACTGCCTGGGAAGTGGCAGAGGCCCCGTGGAGCCACGGGTGGCCCGAAGGGGCCTCACTGCAGGCAAAGAGTAACCCGCTGCCCACGCCCGCGGCGGCCTGAGGAGGCGGGGAGCAGGCGGGAGGCGCGGCGCTGCTGGAGCCGGCCGGCGGGGAGAGGCTCGCCGCCTGCGCGGCCCAACAACCTGGCGCGGCCCAACAACCTGGTGCGCGCTCACCACGCAGGCCGGGCGGCTGCTCTTGGGGCGCCGGGAGCCCGGCCCCAGCGTCTACTGCCATACCACCCTGAACGCGCCCGATCTCGTCTCATCTCGGAAGCTAAGCAGGGTCGGGCCTGGTTAGTACTTGGATGGGAGACCGCCTGGGAATACCGGGTGCTGTAGGCTTTTGCCCGCCACTCCTTTTGCGGCCGCCACGCCCCCGGACGCTCTGCAAACGCCCACCTTGCCTCAGGACCCTTGGCCAGCGGGGGTCGGCGGGGTGGGGTGGTAGTGGAAGGTGGGGTCGGGGCGGCCGCTTGGCCCTACAGCCTCGCAGACCAGGCCTCAGGCCAGGCGCCTCGGCCGGGTCTGCCACCCACAGCCCCGTCTTAGTCCTCTTCCCTCCCGCAAGCGCAAGCGGTCAACCGGCAGCCCTTCGCCACGCCCTCTAAGCCTGACCCCAGAGCCGGAGCCCAGGACTGCCTGCCGGCGCCAGCCTCCGATCGGCCTTGGGCGGCTTTCTCCAGCCAAGGCAGTGCCGGTCCTTGGCACCTCAAAGCCGAGCACAGGTGTGACCATCCCTCTGCCTTCACCCGGGCCCCGGGACGGAGGCTCCGGGTGTCCCCGGGCCGCGGGCCGAGGGGACGCCCAGGCGCCCCACTCCACCGAAGGACTCCGTCTCAGCCGGCAGGCACCGCGGCCCCTCCCCCAGCGCCCTTCCTTCTCCCACTAGAGCCCTGCGCCCTCGGTACCCGCCGGCCGTCTGCGGCGGCCCCCGGCGCACAGCCACAAAAGAGCCCGGACAAACCAGCGGAGGGAGGGAGCGACACACCTGCGCGCGCGCGGGCGTTGCCCCCGCCCCGGGGCTCCAGGAGAGACCACCACAGGGGAAAAGAAGGCAGGCAGGCGGGCACACAACCCACAGCAGGAGGGTGCCTGGGCCTGAGCCTCTCCTCACGCGTGCAGGACCCCAGGCAAGGCTCGGACACCAGCACCACTCCGCAGACCCTGGAGGCCTGCCTCTGGATCCCCCGGGCACTACCTCCTTAACGGAGCCCAGCCCCGGGCGCGACCGCACTCTTGTGGAGGAGCTGCCACTTCAACACAGCCTTTGTGCGTCTGTCCCAGTCAGTGACCCAGCCTGTGCGTCCCTCCTTCCTCCAACCCGGACTCCCAACCCCTGTCTCTCTGGCTTCTGTCACCGCCTGGGAAGTGGCAGAGGCTCCGTGGAGCCACGGGTGGCGCGAAGGGGCCTCGCTGAGGGAAAGGAGTAACCCGGTGCCCACGCCCGCGGCGTCCAGAGGAGGCGGGAAGCAGGCGGGAGGCGAGGCGCTACTGCAGTCGGCCAGGGGTGAGAGGCTCCCTGCCGCCGCGGCCCAACAACCTGGCGCGCGCTCACCACGCAGGCCGGGCGGCTGCTCTTGGGGCGCCGGGAGCCTGGCCCCGGCGTCTACGGCCATACCACTCTGAACGAGCCCGATCTCGTCTGATCTTGGAAGCTAAGCAGTGTCGGGCCTGGTTAGTACTTGGATGGGAGACCGCCTGGGAATACCGGGCTGCTCTAGGCTTTTGCCCGCCACTCCTTTTGCGGCCGCCAAGCCCCAGGACCCTCTGCAGCCGCCAACCCCGCCACAGGATCCCTGGTCCAGCGGGGCTGGGCGGGGTGGGGGGGGTGCGTGGTGGGAGGGTGGGATCCGGGCCGCCGCCGAGACCTACAGCCTCGCAGACCGAGCCTCACGCCAGGCGCCTGGCCAGGTCTCCCCCCACAGCCCCTTCTATAGCCTCTTTTATCCCCGCAAGCACAAGCGGTCAACCCGCAGACCTTCGCCGCGCCCACTATCACGCCGAGAAAGCCCAAGCCCAGGGCTGCCTGCCGGCGCAGGCCTCCAAAAGGACTCGGCGGCTTTCTCCTGCCAAGGCATTGCGGCTCCTTGGCAACTCCGTGTCCTTGGCACAGGGGTGACCGTCCCACTGCCTGCACCCGGGCCCGGAGACAGAGGGACTGGTTGTCCCAGGACAGCAAAATAGGGGACGTCCAGCCGCCACACCCCACCGGAGGCCTCCATCTTAGCCGGCAGGCACCGCGGCCCCTCCCCCAGCGCCCTTCCTTCTCCCAGGAGAGCCCTGCGCGCTTGGTTCCCGCCGGCCGGCCACGGCGGCCCCCGGCGCACAGCCACAAAAGAGCCCGGACAAACCAGCGGAGGGAGGGAGCGCCACACCTGCACGCGCGCGGCCCTCTCCCCGGGCCTCCAGGAGAGACCACCACACGGGAAAAGCAGGCAGGCAGGCAGGCACACAACCCACAGGAGTAGGGTGCCTGGGCCTGAGCCTCTCCTCCCGAGTGCGGGACCCCGGGCGGGGCTCGGACGCCACCGGCACTCCGCAGACACTGGAGGCCTGCCCCGGGGTCCCACGGTGACTGCCCACCCCCCTGGGCTCTACATCCTTAACGGATCCCAGCCCAGGGCGCGACCGTCCGCCGGTGGAGGAGCTGTCGCTTCAACACTGGCCCCGTGTGTCGATCCCATTTCGTGACACAGCCTGTGCGTCCCTCATTGCTCCCCCCCCTACTCCCAACCGCTGTCTCTCTGGCTTCTGTCACCGCCTGGGAAGTGGCAGATGCCCCGTGGAGCCACGGGTGGCCGAAGGGGCCTCGCTGCCGGCAAAGAGTAACCCGCTGCTGACGCCCGCGGCGTCCTGAGGAGGCGGGAAGCAGGGGGCAGGCGCGGTGCTGCTGGAGCCGGCCGGCGGGGAGAGGCTCGTCGCCTGCGCGGCCCAACAACCTGGCGCGCGCTCACCACGCAGGCCGGGCGGCTGCTCTTGGGGCGCCAGGAGCCCGGTCCCAGCGTGTACGGCCATACCACCCTGCTCGCGCTCGATCTCATCTGATCTCGGAAGCTAAGCAGGGTCGGGCCTGGTTAGAACTTGGATGGGAGACCGCCTGGGAATACCGGGCTGCTCTAGGCTTTTGCCCGCCACTCCTTTTGCGGCCGCCAAGCCCCAGGACCCTCTGCAGCCGCCAACGCCACCACAGGATCCCTGGACAGCGGGGCTGGGTGGGGTGGGGGGGGTGGGTGGTGGGAGGGTGGGGTCCGGGCCGCCGCCGAGAACTACAGCCTCGCAGACCGGGCCTCACGCCAGGCGCCTGGCCAGGTCTTCCCCCACAGCCCCTTCTATAGCCTCTTTTATCCCCGCAAGCACAAGCGGTCAACCCGCAGACCTTCGCCGCGCCCACTATCCCGCCGCCAAAGCCCAAGCCAAGGGCTGCCTGCCGGCGCAGGCCTCCAAACGTCCTCGGGCGGCTTTCTCCTGCCAAGGCAGTGCGGCTCCTTGGCACCTCGGTGACCTTGGCACAGGGGTGACAGTCCCACTGCCTGCACTTGGGCCCGGAGACAGAGGGACCGGTTGTGCCAGGATAGCAAGCCGAGGGGACGCCCAGCCGCCCCACCCCACCGGAGGCCTCCATCTCCGCCTGCAGGCACCGCGGCCCCTACCCTAGCGCCCTTCCTTCTCCCAGGAGAGCCCTGCGCGCTCGGGTCCCGCCGGCCGGCCGCGGCAGGCCCCGGCGCACAGCCACAAAAGAGCCCGGCCAAAGCAGCGGAGGGAGGGAGCGCCACACCTGCACGCGCGCGGCCCTCTCCCCGGGCCTCCAGGAGAGACCACCACACGGGAAAAGCAGGCAGGCAGGCAGGCACACAACCCACAGGAGTAGGGTGCCTGGGCCTGAGCCTCTCCTCCCGCGTGCGGGACCCCGGGCGGGGCTCGGACCCCACCGGCACTCCGCAGACACTGGAGTCCTGCCCCGGGGTCCCACGGTGACTGTCCACCCCCCCGGGCTCTACATCCTTAACGGATCCCAGCCCAGGGCGCGACCGTCCGCCGGTGGAGGAGCTGTCGCTTCAACACTGGCCCCGTGTGTCGATCCCATTTCATGGCACAGCCTGTGCGTCTTTCATTGCTCCCCCCCCCACTCCCAACCGCTGTCTCTCTGGCTTCTGTCACACCCAGGGAAGTGGCAGAGGCCCCGTGGAGCCACGGGTGGCCGAAGGGGCCTCGCTGCCGGCAAAGAGTAACCCGCTGCCCACGCCCGGGGCGTCCTGAGGAGGCGGGAAGCAGGGGGGAGGCGCGGCACTGCTGGAGCCGGCCGGCGGGGAGAGGCTCGCCGCCTGCGCGGCCCAACGACCTGGCGCGGCCCAACAACCTGGCGCGCGCTCACCACGAAGGCCAGGCGGCTGCTCTTGGGGCGCCAGGAGCCCGGTCCCAGCGTCTACGGCCATACCACCCTGCTCGCGCTCGATCTCGTCTGATCTCGGAAGCTAAGCAGGGTCCGGCCTGGTTAGTACTTGGATGGGAGACCGCCTGGGAATACCGGGTGCTCTAGGCTTTTGCCCGCCACTCCTTTTGCGGCCGCCATGCCCCAGGACCTTCTTCAGCCGCCAACCCCGCCACAGGACCCCTGGCCAGCGGAGCTGGGCGGGGTGGGGGCGGTCGGTGGTGGAAGGGTGGGGTCCGGGCCACCGCCGATACCTACAGCCTCGCAGACCAATCCTCACGCCAGGCGCCTTGCCAGGTTTCTCCCCACAGCCCCTTCTATAGCCTCTTTTTTCCCCGCAAGCGCAAGCGGTCAACCCGCAGACCTTCGCCGCGCCCACTATCACGCCGCCAAAGCCCAAGCCCAGGGCTGCCTGCCGGCGCAGGCCTCCAAACGGCCTCGGGCGGCTTTCTCCTGGCAAGGCAGTGCGGCTGCTTGACACCTCGGTGTCCTTGGCACAGGGGTGACAGTCCCACTGCCTGCACCCGGGCCCGGAGACAGAGGGACAGGTTGTGCCAGGATAGCAAGCCGAGGGGACGCCCAGCCGCCCCACCCCACCGCAGGCCTCCGTCTCCGCGGGCAGGCACCGCGGCCCCTCCCCCAGCGCCCTTCCTTCTCCCAGGAGAGCCCTGCGCGCTCGGTTCCCGCCGGCCGGCCGCGGCGGCTCCCGGTGCACAGCCACAAAAGAGGCCAACCAAAGCAGAGGAGGCAGGGAGCGCCACACCTGCACGCGCGCGGCCCTCTCCCCGGGCCTCCAGGAGAGACCGCCACACGGAAAAAGCAGGCAGGCAGGCAGGCACACAACCCACAGGAGTAGGGTGCCTGGGCCAGTGCCTGTCCTCCCGCGTGCGGGACCCCGGGCGGGGCTCGGACCCCACCGGCACTCCGCAGACACTTGAGGCCTGCCACGGGGTCCCACGGTGACTGCCCACCCCCCCGGGCTCTACATCCTTAACGGAGCCCAGCACCCGGCGAGACCGTCCGCCGGTGGAGGAGCTGTGGCTTCAACACTGCCACCGTGTGTCGATTTCATTTCGTGACACAGCCTGTGCGTCCCTCATTGCTCGCCCCCCACTCCCAACCGCTGTCTCTCTGGCTTCTGTCACACCCAGGGAAGTGGCAGAGGCCCCCTGGAGCCACGGGTGGCCCGAAGGGGCCTCACTGCAGGAAAAGTGTAACCCGCTGCCCACGCCCGCGGCGTCCTGAGGAGGCAGGAAGCAGGCGGGAGGCGCGGCGCTGCTGGAGCCGGCCGGCGGGGAAAGGCTCGCCGCCTGCGCGGCCCAACAACCTGGCGCGCGCTCACCACGCAGGCCGCACGGCTGCTCTTGGGGCGCCAGGAGCCCGGTCTCAGCGTCTACGGCCATACCACCCTGCTCGCGCTCGATCTCGTCTGATCTCGGAAGCTAAGCAGGGTCGGGCCTGGTTAGAACTTGGATGGGAGACCGCCTGGGAATACCGGGCTGCTCTAGGCTTTTGCCCGCCACTCCTTTTGCGGCCGCCAAGCCCCAGGACCCTCTGCAGCCGCCAACCCCGCCACAGGATCCCTGGCCAGCGGGGCTGGGCGGGGTGGGGGGGGTGGGTGGTGGGAGGGTGGGGTCCGGGCCGCCGCCGAGGACTACAGCCTCGCAGACCGGGCCTCACGCCAGGCGCTTGGTCAGGTTTCCCCCCACAGCCCCTTCTATAGCCTCTTTTATCCCCGCAAGCACAAGCGGTCAACCCGCAGACCTTCCCCGCGCCCACTATCCCGCCGCCAAAGCCCAAGCCCAGGGCTGCCGGCCAACGCAGGCCTCCAAACGGCCTCGGGCGGCTTTCTCCTGCCAAGGCAGTGCGGCTCCTTGGCACCTCGGTTACCTTGGCACAGGGGTGACAGTCCCACTGCCTGCACCCGGGCCCGGAGACAGAGGGACCGGTAGTGCCAGGATAGCAAGCCGAGGGGACGCCCAGCCGCCCCACCCCACCGGAGGCCTACCTCTCCGCTGGCAGGCACCGCGGCCCCTCCCCCAGCGCCCTTCATTCTCCCAGGAGAGCACTGCGCGCTCGGTTCCCGCCGGCCGGCCGAGGCGGCCCCTGGCGCACAGCCACAAAAGAGCCCGGCCAAAGCAGCGGAGGGATGGTGCGCCACACCTGCACGCGCGCGGCCCTCTCCCCGGGCCTCCAGGAGAGACCACCACACGGGAAAAGCAGGCAGGCAGGCAGGCACACGACCCACAGGAGTAGGGTGCCTGGGCCTGAGCCTCTCCTCCCGCATGCGGGACCTTGGGCGGGGCTCGGACCCCACCGGCACTCCGCAGACACTGGAGGCCTGCCCCGGGGTCCCAAGGTGACTGTCTACCCCCCCGGGCTCTACATCCTTAATGGAGCCCATCCCAGGGCGCGACCGTCCGCCGGTGGAGGAGCTGTGGCTTCAACACTGCCACCGTGTGTCGATCCCATTTCGTAACACAGCCTGTGCGTCCCTCATTGCTCCCCCCCCACTTTCAACCGCTGTCTCTCTGGCTTCTGTCACACCCAGGGAAGTGGCAGAGGCCCCGTGGAGCCATGGGTGGCCCGAAGGGGCCTCACTGCAGGCAAAGAGTAACCCGCTGCCGACGCCCGCAGCGTCCTGAGGAGGCGGGAAGCAGGCGGGAGGCGCGGTGCTGATGGAGCCGGCTGGCGGGGAGAGGCTAGCCGCCTGCGCGGCCCAGTAACCTGGCGCGGCCCAACAACCTGGCGCGCGCTCACCACGCAGGCCAGGCGGCTGCTCTTGGGGCGCCAGGAGCACGGTCCCAGCGTCTTCGGCCATAACACCCTGCTCGCGCTCGATCTCATCTGATCTCGGAAGCTAAGCAGGTTCGGGCCTGGTTAGAACTTGGATGGGAGACCGCCTGGGAATACCGGGCTGCTCTAGGCTTTACCCCGCCACTCCTTTTGCGGCCGCCAAGCCCCAGGACCCTCTGCAGCCGCCAACCCCTCCACAGGATCCCTGGCCAGCGGGGCTGGGCGGGGTAGGGGGGGTGGGTGGTGGGAGGGTGGGGTCCGGGCCGCCGCGGAGAACTACAGCCTCGCAGACCGGGCCTCACGCCAGGCGCCTGGCCAGGTCTCCCCCCACAGCCCCTTCTATAGCCTCTTTTATCCCCGCAAGCACAAGCGGTCAACCCGCAGATTTTCGCCGCGCCCACTATCCCGCCGCCAAAGCCCAAGACCAGGGCTGCCTGCCGGCGCAGGCCTCCAAACGGCCTCGGGCGGCTTTCTCCTGCCAAGGCAGTGCGGCTCCTTGACACCTCGGTGTCCTTGGCACAGGGGTGACAGTCCCACTGCCTGCACCCGGGCCCGGAGACAGAGGGACCGGTTGTGCCAGGATAGCAAGCCGAGGGGACGCCCAGTCGCCCCACCTAACCGGAGGCCTCCGTCTCAGCTGGCAGGCACCGCGGCCCCTCCCCCAGCGCCCTTCCTTCTCCCAGGAGAGCCCTGCGCGCTCGGTTCCCGCCGGCCGGCCGCGGCGGCTCTTGGTGCACAGCCACAAAAGAGGCCAACCAAAGCAGAGGAGGGAAGGAGCGCCACACCTGCACGCGCGCGGCCCTCTCCCCGGGCCTCCAGGAGAGACCACCACACGGGAAAATCAGGCAGGCAAGCAGGCACACAATCCACATGAGTAGGGTGCCTGGGCCTGAGAATCTCCTCCCGCGTGCGGGACCCCGGGCGGGGCTCGGACCCCACCGGCACTCCGCAGACACTGGAGGCCTGCCCCGGGGTCCCACGGTGACTGCCCACCCCCTCGGGCTCTACATCCTTAAGGGAACCCAGCACCGGGCTCGACCGTCTGCCAGTGGAGGAGCTGTCGCTTCAACACTGCCCCCTTGCATCGGTCCCATTTCGTGACACAGCCTGTGCATCCCTCCTTGCTCCCCCCCCCACTTCCAACCGCTGTCTCTCTGGCTTCTGTCACCCCCTGGGAAGTGGCAGAGGCCCCGTGGAGCCACGGGTGGCTTGAAGGGGCCTCACTGCGGGCAAAGAGTAACCCGCTGGCCACGCCCGCGGCGTCCTGAGGAGGTGGGGAGCAGGCAGGAGGCGCGGCGCTGCTGGAGCCGGCCGGCGGGGAGAGGCTCGCCGCCTGCGCGGCCCAACAACCTGGCGTTGCTTAACAACCTGGCGCGCGCTCACCACGCAGGCCGGGCGGCTGCTCTTGGGGCGCCGGGAGCCCGGCCCCAGCGTCTACTGCCATACCACCCTGAACGCGCCCGATCTCGTCTCATCTCGGAAGCTAAGCAGGGTCGGGCCTGGTTAGTACTTGGATGGGAGACCGCCTGGGAATACCGGGTGCTGTAGGCTTTTGCCCGCCACTCCTTTTGCGGCCGCCACGCCCCCGGACCCTCTGCAAACGCCCACCTTGCCTCAGGACCCTTGGCCATCGGGGGTTGGCGGGGTGGGGGGGGTAGTGGAAGGTGGGGTCGGGGCCACCGCTTGGCCCTACAGCCTCGCAGCCCAGGCCTCAGGCCAGGCGCCTCGGCCGGGTCTGCCACCCACAGCCCCGTCTTAGTCTTCTTCCCTCCCGCAAGCGCAAGCGGTCAACCGGCAGCCCTTCGCCACGCCCCCTAAGCCTGACCCCAGAGCCGGAGCCCAGGACTGCCTGCCGGCGCCAGCCTCCAAACGGCCTTGGGCGGCTTTCTCCAGCCAAGGCAGTGCCGGTCCTTGGCACCTCAAAGCCGAGCACAGGGGTGACCATCCCTCTGCCTTCAACCGGGCCCCGGGACGGAGGCTCCGGGTGTCCCCGGGCCGCGGGCCGAGGGGACGCCCAGCCGCCCCAACCCACCGGAAGCCTCCGTCTCCGCCGGCAGGCACCGCGGCCCCTCCCCCAGCGCCCTTCCTTCTCCCAGGAGAGCCCTGCGCCCTCGGTACCCGCCGGCCGTCTGCGGCGGCCCCCAGCGCACAGCCACAAAAGAGCCCGGACAAACCAGCGGAGGGAGAGAGCGACACACCTGCGCGCGCGCGGGCGTTGCCCCCGCCCCGGGGCTCCAGGAGAGACCACCACAGGGGAAAAGAAGGCAGGCAGGCGGGCACACAAGTCACAGCAGGAGGGTGCCTGGGCCTGAGCCTCTCCTCACGCGTGCAGGACCCCTGGCAAGGCTCAGACACCAGCACCACTCCGCAGACCCTGGAGGACTGCCTCTGGATCCCCCGGGCACTACCTCCTTAACGGAGCCCAGCCCCGGGCGCGACCGCACTCTTTTGGAGGAGCTGCCACTTCAACACAGCCTTTGTGCGTCTGTCCCAGTCAGTGACCCAGCCTGTGCGTCCCTCCTTCCTCCCACCCGGACTCCCAACCCCTGTCTCTCTGGCTTCTGTCACCGCCTGGGAAGTGGCAGAGGCTCCGTGGAGACACGGGTGCCGCGAAGGGGCCTCGCTGAGGGAAAGGAGTAACCCGGTGCCCACGCCCGCGGCGTCCAGAGGAGGCGGGGAGTAGGCGGGAGGCGCGGCGCTGCTGCAGTCGGCCAGGGGCGAGAGGCTCCCTGCCGCCGCGGCCCAAAAACCTGGGGCGCGCTCACCACGCAGGCCGGGCGGCTGCTCTTGGGGCGCCGGGAGCCTGGCCCCGGCGTCTACAACCATACCACCCTGAACGCGCCCGATCTCGTCTGATCTCGGAAGCTAAGCAGGGTCGGGCCTGGTTAGTACTTGGATGGGAGACCGCCTGGGAATACCGGGCTGCTCTAGGCTTTTGCCCGCCACTCCTTTTGCGGCCGCCAAGCCCCAGGATCCTCTGCAGCCGCCAACCCCGCCACAGGATTTCTGGTCCAGCGCGGCTGGGCGGGGTGGGGGGGGTGCGTGGTGGGAGGGTGGGGTCCGGGCCGCCGCCGAGACCTACAGCCTCGCAGACCGGGCCTCACGCCAGGCGCCCGGCCAGGTCTCCCCCCACAGCCCCTTCTATAGCCTCTTTTATACCCGCAAGCACAAGCGGTCAACCCGCAGACCTTCGCCTCGCCCACTATCACGCCGACAAAGCCCAAGCCCAGGGCTGCCTGCCGGCGCAGGCCTCCAAGCGGACTCGGGCGGCTTTCTCCTGCAAAGGCAGTGCGGCTCCTTGACACCTCGGTGTCCTTGGCACAGGGGTGACAGTCCCACTGCCTGCACCCGGGCCCGGAGACAGAGAGACCAGTTGTGCCAGGATAGCAAGCCGTGGGGACGCCCAGCCGCCCCACACCACTGGAGGCCTACGTCTCCGCCGGCAGGCACCGCGGCCCCTCCCCAGCGCCCTTCCTTCTCCCAGGAGAGCCCTGCGCGCTCCGTTCCCGCCGTCCCGGCCGCGGCGGCCCCCGGCGCACAGCCACAAAAGAGCCCGGCCAAAGCAGCGGAGGGATGGAGCGCCACACCTGCGCGCGCGGCCCTCTCTCCGGGCTTCCAGGAGAGACCACCACACGGGAAAAGCAGGCAGGCAGGCAGGCACACAACCCACAGGAGTAGGTTGCCTGGGCCTGAGCCTCTCCTCCCGCGTGCGGGACCTTGGGCGGGGCTCGGACCCCACCGGCACTCCGCAGACACTGGAGGCCTGCCCCGGGGTCCCACGGTGACTGCCCACCCCCCCGGGCTCTACATCCTTAACGGAGCCCAGCCCACGGCGCGACGGTCCGCCGGTGGAGGAGCTGTCGCTTCAACACTTCCCCCGTGCGTCGGTCCCATTCCGTGACACAGCCTGTGCGTCCCTCCCTGCTCCCCCCCCCACTCCCAACCTCTGTCTCTCTGGCTTCTGTCACCGCCTGGGAAGTGGCAGAGGCCCCATGGAGCCACGGGTGGCTTAAAGGGGCCTCACTGCGGGCAAAGAGTAACCCGCAGCCCACGCCCGCGGCGTCCTGAGGAGGCGGGGAGCAGGCAGGAGGCGCGGCGCTGCTGGAGCCTGCCGGCATGGAGAGGCTCGCCGCTGGCGCGGCCCAACAACCTTGCGCGCGCTCACCACGCAGGCCGGGCGGCTGCTCTTGGGTTGCCAGGAGCCCGGTCCCAGCATGTAGGGCCATACCACCCTGCTCGCGCCCCATCTCGTCTGATCTCGGAAGCTAAGCAGGGTCCGGCCTGGTTAGTACTTGGATGGGAGACCGCCTGGGAATACCGGGTGCTCTAGGCTTTTGCCCGCCACTCCTTTTGCGGCCGCCATGCCCCAGGAGCCTCTGCAGCCGCCAACCCTGCCACAGGACCCCTGGCCAGCGGGGCTGGGCGGGGTGGGGGCGGTCGGTGGTGGGAGGGTGGGGTCCGGGCCGCCGCCGAGACCTACAGCCTCGCAGACCCATCCTCACGCCAGGCGCCTTGCCAGGTCTCTCCCCACAGCCCCTTCTATAGCCTCATTTTTCCCCGCAAGGTCAAGCGGTCAACCCACAGTTTTTCGCCGCGCCCACTACCCCGCCCCCAATGTCCAAGCCCAGGGCTGCCTGCCGGCGCCGGCCTCCCAACTGATTCGGGCGGCTTTCTCCTGCCAAGGCATTTCGGCTCCTTGGCACCTCCGTGTCCTTGGCACAGGGGTGACCGTCCCACTGCCTGCACCCGGGCCCGGAGTCAGAGGGACTGGTTGTCCCAGGACAGCAACCTAGGGGACGCCCAGCCGCCCCACCCCACCGGAGGCCTCCGTCTCCGCTGGCAGGCACCGCGGCACCTCCCCCAGCGCCCTTCCTTTTCACAGGAGAGCCCTGCGCGCTCCGTTCCTGCCAGCTGGCCGCGGCAGTTCCCGCAGCACAGCCACAAAAGAGCCCGGCAAAAGCAGCGGAGGGATGGAGTGCCACACCTGCACGCGCGCGGCCCTCTCCGCGGGCCTCCAGGAGAGACCACCACACGGGAAAAGCAGGCAGGCAGGCAGGCACACAACCCACAGGAGTAGGGTGCCTGGGCCTGAGCCTCTCCTCCCGCGTGCCGGACCCCGGGCGGGGCTCGGACCCCACCGGCACTCCGCAGACACTGAAGGCCTGCCCCGGGGTCCCAAGGTGACTGCCCACCCCCCCGGGCTCTATATCCTTAACGGAGCCCAGCACCGGGCGCGACCATCCGCCGGTGGAGGAGCTGTCGCTTCAACACTGCCTCCATGCTCGGTCCCATTCCGTGACACAGCCTGTGCGTCCCTCCTTGCTCCCCCCCCACTCCCAACCGCTGTCTCTCTGGCTTCTGTCACACCCAGGGAAGTGGCAGAGGCCCCGTGTAGCCACGGGTGGCCCGAAGGGGCCTCACTGCCGGCAAAGAGTAACCCGCTGCCTACGCCCGCGGCGTCCAGAGGAGGCGGGGAGCAGGCGGGAGTCGCGGCGCTGCTGGAGCTGGCCAGCGGGGAGAGGCTCGCCGCTGGCGCGGCCCAACAACCTGGCGCAGCCCAACAACCTGGCGCGCGCTCACCACTCAGGCCGGGCGGCTGCTCTTAGGGCGCCGGGAGCCCGGTACCAGCGTCTAAGGCCATACCACCCTGCACGCGCCCGATCTCGTCTGATCTCGGAAGCTAAGCAGGGTCGGGCCTGGTTAGTACTTGGATGGGAGACCGCCTGGGAATACCGGGTGCTCTAGGCTTTTGCCCACCACTCCTTTTGCGGCCGCCATGCCCCAGACCCTCTGCAGCCGCCAACCCCGCCACAGGATCCCTGGTCCAGCGGGGCTGTGCGGGGTGGGGGGGCTGGGTGGTGGGAGGGTGGGGTCCGGGCCGCCGCCGAGACCTACAGCCTCGCAGACCGGGCCTCACGCCAGGCGCCTGGCCAGGTCTCCCCCCACAGCCCCTTCTATAGCCTCTTTTATTTCCGCAAGCACAAGCGGTCAACCCGCAGCCCTTCGCCGCGCTCACTATCCCGCCGCCAAAGCCCAAGCCCAGGGCTCCTTGCTGGCGCAGGCCTCCAAACGGCATCGGGCGGCTTTCTCCTGCCAAGGCAGTGCGGCTCCTTGACACCTCGGTGTCCTTGGCACAGGGGTGACAGTTTCACTGCCTGCACCCGGGCCCAGAGACAGAGGGACCGGTTGTTCCAGGACAGCAAGCCGAGGGGACTCCCAGCCGCCCCACCCCACCGGAGGCCTCCGTCTCCGCTGGCAGGCACCGCGGCCCCTCCCCCAGCACCCTTCCTTCTCCCAGGAGAGCCCTGCGCGCTCGGTTCCCGCCGGCCGCGGCGGCCCCCGGCGCACAGCCACAAAAGAGCCCGGCCAAAGCAGCGGAGGGATGGAGCGCCACACCTGCACGCGCGCGGCCCTCTCCCCGGGCCTCCGGGAGAGACCACCACACGGGAAAAGCAGGCAGGCAGGCAGGCACACAACCCACAGGAGTAGGGTGCCTGGGCCTGAGCCTCTCCTCCCGCGTGCGTGACCCCGGGCGGGGCTTGGAACCCACCGGCACTCCGCAGACACTGGAGGTCTGCCCCGGGGTCCCACGGTGACTGCCCACCCCCCCGGGCTCTACATCCTTAACGGAGCCCAGCACCGGGCGCGACCGTCCGCCGGTTGAGGAGCTGTCGCTTCAACACTGCCACCGTGCGTCGGTCCCATTCCGTGACACACCCTGTGCGTCCCTCCTTGCTCCCCCCCCCACCTCCCAACCGGTGTCTCTCTGGCTTCTGTCACCGCCAGGGAAGTGGCAGAGGCCCTGTGGAGCCACGGGTGGCCCGAAGGGGCCTCACTGCGGGCAAAGAGTAATTCGCTGCCCACGCCCGCGGCGTCCGGAGGAAGCGGGTAGCAGGCGGGAGTCGCGGCGCTGCTGGAGCCGCCCGGCTGGGAGAGGCTCGCCGCTGGCGCGGCCCAACAACCTGGCGCGCGCTCACCACGCAGGCCGGGCGGCTGCTCTTGGGTTGCCATGAGCACGGTACCAGCATGTAGGGCCATACCACCCTGCTCGTGCCCGATCTCGTCTGATCTCGGAAGCTAAGCAGGGTCCGGCCTGGTTAGTACTTGGATGGGAGACCGCCTGGGAATACCGGGTGCTCTAGGCTTTTGTCCGCCACTCCTTTTGCGGCCGCCATGCCCCAGGACCCTCTGCAGCCGCCAACCCCGCCACAGGACTCCTGGCCAGCGGGGCTGGGCGGGGTGGGGGCGGTCGGTGGTGCGAGGGTGGGGTCCGGGCCGCAGCCGAGACCTACAGCCTCGCAGACCCATCCTCACGCCAGGCGCCTTGCCAGGTCTCTCCCCACAGCCCCTTCTATAGCCTCTTTTTTTCCCCGCAAGCGCAAGCGGTCAACCCACAGTCCTTATCCGCGCCCACTACCTTGCCCCCCATGTCCAAGCCCAGGGCTGCCTGCCGGCGCCGGCCTCCCAACTGCCTCGGGCGGCTTTCTCCTGCCAAGGCATTTCGGCTCCTTGGCACCTCCGTGTCCTTGGCACAGGGGTGACCGTCCCACTGCCTGCACCCGGGCCCGGAGTCAGAGGGACTGGTTGTCCCAGGACAGCAACCTAGGGGACGCCCAGCCGCCCCACCCCACCGGAGGCCTCCGTCTCCGCTGGCAGGCACCGCGGCACCTCCCCCAGCGCACTTCCTTCTCCCAGGAGAGCCCTGCGTGCTCCGATCCTGCCGGCTGGCCGCGGCAGCCCTCGGCGCACAACCACAAAAGAGCCCGGCCAAAGCAGCGGAGGGATGGAGCGCCACACCTGCACGCGCGCGGCCCTCTCCCCCGGCCTCCAGGAGAGACCACCACACGGGAAAAGCAGGCAGGCAGGCAGGCACACAACCCAAAGGAGTAGGGTGCCTGGGCCTGAGCCTCTCCTCCCGCATGCCGGACCCCGGGCGGGGCTCGGACCCCACCGGCACTCCGCAGACACTGGAGGCCTGCCCCGGGGTCCCACGATGACTGCCCATCCCCCCGGGCTCTACACCTTAACGGAGCCCAGCCTTGGGCGCTACCGTCCGCCGGTGGAGGAGCTGTCGCTTCAACACTGCCCCCGTGCGTCGGTCCCATTCCGTGACACAGCCTGTGCGTCCCTCCTTGCTCCCCCCCCCACTCCCAACCTCTGTCTCTCTGGCTTCTGTCACCGCCTGGGAAGTGGCAGAGGCCCCGTGGAGCCACGGGTGGCTTGAAGGGGCCTCACTGCGAACAAAGAGTAACCCGCTGGCCACGCCCGCGGCGTCCAGAGGAGGCGGGGAGCAGGCAGGAGGCGCGGCGCTGCTGGAGCCGGCCGGCGGGGAGAGGCTCGCCGCTGGTGTGGCCCAACAACCTGGCGCGCGCTCACCACGCAGGCCGGGCGGCTACTCTTGGGTTGCCAGGAGCCCGGTCCCAGCATGTAGGGCCATACCACCCTGCTCGTGCCCGATCTCGTCTGATCTCGGAAGCTAAGCAGGGTCCGGCCTGGTTAGTACTTGGATGGGAGACCGCCTGGGAATACCGGGTGCTCTAGGCATTTACCCGTCACTCCTTTTGCGGCCGCCATGCCCCAGGACCCTCTGCAGCCGCCAACCCCGCCACAGGACCCCTGGCCAGCGGGGCTGGGCGGGGTGGGGGCGGTGGGTGGTGGGAGGGTGGGGTCCGGGCCGCCGCCGAGACCTACAGCCTCGCAGACCCATCCTCACGCCAGGCGCCTTGCCAGGTCTCTCCACACAGCCTCTTCTATAGCCTCTTTTATCCCCGCAAGCACAAGCGGTCAACCCGCAGACCTTCGTCGCGCCCACTATTTCGCCGCCAAAGCCCAAGCCCAGGGCTGCCTGCCGGCGCAGGCCTCCAAACGGCCTCGGGCGGATTTCTCCTGCCAAGGCAGTGCGGCTCCTTGACACCTCGGTGTCCTTGGCACAGGGGTGACAGTCCCACTGCCTGCACCCGGGCCCGGAGACAGAGGGACCGGTTGTGCCAGGATAGCAAGCCGAGGGGACGCCCAGTTGCCCCACCCCTTCGGAGGCCTACGTCTCCGCCGGCAGGCACCGCGACCCCTCCCCAGCGCCCTTCCTTCTCCCAGGAGAGCCCTGCGCGCTCCGTTCCCACCGTCCCGGCCGCGGCGGCCCCCGGCGCACAGCCACAAAAGAGCCCGGCCAAAGCAGCGGATGGATGGACCACCACACCTGCATGTGCGCGGCCCTCTTTCCGGGTTTCCAGGAGAGACCACCACACGGGAAAAGCAGGCAGGCAGGCAGTCACACAACCTACAGGAGTAGGGTGCCTGGGCCTGAGCCTCTCCTCCCGCGTGCGGGACCCCGGGCGGGGCTCGGACCCCACCGGCACTCCGCAGACACTGGAGGCCTGCCCCGGGGTCCCACTGTGACTGCCCACCCCCCCGGGCTCTACATCCTTAACGGAGCCCAGCACCGGGCGCGACCGTCCGCCGGTGGAGGAGCTGTCGCTTCAACACTGCCCCCATGCGTCGGTCCCATTCCGTGACACAGCCTGTGCGTCCCTCCTTGCTCCCCCCCCACTTCCATTTGCTGTCTCTCTCGCTTCTGTCACCGCCTGGGAAGTGGCAGAGGCCCCGTGGAGCCACGGGTGGCTTGAAGGGGCCTCACTGCGGGCAAAGAGTAACCCGCTGGCCACGCCCGCGGCGTCCTGAGGAGGCGGGGAGCAGGCAGGAGGCGCAGCGCTGATGGAGCCGGCCGGCGGGGAGAGGCTCGCCGCCTGCGCGGCCCAACAACCTGGCGTGGCTTAACAACCTGGCGCGCGCTCACCACGCAGGCCGGGCGGCTGCTCTTGGGGCGCCGGGAGCCCGGCCCCAGCGTCTACTGCCATACCACCCTGAACGCGCCCGATCTCGTCTCATCTCGGAAGCTAAGCAGGGTCGGGCCTGGTTAGTACTTGGATGGGAGACCGCCTGAGAATACCGGGTGCTGTAGGCTTTTGCCCGCCACTCCTTTTGCGGCCGCCACGCCACCGGACCCTCTGCAAACGCCCACCTTGCCTCAGGACCCTTGGCCAGCGGGGTTCGGAGAGGTGGGGGGGTAGTGGAAGGTGGGGTCGGGGCGGCCGCTTGGTTCTACAGCCTCGCAGGCCAGGCCTCAGGCCAGGCGCCTCGGCCGGGTCTGCCACCCACAGCCCCGTCTTAGTCCTCTTCCCTCCCGCAAGCGCAAGCCGTCAAGTGGCAGCCCTTCGCCACGCCCCCTAAGCCTGACCCCAGAGCAGGAGCCCAGGACTGCCTGCCGGCGCCAGCCTCCAAACGGCCTTGGGCGGCTTTCTCCAGCCAAGGAAGTGCCGGTCCTTGGCACCTCAAAGCCGAGCACAGGGGTGACCATCCCTCTGCCTTCAACCGGGCCCCGGGACGGAGGCTCCGGGTGTCCCCGGGCTGCGGGCCGAGGGGACGCCCAGCCGCCCCACCCCACCGGAAGCCTCCGTCTCCGCCGGCAGGCACCGCGGCCCCTCCCCCAGCGCCCTTCCTTCTCCCGCTAGAGCCCTGCGCCCTCGGTACCCGCCGGCCGTCTGCGGCGGCCCCCGGCGCACAGCCACAAAAGAGCCCGGACAAACCAGCGGAGGGAGGGAGCGACACACCTGCGCGCGCACGCGGGCGTTGCCCCCGCCCCGGGGCTCCAGGAGAGACCACCACAGGGGAAAAGAAGGCAGGCAGGCGGGCACACAACCCACAGCAAAAGGGTGCCTGGGCCTGAGCCTCTCCTCACGCGTGCAGGACCCCAGGCAAGTCTCGGACACCAGCACCACTCCGCAGACACTGGAGGCCTGCCTCTGGATCCCCTGGGCACTACCTCCTTAACGGAGCCCAGCCCCGGGCGCGACCGCACTCTTGTGGAGGAGCTGCCACTTCAACACAGCCTTTGTGCGTCTGTCCCAGTCAGTGACCCAGCCTGTGCGTCCCTCCTTCCTCCCACACGGACTCACAACCCCTGTCTCTCTGGCTTCTGTCACCGCCTGGGAAGTGGCAGAGGCTCCGTGGAGCCACGGGTGGCGCGAAGGGGCCTCGCTGAGGGAAAGGAGTAACCCGGTGCCCACGCCCGCAGCGTCCAGAGGAGGCGGGGAGCAGGGGGGAGGCGCGGCGCTGCTGCAGTCGGCCAGGGGGGAGAGGCTCCCTGCCGCCGCGGCCCAACAACCTGGCGCGCGCTCACCACGCAGGCCGGGCGGCTGCTCTTGGGGCGCCGGGAGCCTGGCCCCGGCGTCTACGGCCATACGACTCTGAATGCGCCCGATCTCGTCTGATCTCGGAAGCTAAGCAGGGTCGGGCCTGGTTAGTACTTGGATGGGAGACCGCCTGGGAATACCGGGCTGCTCTAGGATTTTGCCCGCCACTCCTTTTGCGGCCGCCAAGCCCCAGGACCCTCTGCAGCCGCCAACGCCGCCACAGGATCCCTGGTCCAGCGGGGCTGGGCGGGGTGGGGGGGGTGCGTGGTGGGAGGGTGGGGTCCGGGCCGCCGCCGAGACCTACAGCCTCGCAGACCGGGCCTCACGCCAGGCGCCTGGCCAGGTCTCCCCCCACAGCCCATTCTATAGCCTCTTTTATCCCCGCAAGCACAAGCGGTCAACCCGCAGACCTTCGCCGCGCCCACTATCACGCCGCCAAAGCCCAATCCCAGGGCTGCCTGCCGGCGCAGGCCTCCAAACGGCCTCGGGCGGCTTTCTCCTGCCAAGGCAGTGCGGCTCCTTGACACCTCGGTGTCCTTGGCACAGGGGTGACAGTCCCACTTCCTGCACCCGGGCCCGGAGTCAGAGGGACCGGTTGTGCCAGGATAGCAAGCCGAGGGGACGCCCAGCCGCCCCACACCACCGGAGGCCTACGTCTCCGCCGGCAGGCACCGCGGCCCCTCCCCAGCGCCCTTCCTTCTCCCAGATGAGCCCTGCGCGCTCCGTTCCCGCCGGCCCGGCCGCGGCGGCCCCCGGCGCACAGCCACAAAAGACCCCGGCCAAAGCAGCAAAGGGATGGAGCGCCACACCTGCACGCGCACGGCCCTCTCCCCGGGCCTCCAGGAGAGACCACCACACGGGAAAAGCAGGCAGGCAGGCAGGCACACAACCCACAGGAGTAGGGTGCCTGGGCCTGAGCCTCTCCTCCCGCGTGCGGGACCCCGGGCGGGGCTCGGACCCCACCGGCACTCCGCAGACACTGGAGGCCTGCCCCGGGGTCCTACGGTGACTGCCCACCCCCCCGGGCTCTACATCCTTAACGGAGCCCAGCCCACGACGCGACCGTCCGCCGGTGGAGGAGCTGTCGCTTCAACACTGCCCCCGTGCGTCGGTCCCATTCCGTGACACAGCCTGTGCGTCCCTCCCTGCTCCCCCCCCCACTCCCAACCTCTGTCTCTCTGGCTTCTGTCACCGCCTGGGAAGTGGCAGAGGCCCCATGGAGCCACGGGTGGCTTAAAGGGGCCTCACTGCGGGCATAGAGTAACCCGCAGCCCACGCCCGCGGCGTCCTGAGGAGGCGGGGAGCAGGCAGGAGGCGCGGCGCTGCTGGAGCCGGCCGGCATGGAGAGGCTCGCCGCTGGCGTGGCCCAACAACCTAGCGCGCGCTCACCACGCAGGCCGGGCGGCTGCTCTTGGGTTGCCAGGAGCCCGGTCCCAGCATGTAGGGCCATACCACCCTGCTCGCGCCCGATCTCGTCTGATCTCGGAAGCTAAGCAGGGTCCGGCCTGGTTAGTACTTGGATGGGAGACCGCCTGGGAATACCGTGTGCTCTAGGCTTTTGCCCGCCACTCCTTTTGCGGTCGCCATGCCCCAGGACCCTCTGCAGCCGCCAACCCCGCCACAGGACCCCTGGCCAGCGGGGCTGGGCGGGGTGGGGGCGGTCGGTGGTGGGAGGGTGGGGTCCGGGCCGCCGCCGAGACCTACAGCCTCGCAGACCCATCCTCACGCCAGGCGCCTTGCCAGGTCTCTCCCCACAGCCCCTTCTATAGCCACATTTTTCCCCGCAAGGTCAAGCGGTCAACCCACAGTCCTTCGCCGCGCCCACTACCCCGCCCCCAATGTCCAAGCCCAGGGCTGCCTGCCGGCGCCGGCCTCCCAACTGCCTCGGGCGGCTTTCTCCTGCCAAGGCATTTCGGCTCCTTGGCACCTCCGTGTCCTTGGCACAGGGGTGACCGTCCCACTGCCTGCACCCGGGCCCGGAGTCAGAGGGACTGGTTGTCCCAGGACAGCAACCTAGGGGACGCCCAGCCGCCCCACCCCACCGGAGGCCTCCGTCTCCGCTGGCAGGCACCGCGGCACCTCCCCCAGCGCCCTTCCTTTTCACAGGAGAGCCCTGCGCGCTCCGTTCCTGCCAGCTGGCCGCGGCAGCCCCCGGCGCACAGCCACAAAAGAGCCCGGCCAAAGCAGCGGAGGGATGGAGCGCCACACCTGCACGCGCGCGGCCCTCTCCGCGGGCCTCCAGGAGAGACCACCACACGGGAAAAGCAGGCAGGCAGGCAGGCACACAACCCACAGGAGTAGGGTGCCTGGGCCTGAGCCTCTCCTCCCGCGTGTTGGATCCCGGGCGGGGCTCGGACCCCACCGGCACTCCGCAGACACTGAAGGCCTGCCCCGGGGTCCCACGGTGACTGCCCACCCCCCCGGGCTCTACATCCTTAACGGAGCCCAGCACTGGGCGCGACCATCCGCCGGTGGAGGAGCTGTCGCTTCAACACTGCCCCCATGCGTCGGTCCCATTCCGTGACACAGCCTGTGCGTCCCTCCTTGCTCCCCCCCCCACTCCCAACCGCTGTCTCTCTGGCTTCTGTCACCGCCTGGGAAGTGGCAGAGGCCCCGTGGAGCCACGGGTGGCCCGAAGGGGCCTCACTGCCGGCAAAGAGTAACCCGCTGCCTACGCCCGCGGCGTCCAGAGGAGGCGGGGAGCAGGCGGGAGTCGCGGCGCTGCTGGAGCTGGCCGGCGGGGAGAGGCTCGCTGCTGGCGCGGCCCAACAACCTGGTGCAGCCCAACAACCTGGCGCGCGCTCACCACTCAGGCCAGGCGGCTGCTCTTAGGGCGCCGGGAGCCCGGTACCAGCGTCTAAGGCCATACCACCCTGCACGCGCCCGATCTCGTCTGATCTCGGAAGCTAAGCAGGGTCGGGCCTGGTTAGTACTTGGATGGGAGACCCCCTGGGAATACCGGGTGCTCTAGGCTTTTGCCCGCCACTCCTTTTGCGGCCGCCATGCCCCAGGACCCTCTGCAGCCGCCAACCCCGCCACAGGATCCCTGGTCCAGCGGGGCTGTGCGGGGTGGGGGGGCTGGGTGGTGGGAGGGTGGGGTCCGGGCCGCCGCCGAGACCTACAGCCTCGCAGACCGGGCCTCACGCCAGGCGCCTGGCCAGGTCTCCCCCCACAGCCCCTTCTATAGCCTCTTTTATCCCCGCAAGCACAAGCGGTCAACCCGCAGACCTTCGCCGCGCCCACTATCACGCCGACAAAGCCCAAGCCCAGGGCTGCCTGCCGGCGCAGGCCTCCAAACAGCCTCGGGCGGCTTTCTCCTGCCAAGGCAAGTGCGGTGTCCTTGGCACAGGGGTGACAGTCCCACTGCCTGCACCCGGGCCCGGAGACAGAGGGACCGGTTGTGCCAGGACAGCAAGCCGAGGGGACGCCCAGCCGCCCCACCCCTTCGGAGGCCTACGTCTCCGCCGGCAGGCACCGCGGCCCCTCCCCAGCGCCCTTCCTTCTCCCAGGAGAGCCCTGCGCGCTTCGTTCCCGCCGGCCCGGCCGCAACCCCCCGGCGCACAGCCACAAAAGAGCCCGGCCAAAGCAGCGGAGGGATGGAGCGCCACACCTGCACGCGCGCGGCCCTCTCCCCGGGCCTCCAGGAGAGACCACCACAAGGGAAAAGCAGGCACGCAGGCAGGCACACAACCCACAAGAGTAGGGTGCCTGGGCCTGAGCCTCTCCTACCGCGTGCGGGACCCCGGGCGGGGCTCGGACCCCACCGGCACTCTGCAGACACTGGAGGCCTGCCCCGGGGTCCCACGGTGACTGCCCACCCCCCCGGGCTCTACATCCTTAAAGGAGCCCAGCACCGGGCGCGACCGTCCGCCGGTAGAGGAGCTGTCGCTTCAACACTGCCCCCATGCGTCGGTCCCATTCCGTGACACAGCCTGTGCGTCCCTCCTTGCTCCCCCCCCACTCCCAACCGCTGTCTCTCTGACTTCTGTCAACGACTGGGAAGTGGCAGAGGCCCCGTGGAGCCACGGGTGGCTTGAAGGGGCCTCACTGAGGGCAAAGAGTAACCCGCTGGCCACGCCAGCGGCGTCCTGAGGAGGCGGGGAGCAGGCACGAGGCGCGGCGCTGCTGGAGCCGGCCGGCGGGGAGAGGCTCGCCGCCTGCCCTGCCCAACAACCTGGCGCGGCTTAACAACCTGGCGCGCGCTCACCACGCAGGCCGGGCGGCTGCTCTTGGGGCGCCGGGAGCCCGGCCCCAGCGTCTACTGCCATACCACCCTGAACGCGCCCGATCTCGTCTCATCTCGGAAGCTAAGCAGGGTAGGGCCTGGTTAGTACTTGGATGGGAGACCGCCTGGGAATACCGGTTGCTGTAGGCTTTTGCCCGCCACTCCTTTTGCGGCCGCCACGCCCCCGGACCCTCTGCAAACGCCCACCTTGCCTCAGGACCCTTGGCCAGCGGGGGTCGGCGGGGTGGGGTGTAGTGGAAGGTGGGGTCGGGGCCGCCGCTTGGCCCTACAGCCTCGCAGCCCAGGCCTCAGGCCAGGCGCCTCGGCCGGGTCTGCCACCCACAGCCCCTTCTTAGTCCTCTTCCCTCCCGCAAGCGCAAGCGGTCAACCGGCAGCCCTTCGCCACGCCCCCTAAGCCTGACCCCAGAGCCGGAGCCCAGGACTGCCTGCCGGCGCCAGCCTCCAAACGGCCTTGGGCGGCTTTCTCCAGCCAAGGCAGTGCCGGTCCTTGGCACCTCAAAGCCGAGCACAGGGGTGACCATCCCTCTGCCTTCACCCGGGCCCCGGGACGGAGGCTCCGGGTGTCCCCGGGCCGCGGGCCTAGAGGACGCCCATGCGCCCAACCCCACAGGAGGCCTCCATCTCCGCCGGCAGGCACCGCGGCCCCTCCCCCAGCGCCCTTCCTTCTCCCACTAGAGCCCTGCGCCCTAGGTACCCGCCGGCCGTCTGCGGCGGCCCCCGGCGCACAGCCACAAAAGAGCCCGGACAAACCAGCGGAGGGAGGGAGCGACACACCTGCGCGCGCGCGGGCGTTGCCCCCGCCCCGGGGCTCCAGGAGAGACCACCACAGGGGAAAAGAAGGCAGGCAGGCGGGCACACAACCCACAGAAGGAGGGTGCCTGGGCCTGAGCCTCTCCTCACGCGTGCAGGACCCCAGGCAAGGCTCGGACACCAGCACCACTCCGCAGACCCTGGAGGCCTGCCTCTGGATCCCCCGGGCACTACCTCCTTAACGGAGCCCAGCCCCGGGCGCGACCGCACTCTTGTGGAGGAGCTGCCACTTCAACACAGCCTTTGTGCGTCTGTCCCAGTCAGTGACCCAGCCTGTGCGTCCCTCCTTCCTCCCACCCGGACTCCAAACCCCTGTCTCTCTGGCTTCTGTCACCGCCTGGGAACTGGCAGAGGCTCCGTGGAGCCACGGGTGGCGAGAAGGGGCCTCGCTGAGTGAAAGGAGTAACCCGGTGCCCACTCCCGAGGCGTCCAGAGGAGGCGGGGAGCAGGCGGGAGGCGCAGCGCTGCTGCAGTCGGCCAGGGGGGAGAGGCTCCCTGCCGCCGCGGCCCAACAACCTGGCGCGCGCTCACCACGCAGGCCGGGCGGCTGCTCTTGGGGCGCCGGGAGCCTGGCCCCGGCGTCTACGGCCATACCACTCTGAACGCGCCCGATCTCGTCTGATCTCGGAAGCTAAGCAGGGTCGGGCCTGGTTAGTACTTGGATGGGAGACCGCCTGGGAATACCGGGCTGCTCTAGGCTTTTGCCCGCCACTCCTTTTGCGGCCGCCAAGCCCCAGGACCCTCTGCAGCCGCCAACACCGCCACAGGATCCCTGGTCCAGCGGGGCTGGGAGAGGTGGGGGAGTGCGTGGTGGGAGGGTGGGGTCCGGGCCGCCGCCGAGACCTACAGCCTCGCAGACCAAAGCCTCACGCCAGGCGCCTGGCCAGGTCTCCCCCCACAGCCCCTTCTATAGCCTCTTTTATCCCCGCAAGCACAAGCGGTCAACCCGCAGACCTTCGCCGCGCCCACTATCACATCGCCAAAGCCCAATCCCAGGGCTGCCTGCCGGCGCAGGCCTGCAAACGGACTCGGGCGGCTTTCTCCTGCCAAGGCAGTGCGGCTCCTTGACACCTCGGTGTCCTTGGCACAGGGGTGACAGTCCCACTGCCTGCACCCGGGCCCGGAGACAGAGGGACCTGTTGTGCCAGGATAGCAAGCCGAGGGGACGCCCAGCCGCCCCACCCCTTCGGAGGCCTACGTCTCCACCGGCAGGCACCGCGGACCCTCCCCAGCGCCCTTCCTTCTCTCAGGAGAGCCCTGCGCGCTCCGTTCCCGCCGGCCCGGCCGCGGCGGCCCCCGGCGCACAGCCACAAAAGAGCCCGGCCAAAGCAGCGGAGGGAGGGAGCGCCACACCTGCACGCGCGCGGCCGTTGCCCCCGCCCCGGGGCTCCAGGAGAGACCACCAAAGGGGAAAAGAAGGCAGGCAGGCAGGGACACAACCCACAGCAGGAGGGTGCCTGGGCCTGAGCCTCTCCTCCCCCGTGCGGAACCCCGGGTGGGGCTCGGACCCCACTGGCACTCCGCAGACCCTGGAGGCCTGCCCCGGGATCCCCCGGGCACTGCCTCCTTAACGGAGCCCAGCCCTGGGCGCGACCGCACTCTGGTGGAGGTGCTGCCATTTCAACAGAGCCTCAGTGCATCTGTCCCAGTCCGTGACCCAGCCTGTGCGTCCCTCCTTCCTTCCCCCACCGACTCCCAACCCCTGTCTCTCTGGCTTCTGTCACCGCCAGGGAAGTGGCAGAGGCCCCGTGCAGCCACGGGTGGCACAAAGGGGCCTCGCTGCGGGCAAGGAGTATCCCGGTGCTTACGCCCGCAACTTCCAGAGGAGGCGGGAGCAGGCGGGAGGCACGGCGCTGCTGGAGCCGGCCAGGGGAAAGAGGCACGCCAACGCCGCGGCCCAACAACCTGTCGCGCGCTCACCACGCAGGCCGGGCGGCTGCTCTTGGGGCGCTGGGAGCCCGGCCACAGCGTCTATGGCCATACCACCCTGAACGCGCCCGATCTCGTCTGATCTCAGAAGCTAAGCAGTGTCGGGCCTGGTTAGTACTTGGATGGGAGACCGCCTGGGAATACCGGGTGCTGTAGGCTTTTGCCCGCCACTTTTTTTGCGGCCGCCACGCCCCCGGACCCTGTGCAGACGCCCAACTAGCCTCAGGACCCTTGGTCAGCAGGGGTCGGCGGGGTGGGGGGGGTAGTGGAAGGTGGGGTCGGGGCCGCCGCTTGGCCCTACAGCCTCGCAGCCCAGGCCTCAGGCCAGGCGCCTCGGCCGGGTCTGCCACCCACAGCCCCTTCTTAGTCCTCTGCCCTCCCGCAAGCGCAAGCGGTCAACCAACAGCGCTTCGCCACGCCCCCTAAGCCTGACCCCAGAGCAGGAGCCCAGGGCTGCCTGCCGGCGCCAGCCTCCAACCGGCCTTGGGCGGCTTTCTCCAGCCAAGGCAGTGCCGGTCCTTGGCACCTCAAAGCCGAGCACAGGGGTGACCATCCCTCTGCCTTCACCCGGGCCCCGGGACAGAGGCCCTGGGTGTCCCCGGGCCGCGGGCCGATGGGACGCCCAGCCACCCCACCCCACCGGAGGCCTCTGTCTCCTCCGGCAGGCACCGCGGCCCCTCCCCCAGCGCCCTTCTTTCTCCCACTAGAGCCCTAAGCCCTCGGTACCCGCCGGCGGTCTGTGTCGGCCGCCTGCACACAGCCACAAAAGAGCCCAGACAATCCAGCAGAGGGTGGGAGCGACATACCTGCGCGCGCGCGGGCGTTGCCCCCACCCCGGGGCTCCAGGAGAGACCACCACAGGGGAAAAGCAGGCAGGCAGGCAGGCACACAACCCACAGGAGGAGGGTGCCTGGGCCCGAGACTCTCCTCGCGCGTTGGGGACCCCGGGCAAAACTCGGACCCCACCGGCACTTTGCAGACCCTGGAGGCCTGCCCCGGGGTCCCCCGGGAACTTCCTCCTTAAAGGAGCCCAGCCCCGGGCGCGACCGCCCTCTTGTGGAGGAGCTGCCACTTTAACACAGCCTCCGTGCGTCTGTCCCAGTCCGTGACCCAGCCTGTGCGTCCCATTTTCCTCCCCCCCCAATGCCAACCCCTGTCTCTCTGGCTTCTGTACCCGCCAGCGAAGTGGCAGAGGCCCCGTGGAGCCACGGGTGGCGCGAAGGGGCCTCGCTGCGGGCAAGGAGTAACCCGCTGCCCAGGCCCGCGGCGTACTGAGTAGGCAGGGAGCAGGCAAGAGTCGCGTGGCTGCTGAAGCCAGTCAGTAGGGAGTGGCTCGCTGCCATCACTGCCCAACAACCTGGCAGGCGCTCACCTCTCAGGCCTGGCGGCTGCTCTTGGGGCGCCTGGAACCTGGCCCCAGCGTCTTCGGCCATACCACCCTGAACGCGCCCGCTCTCGTCTGATCTCGGAACCTAAGCAGGGTTGGGCCTGGTTAGTACTTGGATGGGAGACCGCCTGGGAATACCGGGTGCTGTATGCTTTTGCCCGCCACTCCTTTTGCCGCCGCTGAGCCCCTGGACCTCCTGCAGCCGCCCAACCCACCGTAGGACACCTGGCACCTAACACTACCTCTAGTCCTAGGCCTAACGCTTGCCCTACCCGTAACCATACATGCGGGCCTACGCCAACCACCTTCTCTTCACCTAACCATAACCCTAGCACTACCCCTTGCCCTAGACCTACGCCAAGCACTACGTCTAGTCCTAGGCCTATTACTAGCCCTACACCTACCCCTAACCATAGGCCTACCAGTAGCCCTACACCTAGCCATAGCTCTATCCCTAGCATTAGGTTTACTCCTAGTCCTATCCCTATACATACCCCTTGATCAATGACTACCCATACCCTAGGCCTACCGCTACCCCTAGTTCAAATTCAGGCCCTAGGCCTACTTCCACTACGAACTCTAGTCCTAGACCTAGCACTCGCCCGACGCCTACCACTACACCTTGCCATACCGTTAGCCATAGCCCTAACACTTGCACTAGGAATAACCCTGGACCCACCCCTAGTCATACCCCTAATCTAGCCGTAAATTTATAACTAGTCCTAGGAATAACCGTAGCCTCACCCCCTACACCTAACCCTAGCGCTATCCCTAGCACTAGATCTATCCCTAGTCCCATGCGTATAACCACCGCTAATCCTTGGCCTACCCCTATACCTACCCCTACCCCTACCCCTACAAATTATCCTAGGCCTACACCTAGCAACCCATCTAGTCTTCGGTCTATCCCTAGCCCTACCTCTACATCTACCCGTAGCCGTAATCCTGCCCCTAGCCTTATCCTTAGTCATAGGCGTGAAACTACCCCTACACCTTGGCCTACCACAGGCCCTACATCTAGCTATAGCCATACACCTAACTGTAGGCCTACTCCTAGTCCTACACTTACACCTACCCTTGCCCTATGCCTACCCCAGCGCTACGCCAACCGCTACCACTAGTCCTAGCTAAGGCCCTAGACCAACTCCCAGTACTCACTCTAGTCCTAGGCCTAGCACTTGCCCGTCGCCTACCAGTACACCTTGCCCAACAGTTACCCAGAGCACTAATCCGTGTCCTACAAAATCACCCTGGACCCACCCTTAGCCACACCCTAATCCAGCCCGACACCTGTTCCGAGTCCTAGGACTAACCGGAGATCTCCCGTGACACCTACACCTAGCACTCGGCCAACACCTAACACTACCATTAGTCCTAGGCCTAACATGAGCCCTAACCCTAACATTGCCCGTGGGCCTCTGCCAGCCACTAGCCCTTCACCTAACCCTACCCTGAGCACGACCCCTCGCCCTAGGCCTACGCCTAGCACTACCTCTGATCCTACCCCTACCTCTGGCCCTACAGCTCCCCCTACCCATAGGCCCACCCCCATCCCTACCCCTAGCCACAGCTCCCAATCCTGGCCCTAGGCCTACTCCGAGGTTTACCCCGACACCGACCCCTTGCCCTAAGCATACCCCAGCGCTACGCCTACCGCTCCCACTAGCCCTAGCTCCGGCCCTAGACCAACGCCCAGTGCTCCCTCTACTCCGAGGCCTAGCACTTGCCCGTCGCCGACCAGTACACCTTGCCCTACCGTTAGCCAGAGCCCTAACCCGTGTCCTACGAAATCACCCTGGACTTCCCTTTAGCCACACCCGAATCCAGCCCTACACCTGTTTTGTGTCCTAGGACTACACGGAGCCCTCCCGTGACACCTACACCTAGCCCTCAGCCAACCACTACCACTACCACTAGTCCTAGGCCTAACATGAGCCCCAAACCTAACACTGCCTGTGGGCTTCTGCCAAACAGTAGCCCTTCACCTGACCGTACCCCGAGCACGACCCCTCGCCCTAGGCCTACGCCTAGCACTACCTCTGGTCCTACCCCTACCCCTGCCCTACAGCTCCCCATATCCATAGGCCCACCCCCATCCCTACCCCTAGCCACAGCTCCCACTCCGGGCCCTAGGCCTACTCCGAGGTTTACTCCGACACACACCTTTTGCCCTTTGCCAACCCCAGCGCTACGCCTACCGCTCCCACTAGCCCTAGCTCAGGCCCTAGACCAACGCCCAGTGCTCCCTCTAGTCCGAGGCCTAGCACTTGCCCGTCGCCGACCAGTACACCTTGGCCTACCGTTAGCCAGAGCACTAACCCGTGTCCTACGAAATCACCCTGGACCCACCCTTAGCCACACCCGAATCCAGCCCTACACCTGTTCTGAGTCCTAGGAATACCCGGAGCCCTCCCGTGACACCTACCCCTAGCTGTCGGCCAACCCCTACCACTACCACTACTTTTAGGCCTAACATGAGCCCCAACCCTAACACTGCCCGTGGGCCTCTGCCAACCACTAGCCCTTCACCTAACCCTACCCCGAGCACGACCTCTCGCCCTAGGCCTACGCCTAGCACTACCTTTGGTCCTACGATTACCCCTGGCCCTACAGATCCCCCTAACTATAGGCCCACCCCCATCCCTTCCAATAGACACAGTTCCCACTCCTGGCCCTAGGCCTACTCCGAGGTTTACCCTGACACCCACCCCTTGCCCTATGCCTACCCCAGCGCTACGCCTATTGCTCCCACTAGCCCTAGCTCGGGCCCTAGACCAACACCCAGTGCTCACAGTGGTCCGAGGCCTAGAACTTGCCCGTCGCCGACCAGTACACCTTGCCCTACTGTTAGCCAGAGAACTAATCCGTGTCCTACGAAATCACCTGGACCCACCCTTAGCCACACCCGAATCCAGCCCTATACCTGTTCCGAGTCCTAGGACTACCCGGAGCTTTCCCGTGACACCTACCCCTAGCCCTCAGCCAACCCCTATCACTACCACTATTCCTTGGCCTAACATGAGCCCCAAACCTAACACTGCCCGTGGGCCTCTGCCAAACACCTGCCCTTCACCTAACCCTACCCCGAGCACGACCTCTCGCCCTAGACCTACGCCTAGCACTACCTCTGGTCCTACCCCTACCCATGGCCCTACAGCTCCCACTACCCATAGGCCCAACCCCATCCCTACCCCTAGACACAGCTCCCACTCCGGGCCCTAGGCCTACTCCGAGGTTTACCCCGACACCCACCCCTTGCCCTTTGCCTACCCCAGCGCTACGCCTACAGCTCCCACTAGCTCGGGCCCTAGACCAACGCCCAGTGCTCCGTCTAGTCCGAGGCCTAGCACTTGCCCGTCGCCGACCAGTACACCTTGCCCTACCGTTAGCCAGAGCACTAACCCGTGTCCTACGAAATCACCCTGGACCCTTCCTTAGCCACACCCGAATCCAGCCCTACACCTGTTCCGAGTCCTAGGACTACCAGGAGCCCTCCCGTGACACCTACCCCTAGCCGTCGGCCAACCCCTACCACTACCACTAGTTTTAGGCCTAACATGAGCCCTAACCATAACACTGCCCGTGGGCCTTTGCCAACCACTAGCCCTTCACCTAACCCTACCCCGAGTACGACCCCTCGCCCTAGGCCTACGCCTAGCACTACCTCTGGTCGTAACACTACCCCTGGCTCTACAGCTCCACCTACCCATAGGCCCACCCCCATCCCTACCCCTAGCCACAGCTACCACTCCTGGCCCTAGGCCTACTCAGAAGTTTACACCGACACCGACCCCTTGCCCTATGCCTACCCCAGCGCTACGCCTACCGCTCCCACTATCCCTAGCTCGAACCCTAGACCAACGCCCAGTGCTACCACTAGTCCGAGGCCTAGAACTTGCCCGTCGCCGACGAGTACACCTTGCCCTACCGTTAGCCAGAGCACTAATCCGTGTCCTACGAAATCTCCCTGGAACCACCCTTATCCACACCCGAATCCAGCCCTATACCTGTTCCGAGTCCTAGGACTACCCGAAGCCGTCCCGTGACACCTACCCCTAGCTCTCGGCCAACCACTATCACTACCACTAGTCCTTGGCCTAACATGACCCCAAACCTAAAACTGCCCGTGGGCCTTTGCCAACCACTAGCCCTACACCTAACACTACCCCGAGCACGACCCCTCGCCCTAGGCCTACGCCTAGCACTACCTCTGGTCCTACCCCTACCCATGGCCCTAAAGCTCCCCCTACACATAGGCCCACTCCCATCCCTACCCCTAGCCACAGCTCCCATTCTGGGCCCTAAGCCTACTCCGAGGTTTACCCCGACACCCACCCCTTGCCCTATGCCTACCCCAGCGCTACGCCTACCGCTCCCACTAGCCCTAGCTCGGGCCCTAGACCGACGCCCAGTGCTCCCACTAGTCCGAGGCCTAGAACTTGCCCGTCGCCGACCTGTTCACCTTGCCCTACCGTTAGCCAGAGCACTAATCCGTGTCCTCCCTAATCACCCTGGACCCACCCTTAGCCACACCCGAATCCAGCCCTATACCTGTTCCGAGTTCTAGAACTACCCAAAGACCTCCCGTGACACCTACCCCTAGCCCTCGGCCAACTTCTATCACTACCATTAGTCCTTGGCCTAACATGAGCCCCAAACCTAACACTGCCCGTGGGCCTCTGCCAGCCACTAGCCCTTCACCTAACCCTACCCCGAGCACGACCCCTCGCCCTAGGCCTACGCCTAGCACTACCTCTGGTCCTACCCCTATCCCTGGCCCTACTACTCCCCCTACCCATAGGCCCACCCCCATCCCTAAACCAGCCAGAGCTCCCACTCCGGGCCCTAAGCCTACTCCGAGGTTTACCCCGACACCCATCCCTTGCCCTATGCCTACCCCAGCGCTACGCCTACCGTTCCAATAGCCCTAGCTTAGGCCCTAGACCAACGTTCAGTGCTCCCACTAGTCCGAGGCCTAGAACTTGCCCGTCGCCTACTTGTACACCTTGCCCTCCCGTTAGCAAGAGCACTAATCCGTTTTCTACGAAATCACCCTGGACCCACCCTTAGCCACACTCGAATCCAGCCCTATACCTGTTCCGAGTCCTAGGACTACCCGGAGCCCTCCCGTGACACCTACCACTAGCCCTTGGCCAACCCCTATCACTACCACTAGTCCTTGGCCTAACATGAGCCCCAAACCTAACACTGCCCGTGGGCATCTGCCAACCACTAGCCCTTCACCTAACCCTACCCCGAGCACGACCCCTCGCCCTAGGCCTACGCCTAGCACTACCTCTGGTCCTTCCCCTATCCCTGGCCCTACAGCTCCCCCTACCCATAGGCCCACCCCCTTCCCTACCCCTAGCCACAGCTCCCACTCCGGGCCCTAGGCCTACTCCGAGGTTTACCCTGACACCCACCCCTTGCCATTTGCCTACTCCAGCGCTACGCCTACCGATCCCACTAGCCCTAGCTTAGGCCCTAGACCCACGCCCAGTGCTCCCTCTAGTTTGAGGCCTAGCACTTGCCCGTCGCCGACCAGTACACCTTGCCCTACCGTTAGCCAGGGCACTAACCCGTGTCCTACGAAATCACCCTGGACCCACCCTTAGCCACACCCGAATCCAGCCCTACACCTGTTTTGAGTCCTAGGACTACACGGAGCCCTCCCGTGACACCTACCCCTAGCCCTCGGCCAACCACTATCACTACCACTAGTCCTTGGCCTAACATGAGCCCCAACCCTAACACTGCCCGTGGGCCTCTGCCAACCACTAGCTTTTGAACTAACCCTACCCCGAGCACGACCACTCGCCCTAGGCCTACGCGTAGCACTACCTCTGGTCGTACCCCTACCCCTGGCCCTACAGCTCCCCCTACCGATAGGACCACCCCCATCCCTTCTTCTAGCCAAGCTCCCACTACGGGCACTAGGCCTACTCCGAGGTTTACCCCGACACACACCCCTTGCCCTTTGCCTACCCCAGCGCTACGCCTACCGCTCCTACTAGCCCTAGCTCGGGCCCTAGACCAACGCCCAGTGCTCCCACTAGTCCGAGGCCTAGAACTTGCCCGTCGCCGACCAGTACACCTTGCCCTACCGTTACCCAGGCACTAATCCGTGTCCTACGAAATCACCCTGGACCCACCCTTAGTCACACCTGAATCCAGCCCTATACCTGCTCCGAGTCCAAGGACTACCCGGAGCCCTCCCGTGACACCTACCTTTAGCCCTCGGCCAACCCCTATCACTACCACTAGTCCTTGGCCTAACATGAGCCCCAAAGCTAACACTGCCCGTGGTCCTCTGCCAACCACCAGCCCTTCACCTAACCCTACCCCGAGCACGACCCCTCACCCTAGGCCTACGCCTAGCACTACTTCTGGTCCTACCCCTACCCCATGCCCTACAGCTCCCCCTACCTATATGCCCACCCCCATCACTTCCCCTAGCCACAGCTCCCACTCCGGGCCCTAGGCCTACTCCGAGGTTTACCCCGACACACAGCCATTGCCCTTTACCTACCCCAGCACTACGCCTACCGCTCCCACTAGCCCTAGCTCGGGCCCTAGACCAACGCCCAGTGCTCCCTCTACTCCGAGGCCTAGCACATGCCCGTCGCCGACCAGTACACCTTGCCCTAGCGTTAGCCAGAGCACTAACCCGTGTCCTACGAAATCTCCCTGGACATCTTTTTAGCCACACCCGAATCGAGCCCTACACATGTTTTGAGTCCTAAAACTACACGGAGCCCTCCCGTGACACCTACCCCTAGCCGTCTGCCAACCCCTACCACTACCACTAGTTTTAGGCCTAACATGAGCCCCAACCCTAACACTGCCCGTGGGCCTCTGCCAACCACTATCCCTTCACCTAACCCTACCCCGAGGACGACCTTTCGCCCTAGGCCTACGCCTAGCACTACCTCTGGTCCTACCCCTACCCCTGGCCCTACAGCTCCCCCTACCCATAGGCCCACCCAGTTCCCTAACCCTAGCCACAGCTCCCACTCCGGACCCTAGGACTACTCCGAGGTTTACCTTGACACCCACCCCTTGCCCTATGCCTACCCCAGCGCTACGCCTACCGCTCCCACTAGACCTAGCTCGGGCCCTAGACCAACGCCCAGTGCTCCCTCTACTTTGAGGCCTAGCACTTGCCCGTCGCCGACCAGTACACCTTGTCCTACAGTTAGCCAGAGCACTAACCCGTGTCCTACGAAATCACCCTGGACCCACCCTTAGCCACACCCTAATCCAGCCCTACATCCTTTCCGAGTCCTAGGACTACCCGGAGCCCTCCCGTGACACCTACCCCTAGCCCTCGGCCAACCCCTACCACTACCACTAGTCCTAGGCCTAACGTGAGTCCTAATCTTAACACTGCCCGTGGGCCTCTGCCAACCACTAGCCCTTCACCTAACCCTACCCCGAGCACGACCCCTCGCCCTAGTCCTACTCCTAGCACTACCTCTGGTCCTACCACTCAACCTGGCCCTACAGCTCCCCCTAAACATAGGGCCACCCCCATCCCTCCCCCTAGCCACAGCTCCCACTCCTGGCCCTAGGCCTACTCCGAGGTTTACCTCGACACCCACCCCTTGCCCTATGCCTACCTGAGCGCTACGCCTACCGCTCCACTAGCCCTAGCTCGGGCCCTAGACCAACGCCCATGGCTCCCTCCAGTTTGAAGCCTAGAACTTGCCTGTCGCTGACCAGTACACCTTGCCCTTGTTAGGGTTAGGGTTAGGTTTAGGGTTAGGAATAGGGTTAGGGTTAGGTTTAGGGTTAGGGTTAGGGTTAGCGTTGGTTTTAAGGTTAGGGTTAGGGTTAGGGTTAGGGTTAGGGGTTTGGGTTAGGGTTAGGGTTAGGGTTAGGGTTAGGGTTAGGGTTAGGTTACCCCGAGCACTACCCCTCGCCCTAGGCCTACGCCTAGCACTACCACTGGTCCTACCCCTACCCCTGGCACTACAGCTCCCCCTACCCATAGGCCCACCCCCATCCCTACCCCTTGCCACAGCTCCCACTCCTGGTCCTAGGCCTACTCCGAGGTTTACCTCGACAATTACCCCTTGCACTTTGCCTACCCAAGCGCTACGCCTACCGTTTTCACTCGCCCTAGCTCGGGCCCTAACCCAACGCACAGTGCTCATCTAGTCCGAGGCCTAGCACTTGCCCGTCGTCGACAAGTACACCTTGACCTACCGTTAGCCAGAGCACTAAGCCGTGTCCTACGAATACACCCTGGACCCAACCTTAGCCAAACCCTAATCCAGCCCTACACCTGTTCCGAGTCCTAGGACTACCCGGAGCCCTCCCGTGAAACCTACCCTTAGCCCTCCCCTAACCCCTACCACTACCACTCGTCCTAGGCCTAACATGAGCCCTAACCCTAACACTGCTCGTTGGCCTCTGCCAACCACTAGCCCTTCACCTAACCCTACCCCGACCACGACCCCTCCCTTTAGGCCTACGCCTAGCACTACCTCTGGTCCTACCCCTACCCCTGGCCCTACAGATCCCCCTAACCATAGGGCCACCCCGTTCCCTAACCCTAGCCACAGCTCCCACTCCTGGCTCTAGGCCTACTCCGAGGTTTACCTCGACACCCACCCCTTGCCCTATGCCTACCCCAGCGCTACGCCTACCGCTCTCACTAGCCCTATCTCGGGACCTAAACCAACGCCCATGGCTCCCTCTAGTCCGAGGCCTAAACTTGCTCGTCGCTGACCAGTACACCTTGCCCTTGTTAGGGTTAGGGTTAGGGTCAGTTTTAGGGTTAGGGTTAGTGTTAGGGTTTAGGGTTATGGTTAGGGTTAGGGTTGGTGTTAGGATTAGGATTAGGGTTAGGGTTAGAGTTGGTGTTAGGTATAGGGTTAGGGTTAGGGTTAAGGGTTAGGGTTAGGTTTAGTGTTAGGGTTAGGGTTGGTGTTAGGGTTAGGGTTAGGGTTAGGGTTAGGGTTAGGGTTAGGGTTGGTGTTAGGTTTAGGGTTAGGATTAGGGTTAGGGTTAGGGGTTAGGGTTAGGGTTAGAATTAGGGTTAGGGTTAGGGTTGGTGTTAGGGTTAGGGTTAGGGTTAGGGTTAGGTTAGGGTTAGGGTTTAGGGTTATGGTTAGAGTTAGGGTTGGTGTTAGGGTTAGGGTTAGGGTTAGGGTTAAGTGTTAGGTTAGGGTTAGTGTTAGGGTTAGGTTTGGTGTTAGGTTTAGGGTTAGGATTAGGGTTAGGGGTTAGGGTTAGGGTTATTGTTAGGGTTAGATTTAGGGTTGGTGTTAGTGTTAGGGTTAGGGTTAGGGTTAGGGTTAGGTTTAGGGTTTGGGTTGGTGTTAGGTTTAGGGTTAGGATTAGGGTTAGGGTTAGGGGTTAGGGTTAGGGTTAGAGTTAGGGTTAGGGTTAGGGTTGGTGTTAGGGTTAGGGTTAGGTTTAGTGTTAGGGTTAGGGTTAGAGTTAGGGTTAGGTTTAGGGTTTAGGGTTATGGTTAGAGTTAGGGTTGGTGTTAGGGTTAGGGTTAGGGTTAGGTTTAGGGTTAGGGTTTAGGGTTATTGTTAGTGTTAGGATTAGGGTTGGTGTTAGGGTTAGTGTTAGGGTTAGGGTTAGAGGTTAGAGTTACGGTTAGGGTTAGGGTTAGTGTTAGGGTTAGGGTTGGTGTTAGGTTTAGGGTTAGGGTTAGGGTTAGCGTTATGGTTAGGGGTTAAGGTTAGGGTTGTTGTTAGGGTTAGGGTTAGGGTTAGGGTTAGGGTTAGGGTTAGGGTTAGGTTACCCTGAGCACTACCTCTCGCCCTAGGACTACGCCTAACACTACCTCTGTTCCTACACCTACCCATGGCCCTACAGCTCCCCCTACCCATAGGCCCATCCCCATCTTTACCCCTAGCCACAGCTCCCACTCCTGGCCCTAGGCCTACTCCGAGTTTTACCTCGACACCCACCCCTTGCCCTATGCCTACCCCAGCGCTACGCCTACCGCTCCCACTAGCTCTACCTCGGGCCCTAGACCAACGCCCAGTGCTCATCTAGTGCGAGGCCTAGCACTTGCCCGGCGCCGACCAGTACACCTTGACCTACCGTTAGCCAGAGCACTAAGCAATGTCCTACGAAATCACCCTGGTCCCACCCTTAGCCACACCCTAATCCAGCCCTACATCGGTTTCGAGTCCTAGGACTACCCGGAGCCCTCCCGTGACACCTACCCCTAGCCCTCGGCCAACACCTACCACTACCACTAGTCCTAGGCCTAACATGAGCCCTAATCCTAACACTGCCCGTGGGCCTCTGCCAACCACTAGCCCTTCACCTAACCCTACCCCGAGCACGACACCTCGCCCTAGGCCTAATCCTAGCACTGCCTCAGGTCCTACCACTAAACCTGGCCCTACAGCTCCCCCTAACCATAGGGCCACCCCCATCCCTACCCCTAGCCACAGCTCCCACTCCTGGCTCTAGGCCTACTCCGAGGTTTACCTCGACACCCACCCCTTGCCCTATGCCTACCCCAGCGCTACGCCTACCGCTCTCACTAGCCCTGGCTCGGGCCGTAGACCAACGCCCATGGCTCCCTGTCTTCCGAGGCCTAGCACTTGCCCGTCGCTTACCAGTACACCTTGCCCTTGTTAGGGTTAGGGTTAGAGTTAGGGTTAGGGTTAGGGTTAGGGTTAGGGTTAGGGTTTAGGGTTATGTTTAGAGTTAGGGTTGGTGTTAGGGGTTAGGGTTAGGGTTAGGGTTAGGGTTGGTGTTAGGTTTAGGGTTAGGATTAGGATTAGGGTTAGGGGTTAGTGTTAGGGTTAGAGTTAGGGTTAGGGTTAGGGTTGGTGTTAGGGTTAGGGTTAGGTTTAGGGTTAGGGGTTAGAATTAGGGTTAGGGTTAGGGTTAGGGTTGGTGTTAGGTTTAGGGTTAGGGTTAGGGTTAGGGTTAGGGGTTAGGGTTAGGGTTAGCGTTAGGGTTGTTGTTAGGTTTAGGGTTAGGGTTAGGGTCAGGGTTGGTTTTACAGTTAGGGTTAGGGTTAGGGTTAGGGTTGGTGTTAGGTTTAAGGTTAGGGTTAGGGTTAGTGTTAGGGTTAGGCTTAGGGTTGGTGTTAGGTTTAGGGTTCGGGTTAGGGTTAGGTTTAGGGGTAGGGTTAGGGTTAGGGTTAGCGTTAGGGGTTAGTGTTAGTGTTGGTGTTAGGGTTAGGGTTAGGTTTAGGGTTAGGGTTAAGGTTAGGTTACCCTGAGCACTACCCCTCGCCCTAGGCCTACGCCTAAGCCTACTTTGAGTTTTACCTCGACACCCACCCCTTGTCCTATGCCTACCCCAGCGCTACGCCTACTGCTCCAACTAGCCCTACCTCAGGCCCTAGACCAACGCCCAGTGCTCACTCTAGTCCGAGGCCTAACACTTGCCCGTCGCCGACCCGTACACCTTGCCCTACCGTTAGCCAGAGCACTAACCCGTGTCCTACGAAATCACCCTGGACCCACCCTTAGCCACACTGTAATCCAGCCCTACATCCGTTCCGAGTCCTAGGACTACCCGGAGCCCTCCTGTGAAACCTACCCCTAGCCCTCTTCCAAGCGGTACCACTACCACTAGTCCTAGGCCTAACAGAGTCCTAACCCTAACACTGCCCGTGGGCCTCTGCCAACCACTAGCCCTTCACCTAACCCTACTCCGAGCACTAACCCTCGCCCTAGGCCTACGCCTAGCACTACCTCTGGTCCTACCCCTACCCCTGGCCCTACAGCTCCCACTACCCATAGGCCCACCCCCATCCCTACCCCTAGCCACAGCTCCCACTGCTGGCCTTAGGCCTACTCCGAGGTTTACCCCGACACCCACCCCTTGCCCTATGCCTACCCCAGCGCTACGCCTATCCCTCCCACTAGCCCTAGTTCGGGCCCTAGACCAATGCCCAGTGCTCATCTAGTCCGAGGCCTAGCACTTGCCCGGCGCCGACCAGTACACCTTGACATTCCGTTAGCCAGAGCACTAAGCAATGTCCTACGAAATCACCCTGGACCCACCCTTAGCCACACCCTTATCCAGCCCTACATCCGTTCCGAGTCCTAGGACTACCCGGAGCCCTACTGTGACACCTACCCCTAGCCCTCGGCCAACCTGTACGACTACCACTAGTTTTTGGCCTAACATGAGCCCTAACCCTAACACTGCCCGTGGGCCTCTGCCAACCACTAGCCCTTCACCTAACCCTACCCCGAGCACTACCCCTCACCCTAGGCCTACGCCTAGCACTACCTCTGGTCCTACCCCTACCACTGGCCCTACAGCTCCCCCTACACATAGGCCCACCCCCATCCCTACTCCTAGCTACAGCTCCAACTCATGTTCCTAGGCCTACACCGAGGTTTACCCCGACACCCACCCCTTGCCCTATGCCTACCCCAGCGCTATGCCAAACGCTCTCACTAGCCCTAGCTCGGGCCCTAGATTAACGCCCATGGCTCCCTCTAGTCCGAGGCCTAAAACTTGCCCGTCGCTGACCTGTACACCTTGCCCTTGTTAGGGTTAGGGTTAGGGTTAGGGTTAGGGTTAGGGTTAGGGTTTAGGGTTAGGATTAGTGTTAGGGTTGGTGTTAGGTTTAGAGTTAGAGTTATGGTTATGGTTAGGGTTAGGTTTAGGGTTAGGGTTAGGGTTAGGGTTAGGGTTAGTGTTAGGGTTTAGGGTTATGGTTAGGGTTAGGGTTGGTGTTAGGGTTAGGATTAGGGTTAGGGTTAGGATTGGTGTTAGGTTTAGGGTTAGGGTTAGGGTTAGGGTTTAGGGTTATGGTTAGACTTAGGGTTGGTGTTAGGGTTAGGGTTAGGGTTAGGGTTAGGGTTAGGCTTAGGGTTAGGGTTAGGGTTAGGGTTTAGGGTTATGGTTAGAGTTAGGGTTGGTATTAGGGTTAGGGTTAGGGTTAGGGTTAGGGTTAGGGTTGGTGTTAGGTTTAGGGTTAGGCTTAGTGTTAGGGGTTAGGGTTAGGGTTAGTGTTAGGGTTAGGGTTAGGGGTTAGGGTTAGTGTTAGGATTAGGGTTGGTGTTAGGTTTAGGGTTAGGATTAGGGTTAGGGTTAGGGGTTAGGGTTAGGGTTAGAGTTAGGGTTAGGGTTAGGGTTGGGTTAGGGTTAGGGTTAGGGTTAGGGTTAGGGTTAGGGGTTATGGTTAGGGTTAGGGTTAGGCTTAGGGTTAGGGTTAGGGTTAGGGCTAGGGTTAGGGTTAGTGTTAGGGTTTAGGGTTATGGTTAGGGTTAGGGTTGGTGTTAGGGTTAGGATTAGGGTTAGGGTTAGGGTTGGTGTTAGGTTTAGGGTTAGGGTTAGGGTTAGGGGTTAGGGTTAGGGTTAGTGTTAGGATTAGGGTTAGGGTTGGTGTTAGGGTTAGGGTTAGGGTTAGGGTTAGGTTTAGGGTTGGTGTTAGGTTTAGGGTTAGGTTTAGGGTTAGGGATAGGGGTTAGGGTTAGGGTTAGAGTTAGGGTTAGGGTTAGGGTTGGTGTTAGGGTTAGGGTTAGGGTTAGGGTTAGGGGTTAGAGTTAGGTTTAGGGTTAGGGTTAGGGTTAGGATTAGGGTTGGTGTTAGGTTTAGGGTTAGGGTTAGGGTTAGGTTTAGGGGTTAGGGTTAGGGTTAGGGTTAGGGTTAGGGTTAGGGTTAGGTTACCCCGAGCACTAACACTCGCCCTAGGCCTACGCCTAGCACTACCTCTGGTCCTACCCCTACCCATGGACCTACAGCTCCCCTACCCATACGCCAATCCCCATCCCTACCCCTAGCCACAGCTCCCACTCCTGGCCCTAGGCCTACTCCGAGCTTTACCTCGACACCCACCGCTTGTCCTATGCCTACCCCAGCGCTACGCCTACCGCTCCCACTAGCCCTAGCTCGGGCCCTAGACCAACGCCCATGTCTCCGTCTAGTCCGAGGCCTAGTACTTGCCCGTCGCTGACCAGTACACCTTGCCCTTGTTAGGGTTAGGGTTAGGGTTAGGGTTAGGGTTAGGGGTTAGGGTTAGGGTTAGGGTTAGGGTTAGCGTTAGAGTTGGTGTTAGGTTTAGGGTTAGGGTTAGGGTTAGGGTTAGGGGTAAGGGTTAGGGTTAGGGTTAGGGTTAGGGTTAGGGGTTAGGGTTAGGGTTAGGGTGAAGGTTAGGTTTAGGGTTATAGTTAGGTTACCCAGAGCACTACCCCTCGCCCTACGCCTACGCCTAGCACTGCCTCTGGTCCTACACCTAGCCCTGGCCCTACAGCACCCCCTACCCATAGGCCCAACCCCATCCCTACCCCTAGCCTCAGCTCCCACTCCTGGTCCTAGGGCTACTCCTAGGTTTACCCCGACACCCACCACTTCCCCTTTGAATACCCCAGGGCTACGCCTACCGCTCCCACTAGCCCTACCTCGGGCCCTAGACCAACGCCCATGGCTCCCTCTAGTCCAAGGCCTAGCACTTGCCCGTCGCCGACCGTACACCTTGCCCTACCATTAGCCAGAACACTAACCCGTGTCCTACGAAATCACCCTGGACCCACCTTTAGCCACACCCAAATCCAGCCCTACATCTGTTCCGAGTCCTAGGACTACCCGGAGCCCTACTGTGACACCTAACCCTAGCCCTCGGCCAACCTGTACCACTACCACTAGTCCTAGGCCTAACATGAGCCCTAACCCTAACACTGCCCGTGGGCCTCTGCCAACCACTAGCCCTTCACCTAACCCTACCCCGAGCACTACCCCTCGCCCTAGGCCTACGCCTAGCACTACCTCTGGTCCTACCCCTACCCCTGCCCTACAGCTCCCCCTACCCATAGGCCCACCCCCATCCCTACTCCTAGCCACAGCTCCAACTCCTGGCCGTAGGCCTACACCGAGGTTTACCCCGACACCCATCCCTTGCCCTATGCCTACCCCAGCGCTACGCCTATCGCTCCCACTAGAACTAGCTCGGGCCCTAGACCAACGCCCAGTGCTCATCTAGTTCGAGTCCTAGCACTTGCCTGGCGCCGATCAGTACACATTGCCTACCGTTAGACAGAGAAATAACCCGTATCCTACGAAATCACCATGGACCCACCCTTAGCCACACCCTAATCCAGCCCTTCACCTGTTCCGAGTCCTAGGACTACCCGGAGACCTCCCGTGACACCTACCCCTAGCCCTCGGCTAACCCCTACCACTACCAGTCGTCCTAGGCCTAACATGAGCCCTAATCCTAACACTGCTCGTTGGCCTCTGCCAACCACTAGCCCTTTACCTAACCCTACCCCGAGCACCACCCCTCGCCCTAGGCCTACGCCTAGCACTACCTCTGGTCCTACCACTACCCCTGGCCCTACAGCTCCCCCTACCCATAGGCCCACCCCCATCTTTACCCCTAGCCACAGCTCCCACTCCTGGCCCTAGGCCTACTCCGAGGTTTACCTCGACACCCACCCCTTCCCTATGCCTACCTGAGCGCTACGCCTACCGCTCCACTAGCCCTAGCTCGGGCCCTAGACCAACGCCCATGGCTCCCTCTAGTTTGAAGCCTAGAACTTGCCTGTCGTTGACCAGTACACCTTGCCCTTGTTAGGGTTAGGGTTAGGGTTAGGGTTAGGGTTAGGGTTAGGATTAGGGTTAGGGTTAGGTTTAGGGTTAGGGTTAGGGTTCGGGTTAGGGTTGGTGTTAGGGTTAGGGTTAGGGTTAGGCTGAGGGTTGGTGTTAGGGTTAGGTTTCGGGTTAGGGTTAGGGTTAGGGGTTAGGGTTAGGGTTAGGGTTAGGGTTAGTGTTACGTTATTCCGAACACTACCCCTCGCCCTAGGTCTACGCCTAGCACTACCACTGATCCTACGCCTACCCCTGGCACTACTGCTCCCCCTACCCATAGGCCCACCCCCATCCCTACCCCTAGCCACAGCTCCCACTCCTGGTCCTAGGCCTACTCCGAGGTTTACCTCGACTCCCACCCCTTGCCCTTTGCCTACCCCAGCGCTACGCCTACCGCTCCCACTAGCCCTAGCTCGGGCCGTAACCCAATGCACAGTGCTCATCTAGTCCGAGGCCTAGAACTTGCCCGTCGCTGACCAGTACACCTTGCCTATGTTAGGGTTAGCGTTAGGGTTAGGGTTAGGGTTAGGGTTAGGGTTTAGGGTTAGGGTTAGGGTTAGGGTTGGTGTTATGGTTAGGGTTAGGGTTAGGGTTAGGGTTGGTGTTAGGTTTAGTGTTAGATTTAGGGTTAGGGTTAAGGTTAGGGTTAGGGTTAGGGTTAGGGTTAGAGGTTAGGGTTAGGGTTAGGGTGAGGGTTAGGGTTAGGGTTAGGGTTAGGTTACCCCGAGCACTACCCCTCGCCCTACGCCTACGCCTAGCACTGCCTCTGGTCCTACACCTACCCCTGGCCCTACAGCTCTTCCTACCCAAAGGCCCACCCCAATCCCTACCCCTAGCTACAGCTCCCTTCCTGGTCCTAGGCCGACTCCTAGGTTTACCCCGACACCCACCACTTCCCCTTTGCCTACCCCAGGGCTACGCCTATTGCTCCCACTAGCCCTACCTCGGGCCCTAGACCAACGCCCATGGCTCCCTCTAGTCCGAGGCCTAGCACTTGCCCGTCGCTGACCAGTACACCTTGCCCTTGTTAGGGTTAGGGTTAGGGTTAGGGTTAGGGTTAGGGTTAGGGTTAGGGTTTAGGGTTATGGTTAGGGTGAGGGTTGGTGTTAGGTTTAGGATTAGGGTTAGGGTTAGAGTTGGTGTTAGGTTTATGGTTAGGGTTAGGGTTAGGGGTTAGTGTTAGGGTTAGTGTTAGGGTTAGGGTTGGTGTTAGATTTAGGGTTAGGATTAGGGTTAGGGTTAGGGGTTAGGGTTAGGGTTATTGTTAGGGTTAGGGTTAGGGTTGGTGTTAGGGTTAGGGTTAGGGTTAGGGTTAGGGGTTAGGGTTAGGGTTAGTGTTAGGGTTAGGGTTAGGGTTGGTGTTAGGGTTAGGGTTAGGATTAGGGTTAGGGGTTATGGTTAGGTTTAGGGTTAGGGTTAGGGTTAGGGTTGGTGTTAGGTTTAGGGTTAGGATTAGGGTTTGGGTTAGGGGTTGGTGTTAGGGTAGAGTTAGTGTTAGGGTTAGGGTTGGTGTTAGGGTTAGGGTTAGGGTTAGGGTTAGGGGTTAGGGTTCGTGTTAGGGCTAGGGTTAGGGTTAGGGTTAGGGTTAGGTTACCCCGAGCACTACCCCTCGCCCTAGGCCTACGCCTAGCACTACCTCTGGTCCTACAACTACCCCTGGCCCTACAGCTCCCGCTACCCATAGGCCCACCCCCATCTTTACCCCTAGCCACAGCTCCCACTCCTGGCCCTAGGCCTACTCCGAGGTTTACCTCGACACCCACCCCTTGCCCTATGCCTACCTGAGCGCTACGCCTACCGCTCCACTAGCCCTAGCTCGGGCCCTAGACCAACGCCCATGGCTCCCTCTAGTTTGAAGCCTAGAAATTGCCTGTCGCTGACCAGTACACCTTGCCCTTGTTAGGGTTAGGGTTAGGGTTAGGATTAGGGTTAGGGTTAGGTTTAGGGTTAGGGTTAGGTTTAGGGTTGGTGTTAGGGTTAGGGTTAGGGTTAGGCTTAGGGTTGGTGTTAGGGTTAGGGTTCGGGTTCGGGTTAAGGTTAGGGGTTAGGGTTAGGGTTAGTGTTAGGGTTAGAGTTAGGTTACCCCGAGCACTACCCCTCGCCCTAGGCCTACGCCTAGCACTACCACTGATCCTACCCCTACCCCTGGCACTACAGTTTCCCCTACCATAGGCCCACCCCCATCCCTACTTCTAGCCACAGCTCCCACTCCTGGTCCTAGGCCTACACCGAGGTTTACCTCGACACCCACCCCTTGCACTTTGCCTACCCCAGCGCTACGCCTACCGTGCCCACTAGCCCTAGCTCGGGCCCTAACCCAACTCACAGTGCTCATCCAGTTCGAGTCCTAGCACTTGTCCGTCGCCGACAAGTACACCTTGACCTACCGTTAGCCAGAGCACTAAGCCGTGTCCTACGAATACACCCTGGACCCACCCTTAGCCAAATCTTAATCCAGCCCTACACCTGTTCCGAGTCCTAGGACTACCCGGAGCCCTCCGGTGACACCTACCCTTAGCCCTCACCTAACCCCTAACACTACCACTCGTCCTAGGCCTAACATGAGCCCTAACCCTAACACTGCTCGTTGGCCTCTGCCAACCACTAGCCCTTCACCTAACCCTACGCCGAGCACGACCCCTCGCTTTAGGCCTACGACTAGCACTACCTCTGGTCCTACCACTACCCCTGGCCCTACAGCTCCCCCTACCAATAGGGCCACACCTTCCCTACCCCTAGCCACAGCTCCCACTCCTGTCTCTAGGCCTACTCCGAGGTTTACCTCGACACCCACCCCTTGCCCTATGCCTACCCTAGCGCTACGCCTACCGCTCTCACTAGACCTAGCATGGGCCCTAGACCAACGCCCATGGCTCCCTCTAGTCCGAGGCCTAGAACTTGCCCGTCGCTGACCAGTACACCTTGCCCTTGTTAGTGTTAGGGTTAGGGTTGATGTTAGGTTTAGGGTTAGGATTAGGGTTAGGGTTAGGGTTAGGGGTTAGGGTTAGCGTTATTGTTAGGGTTAGGGTTAGGGTTGGTGTTAGGGTTAGGGTTAGGGTTAGGGTTAGGGGTTAGGGTTAGGGTTAGGGTTAGGGTTAGGGTTGGTGTTAGGTTTAGGGTTAGGGTTAGGGTTAGAGTTAGGGTTAGGGGTTAGGGTTAGGGTTAGGGTTAAGGTTAGGGTTAGGGTTAGGGGTTAGGGTTAGGGTTAGGGTGAGGGTTAGGGTTAGGGTTAGGGTTAGGTTACCCCGAGCACTACCCCTCGCCCTACGCCTACGCCTAGCACTGCCTCTGGTCCTACACCTAGCCCTGGCCCTACAGCACCCACTACCCATAGGCCCACCCCCATCCCTACCGCTAGCCACTGCTCCCACTCCTGGCCCTAGGCCAACACCGAGGTTTAACCCGACACCCATCCCTTGCCCTATGCCTACCCCAGCGCTACGCCTATCGCTCCCACTAGAACTAGCTCGGGCCCTAGACCAACGCCCAGTGCTCATCTAGTTCGAGTCCTAGCACTTGCCCGGCGCCGACCAGTACACCTTGCCCTACCGTTAGACAGAGAAATAACCCGTATTCTACGATATCACCCTGGACCCACCCTTAGCCACACCCTAATCCAGCCCTTCACCTGTTCCGAGTCCTAAAACTACCCGGAGCCCTCCCGTGACACCTACCCCTAGCCCTCGGCTAACCCCTACCACTACCAGTCGTCCTTGGCCTAACATGAGCCCTAAACCTAACAATCCTCCTTTGCCTCTGCCAACCACTAGCCCTTTACCTAACCCTACCCCGAGCACCACCCCTCGCACTAGGCCTACGCCTAGAACTACCTGTGGTCCTACCACTACCCCTGGCCCTACAGCTCCCCCTACCCATAGGCCCACCCCCATCTTTACCCCTAGCCACAGCTCCCACTCCTGGCCCTAGGCCTACTCCGAGGTTTACCTCGACACCCACCCCTTGCCCTATGCCTACCTGAGCGCTACGCCTACCGCTCCACTACCCTAGCTCGGGCCCTAGACCAACGCCCATGGCTCCCTCTAGTTTGAAGCCTAGAACTTGCCAGTCGCTGACCAGTACACCTTGCCCTTGTTAGGGTTAGGGTTAGGGTTAGGTGTAGGATTAGGATTAGGGTTAGGTTTAGGGTTAGGGTTAGGTTTAGGGATGGTGTTAGGGTTAGGGTTAGGGTTAGGCTTAGGGTTGGTGTTAGGGTTAGTGTTAGGGTTAGGGTTAGGGGTTAGGGTTAGGGTTAGTGTTAGGGTTAGGGTTAGGGTTAGGGGTTAGGGTTAGGGTTAGGGTTAAAGTTAGGGTTAGGCTTAGGGGTTAGGGTTAGGGTTAGGGTTAGGGTTGGTGTTAGGTTTAGGGTTAGGGTTAGTGTTAGGGTTAGGTTACCCCGAGCACTACCCCTCGCCCTACGCCTACGCCTAGCACTGCCTCTGGTCCTACACCTACCCCTGGCCCTACAGCTCCCCCTTTCCATAGGCCCACCCCCATCCCTACCGCTAGCCACAGCTCCCACTCCTGGTCCTAGGCCGACTCCTAGGTTTACCCCGACACCCACCACTTCCACTTTGCCTACCCCAGGGCTACGCCTAAGCGCCCACTAGCCCTACCTCGGGCCCTAGACCAACGCCCATGGCTCCCTCTAGTCCAAGGCCTAGCACTTTCCCGTCGCCGACCAGTACACCTTGCCCTACCATTAGCCAGAGCACTAACCCGTGTCCTACGAAATCACCCTGGACCCACCCTTAGCCAAACCCTAATTCAGCCCTATACCTGTTCCGAGTCCTAGGACTACCCGGAGCCCTCCCGTGACACCTACCCTTAGCCCTCCCCTAACCCCTACCACTACCACTCGTCCTAGGCCTAACATGAGCCCTAACCCTAACACTGCTCGTTGGCCTCTGCCAACCACTAGCCCTTCACCTAACACTACCCCGAGCACGACCCCTCGCTTTAGGCCGACGCCTAGCACTACCTCTGGTCCTAACACTACCCCTGGCCCTACAGCTCCCCCTAACCATAGGGCCACCCCCTTCCCTACCCCTAGCCACAGCTCCCACTCCTGGCTCTAGGCCTACTCCGAGGTTTACCTCGACACCCACCCCTTGCCCTATGCCTACCCTAGCGCTACGCCTACCGCTCTCACTAGCCCTAGCTCGGGCCCTAGACCAACGCCCATGGCTACCTCTATTCCGAACCTAGAACTTGCCCGTCGCTGACCAGTACACCTTGCCCTTGTTAGGGTTAGGGTTAGGGTTAGGGTTAGGGTTAGGGTTAGGTTTTGGGTTAGGGTTAATGTTAGGGTTGGTGTTAGGTTTAGAGTTAGAGTTATGGTTAGGGTTAGGGTTAGGGGTTAGGGTTAGGGTTCGGGTGCGGGTTAGAGTTAGGGTTAGGGTTAGGGTTAGGGTTAGGTTACTCCGAGCACTACCCCTCGTTCTACGCCTACGCCTAGCACTGCCTCTGGTCCTACACCTACCCCTGGCCCTACAGCTCCCCCTACCCATAGGCCCACCCCAATCCCTACCCCTAGCCACAGCTCCCACTCCTGGTCCTAGGCCTATTCCGAGGTTTACCCCGACACCCACCACTTCCCCATTGCCTACCCCAGGGCTACACCTACCGCTCCCACTCGCCCTAACTCGGGCCCTAGACCAACGCCCAGTGCTCACTCTAGTTTGAGGCCTAGCACTTGCCGGTCGCCGACCAGTACACCTTGCCCTACTGTTAGCCAGAGCACTAACCCGTGTCCTACAAAATCACCCTGGACCCACCCTTAGCCACACCCTTATCCAGCCCTACATCCGTTCCGAGTCCTAGGACTACCCGGAGCCCTACTGTGACACCTACCCCTAGCCCTCCGCCAACCTGTACCACTACCACTAGTCCTAGGCCTAACATGAGCCCTAACCCTAACACTGCCCGTGGGCCTCTGCCAACCACTAGCCCTTCACCTAACCCTACCCCGAGCACTACCCCTCACCTTAGGCCTACGCCTAGCACTACCTCTGGTCCTACCCCTACCACTGGCCCTACAGCTCCCCTTACACATAGGCCCACCCCCAACCCTACTCCTATCCACAGCTCCAACTACTGTTCCTAGGCCTACACCGAGGTTTACCCCGACACCCATCCCTTGTCCTATGCCTACCCCAGCGCTACGCCTACCGCTCCCACTAGCCCTAGCTCGGGCCATAGACCAACGCCCATGGCTCTTTCTAGTTTGAAGTCTAGAACTTGCCCGTCGCTGACCAGTACACCTTGCCCTTGTTAGGGTTAGGGTTAGGTTTAGGATTAGGGTTAGGGTTAGGTTTAGGGTAGGGTTAGTGTTAGGGTTGGTGTTATGGATAGGGTTAGGGTTAGGCTTAGGGTTGGTGTTAGGGTTAGGGTTCGGGTTAGGGTTAGGGTTAGGGGTTAGGGTTAGCGTTAGGGTTAGGGTTAGGTTTAGGGTTAGAGTTAGGGTTAGGGTTAGGATTAGGGTTAAGGTTAGGGTTAGGGTTAGGGTTAGGGGTTAGGGTTAGGGTGATGGTGAGGGTTAGGGTTAGGGTTAGGGTTAGGTTACCCCGAGCACTACTCCTCGCCCTACGCCTACGCCTAGCACTGCCTCTGGTCCTTCACCTACCCCTGGCCCTACAGCTCCCCCTACCCATAGGCCCACCCCCATCCCTACCCCTAGCCACAGCTCCCACTCCTGGTCCTACGCCTACTCCGAGGTTTACCCCGACACTCACCCCTTGCCCTATGCCTACCCCAGCGCTACGCGTATCATTCCCACTAGCCCTAGCTCAGGCCCAAGACCAACGCCCAGTGCTCATCTAGTCCGAGGCCTAGCACTTGCCCGGCGCCGACCAGTACACCTTGACCTACCGTTAGCTAGAGCACTAAGCCGTGTCTACGAAATCACCCTGGACCCACCCTTAGCCAAACCCTAATCCAGCCCTACACCTGTTCCGAGTCCTAGGACTACTCGGAGCCCTTTCGTGACACTTACCCTTAGTCCTCGGCTGACCCCTATCACTACCACTCGTCGTAGGCCTAACATGAGCCCTATCTCTAACACTGCTCGTTGGCCTCTGCCAACCACTAGCCCTTCACCTAACCCTACCGCGAGCATGACCCCTCGCCCTAGGCCTACGCCTAGCACTACCTCTGGTCCTACCACTACCCCTGGCCCTACAGCTTCCCCTACCCATAGGCCCATCCCCATCCCTAACCCTAGCCACAGCTCCCACTCCTGGCTCTAGTCCTACTCCGAGGATTACCTCGACACTTACCCCTTGCCCTATGCCTACCCCAGCGCTACGCCTACCGCTTCCACTAGCCCTAGCTCAGGCCCTAGACCAACGCCCATGGCTCCCTCTAGTCGGAAGCCTAGAACTTGCCCGTCGCTAACTAGTACACCTTGCCCTTGTTAGGGTTAGGGTTAGGGTTATGGTTTGTGTTAGGGTTTAGGGTTAGGGTTAGGGTTAGTGTTTGTGTTAGGGTTAGGGTTAGGGTTAGGGTTGGTGTTAGGTTTAGGGTTAGGGTTAGGGTTAGGGTTAGGGTTAGACGTTAGGGTTAGGGTTAGTGTTAGGGTTAGCGTTAGGGTTAGGGTTAGGGTTAGGGTTAGGGTTAGGGTTAGTGTTAGGGTTAGGGTTGGTGTTAGGTTTAGGGTTAGGATTAGGGTTAGGGTTAGGGGTTAGGGTTAGGGTTATTGTTAGGGTTAGAGTTAGGGTTGGTGTTAGTGTTAGGGTTAGGGTTAGGGTTAGGGTTTGGGTTGGTGTTAGGTTTAGGGTTAGGATTAGGGTTAGGGTTAGGGGTTAGGGTTAGGGTTATAGTTAGGGTTAGGGTTAGGGTTGGTGTTAGGGTTAGGGTTAGGTTTAGGGTTAGGGTTAGGGTTAGGGTTAGGGTTTAGGGTTATGGTTAGAGTTAGGGTTGGTGTTAGGGTTAGGGTTAGGGTTAGGTTTAGGGTTAGGGTTTAGGGTTATTGTTAGTGTTAGGATTAGGGTTGGTGTTAGGGTTAGTGTTAGGGTTAGGGTTAGAGGTTAGGGTTACGGTTAGGGTTAGGGTTAGTGTTAGGGTTAGGGTTGGTGTTAGGTTTAGGGTTAGGGTTAGGGTTAGCGTTAGGGTTAGGGGTTAGGGTTAGGGTTGTTGTTAGGGTTAGGGTCAGGGTTAGGGTTAGGGTTAGGGTTAGGTTACCCTGAGCACTACCTCTCGCCCTAGGCCTACGCCTAACACTACCTCTGTTCCTACAACTACCCATGGCCCTACAGCTCCCCCTACCCATAGGCCCATCCCCATCTTTACCCCTAGCCACAGCTCCCACTCCTGGCCCTAGGCCTACTCCGAGTTTTACCTCGACACCCACCCCTTGCCCTATGCCTACCCCAGCGCTACGCATACCGCTCCCACTAGCCCTACATCGGGCCCTAGACCAACGACCAGTGCTCATCTAGTGCGAGGCCTAGCACTTGCCCGGCGCCGACCAGTACACCTTGACCTACCGTTAGCCAGAGCACTAAGCAATGTCCTACGAAATCACCATGGACCCACCCTTAGCCACACCCTAATCCAGCCCTACATCCGTTTCGAGTCCTAGGACTACACGGAGCCCTCCCGTGACACCTACCCCTAGCCCTCAGCCAACACCTACCACTACCACTAGTCCTAGGCCTAACATGAGCCTAATCCTAACACTGCCCGTGGGCCTCTGCCAACCACTAGCCCTTCACCTAACCCTACCCCGAGCACGACACCTCGCCCTAGGCCTAATCCTAGCACTACCTCTGGTCCTACCACTAAACCTGGCCCTACAGATTTCCCTAATCATAGGGCCACCCGCATCCCTACCCCTAGCCACAGCTCCCACTCCTGGCTCTAGGCCTACTCCGAGGTTTACCTCGACACCCACCCCTTGCCCTATGCTTACCCCAGCGCTACGCCTACCGCTCTCACTAGCCCTAGCTCGGGCCCTAGACCAACGCCCATGGCACCCCCTAGTCCGAGGCCTAGAACTTGCCCGTCGCTGACCAGTACACCTTGCCCTTGTTAGGGTTAGGGTTAGGGTTAGGGTTAGGGTTAGGGTTAGGGTTAGGGTTTAGGGTTATGTTTAGAGTTAGGGTTGGTGTTAGGGTTAGGGTTAGGGTTAGGGTTAGGGTTGGTGTTAGGTTTAGGGTTAGGGTTAGGGTTAGGGGTTAGGGTTAGGGTTAGTGTTAGGGTTAGGGTTAGGGTTAGGGGTTAGGGTTAGGGTTAGGGTTAGGGTTGGTGTTAGATTTAGGGTTAGGATTAGGGTTAGGGTTAGGGGTTAGTGTTAGGGTTAGAGTTAGGGTTAGGGTTAAGGTTGGTGTTAGGGTTAGGGTTAGGTTTAGGGTTAGGGGTTAGAATTTGGGATAGGGTTAGGGTTAGGGTTGGTGTTAGGTTTAGGGTTAGGGTTAGGGTTAGTGTTAGGGTTAGGGGTTAGGGTTAGGGTTAGCGTTAGGGTTGGTGTTAGGTTTAGGGTTAGGATTAGGGTTAGGGTTGGTTTTACAGTTAGGGTTAGGGTTAGGGTTAGGGTTGGTGTTAGGTTTAAGGTTAGGGTTAGGGTTAGTGTTAGGTTTAGGCTTAGGGTTGGTGTTAGGGTTAGGGTTCGGGTTAGGGTTAGGTTTAGGGGTAGGGTTAGGGTTAGGGTTAGGGTTAGGTTACCCCGAGCAGGACCCCTCGCCCTAGGCCTACGCCTAGCACTACCTCTCGTCCTACCCCTACGCCTGGCCCTACAGCTCCCCCTATCCATAGGCCAACCCCAATCCCTAACCATAGCCACAGCTCCAACTCCTGGCCCTGGGCTATTTCGAGGTTTACCCCGACACCCACCCCTTGCCCTATGCCTACCCCAGCGCTACGCCTATCGCTCCCACTAGCCCTAGCTCGGCCCTAGACAAACGCCCAGTGCTCAACTAGTCCGAGGCCTAGCACTTGCCCGGCGCCGACCAGTACACCTGGACCTTCCGTTAGCTAGAGTACTAAGCCGTGTCCTACGAAATCACCCTGGACCCACCCTTAGCCACACCCTAATCCAGTCCTACACCCGTTCCGAGTCCTAGGACTAGCCGGAGCCTCCCGTGACATGTACCCCTAGCCCTCGGCCAACCCCAACCACTACCACTCCTCCTAGGCCTAACATGAGCTCTAAACCTAACATTGCTCGTTGGCCTCTGCCAACAAATAGCCCTTCACCTAACCCTATTCCGAGCACGACCCCTCGCCCTAGGCCTACGCCTAGCACTACCTCTGGTCCTACCACTACCCCTGGCCCTACAGCTCCCCCTAAGCATAGGGCCACCCCCATCCCTACCCCTAGCCACAGCTCCCACTCCTGGCTCTAGGCCTACTCCGAGATTTACCTCGACACCCACCCCTTGCCCTATGCCTACACCAGCGCTACGCCTACCGCTCTCACTAGCCCTAGCTCGGGCCCTAGACCAATGCCTATGGCTCCCTCTAGTCCGAGGCCTAGAACTTGCCCGTCGCTGACCAGTACACCTTGCCCTTGTTAGGGTTAGGGTTAGGGTTAGGGTTAGGGTTTAGGGTTATGCTTAGAGTTAGGGTTGGTGTTAGGGTTAGGGTTAGGGTTAGGGTTAGGGTTTGTGTTAGGTCTAGGGTTAGGGTTAGGATTAGGGGTTAGGGTTAGTGTTAGTGTTAGGGTTAGGGTTAGGGTTAGGGGTTAGTGTTAGGGTTAGGGTTAGGGTTAGGGGTTAGGGTTAGGGTTAGGGTTAGGGTTGGTATTAGGTTTAGGGTTAGGATTAGGGTTAGGGTTAGGGGTTAGTGTTAGGCTTAGAGTTAGGGTTAGGGTTAGGGTTGGTGTTAGTGTTAGGGTTAGGTTTAGGGTTAGGGGTTAAGGTTAGGGTTAGGGTTAGGGTTGGTGTTAGGTTTAGGGTTAGGGTTAGGTTTAGGGTTAGCGTTAGGGGTTAGTGTTAGTGTTGGTGTTAGGGTTAGGGTTAGGTTTAGGGTTAGGGTTAGGGTTAGGGTTAGGTTACCCTGAGCACTACCCCTCGCCCTAGGCCTACGCCTAAGCCTACTCCGAGTTTTACCTCGACACCCAACCCTTGTCCTATGCCTACACCAGCGCTACGCCTACTGCTCTCACTAGCCCTACCTCGAGCCCTAGACCAACGCCCAGTGCTCACTTTAGTCCGAGGCCTAACACTTGCCCGTCGCCGACCAGTACACCTTGCCCTACCGTTAGCCAGAGCACTAACCCGTGTCCTATGAAATCACCCTGGACCCACCCTTAGCCACACCGTAATCCAGCACTACATCCGTTCCGAGTCCTAGGACTACCCGGAGCCCTCCTGTGACACCTACCTTTAGCCCTCGGCCAACCTGTACCACTACCACTAGTCCTAGGCCTAACATGAGCCCTAACCCTAACACTGCCCTCGGGCTTCTGCCAACCACTAGCCCTTCACCTAACCCTACCCCGAGCACTACCCCTCGCCCTAGGCCTACGCCTAACAGTACCTCTGGTCCTACCCCTACCCCTGGCCCTACAGCTCCCCCTACCCATTGGCCCACCCCCATCCCTACCCCTAGCCACAGCTCCCGTTCCTGGCCCTAGGCCTCCTCTGAGGTTTACCCCAACACCCACCCCTTGCCCTATGCCTACCCCAGCGCTACGCCTATCACTCCCACTAGCCCTAGCTCGGGCCCTAGACCAACGCCCAGTGCTCATCTAGTCCGAGGCCTAGCACTTGCCCGGCGCCGTCCAGTACACCTTGACCTACCGTTAGCCAGAGCACTAAGCAATTTCCTACGAAATCACCCTGGCCCCACCCTTAGCCACACCCTAATCCAGCCCTACATCCGTTCCGAGTCCTAGGACTACCCGGAGCCCTCCCGTGACACCTACGTCTAGCCCTCGGCCAACCCCTCCCACTACCACTAGTCCTAGGCCTAACATGAGCCCTAATCCTAACACTGCCCGTGGGCTTCTGCCAAACACTAGCCCTTCACCTAACCCTACCCCGAGCAGGACCCCTCGCCCTAGGCCTACGCCTAGCACTACCTCTGATCCTACCACTAACCCTGACCCTACAGCTCCCCCTAAGCATAGGGCCACCCCCATCCCTACCCCTAGCCACAGATCCCACTCCTGGCTCTAGGCCTACTCCGAGGTTTACCTCGACACCCACCCCTTGCCCTATGCCTACCTCAGCGCTACGCCAAACGCTCCCACTAGCCCTAGCTGGGGCCCTAGATTAACGCCCATGGCTCCCTCTAGTCCGAGGCCTAGAACTTGCCCGTCGCTGACCAGTACACCTTGCCCTTGTTAGGGTTAGGGTTAGGGTTAGGGTTAGGGTTAGGGTTTAGGGTTAGGGTTAGTGTTAGGGTTGGTGTTAGGTTTAGAGTTAGAGTTATGGTTAGGGTTAGGGTTAGGGTTAGGGTTAGGGGTTAGGGTTAGGGTTAGGGTGCGGGTTAGAGTTAGGGTTAGGGTTAGGGTTAGGGTTAGGTTACTCCGAGCACTACCCCTCGTTCTACGCCTACGCCTAGCACTTCCTCTGGTCCTACACCTACCCCTGGCCCTACAGCTCCCCCTACCCATAGGCCCACCCCAATCCCTACCCCTAGCCACAGCTCCCACTCCTGGTCCTAGGCCTATTTTGAGGTTTACCCCGACACCCACCACTTCCACTTTGCCTACCCCAGGGCTACACCTACCGCTCTCACTCGCCCTAACTCGGGCCCTAGACCAACGCCCAGTGTTCACTCTAGTTTGAGGCCTAGCACTTGCCCGTCGCCGACCAGTACACCTTGCCCTACTGTTAGCCAGAGCACTAACCCGTGTCCTACAAAATCACCCTGGACCCACCCTTAGCCACACCCTTATCCAGCCCTACATCCGTTCCGAGTCCTAGGACTACCCGGAGCCCTACTGTGACACCTACCCCTAGCCCTCGGCCAACCTGTACGACTACCACTAGTCCTAGGCCTAACATGAGCCCTAACCCTAACACTGCCCGTGGGCCTCTGCCAACCACTAGCCCTTCACCTAACCCTACCCCGAGCACTACCCCTCACCCTAGGCCTACGCCTAGCACTACCTCTGGTCCTACCCCTACCACTGGCCCTACAGCTCCCCCTACACATAGGCCCACCCCCATCCCTACTCCTAGCTACAGCTCCAACTCATGTTCCTAGGCCTACACCGAGGTTTACCCCGACACCCATCCCTTGCTCTATGCCTACCCCAGCGCTACGCCTACAGCTCCCACTAGCCCTGGCTCGGGCCATAGACCAACAACCATTGCTCTCTCTAGTTTGAAGTCTAGAACTTGCCCGTCGCTGACCAGTACACCTTGCCCTTGTTAGGGTTAGGGTTAGGTTTAGGATTAGGGTTAGGGTTAGGTTTAGGGTAGGGTTAGTGTTAGGGTTGGTGTAATGGATAGGGTTAGGGTTAGGCTTAGGGTTGGTGTTAGGGTTAGGGTTCGGGTTAGGGTTAGGGTTAGGGGTTAGGGTTAGCGTTAGGATTAGGGTTAGGTTTAGGGTTAGAGTTAGGGTTAGGGTTAGGGTTAGGGTTAAGGTTAGGGTTAGGGTTAGGGTTAGGGGTTAGGGTTAGGGTGAGGGTGAGGGTTAGGGTTAGGGTTAGGGTTAGGGTTAGGTTACCCCGAGCACTACCCCTTGCCCTACGCCTACGCCTAGCACTGCCTCTGGTCCTTCACCTACCCCTGGCCCTACAGCTCCCCCTACCCATAGGCCCACCCCCATCCCTACCCCTAGCCACAGCTCCCACTCCTGGTCCTACGCCTACTCCGAGGTTTACCCCGACACTCACCCCTTGCCCTATGCCTACCCCAGCGCTACGCCTATCATTCCCACTAGCCCTAGCTCAGGCCCAAGACCAACGCCCAGTGCTCATCTAGTCCGAGGCCTAGCACTTGCCCGGCGCCGACCAGTACACCTTGACCTACCGTTAGCTAGAGCACTAAGCCGTGTCTACGAAATCACCCTGGACCCACCCTTAGCCAAACCCTAATCCAGCCCTACACCTGTTCCGAGTCCTAGGACTACTCGGAGCCCTTTAGTGACACCTACCCTTAGTCCTCGGCTGACCCCTATCACTACCACTCGTCGTAGGCCTAACATGAGCCCTATCCCTAACACTGCTCGTTGGCCTCTGCCAACCACTAGCCCTTCACCCAACACTACCGCGAGCATGACCCCTCGCCCTAGGCCTACGCCTAGCACTACCTCTGGTCCTACCACTACCCCTGGCCCTACAGCTCCCCCTACCCATAGGCCCACCCCTATCCCTAACCCTAGCCACAGCTCCCACTCCTGGCCCTAGTCCTACTCCGAGGATTACCTCGACACCCACCCCTTGCCCTATGCCTACCCCAGCGCTACGCCTACCGCTTCCACTAGCTCTAGCTCGGGCCCTAGACCAACGCCCATGGCTCCCTCTAGTCCGAAGCCTAGAACTTGCCCGTCGCTAACTAGTACACCTTGCCCTTGTTAGTGTTAGGGTTAGGGTTATGGTTAGTGTTAGGGTTTAGGGTTAGGGTTAGGGTTAGTGTTTGTGTTAGGGTTAGGGTTAGGGTTAGGGTTAGGGTTGGTGTTAGGTTTAGGGTTAGGTTTAGGGTTAGGGTTAGGGTTAGGTGTTAGGGTTAGGGTTAGTGTTAGGGTTAGCGTTAGGGTTAGGTTTAGGGTTAGGGTTAGGGTTAGGGTTAGGTTACCCCGATCACTACCCCTCGCCCTAGGCCTACGCCTAGCACTACCTCTGGTCCTACACCTACACCTGGCCCTACAGCTCCCCCTACCCATAGGCCCACCCCCATCCCTTCCCCTAGCCACAGCTCCCACTCCTGGTCCTAGGCCTACTCCTAGGTTTACCCGGACACCCACCACTTCCCCTTTGCCTACCCCAGCGCTAAGCCTACCGCTCCCACTAGCCCTACCTCGGGCCCTAGACCAACGCCCAGTACTCACTCTAGTCCAAGGCCTAGCACTTGCCCGTCGCCGACCAGTACACCTTGCCTTACCGTTAGCCAGAGCACTAACCCGTGTCCTAAGAATTCACCCTGGACCCACCCTTAGCCACACCCTAATCCAGCCCTACATCCGTTCCGAGTCCTAGGACTACCCGGAGCTCTCCTGTGACACCTACACCTAGCCCTCGGCCAACCTGTACCACTACCACTAGTCCTAGGCCTAACATGAGCCCTAACCCTAACACTGCCCGTGGGCCTCTGCCAACCACTAGCCCTTCACCTAACCCTACCCCGTGCACGACCCCTCGCCCTAGGCCTACGCCTAGCACTACCTCTCGTCCTACCCCTACGCCTGGCCCTACAGCTCCCCCTATCCATAGGCCCACCCCAATCCCTACCCCTAGCCACAGCTCCAACTCCTGGCCCTGGGCTTATTCCGAGGTTTACCCCGACACCCACCCCTTGCCCTATGCCTACCCCAGCGCTACGCCTATCGCTCCCACTAGCCCTAGCTCGGCCCTAGACCAACGCCCAGTGCTCAACTAGTCCGAGGCCTAGCACTTGCCCGGCGCCGACCAGTTCACCTTGACCTTCCGTTAGCTAGAGTACTAAGCCGTGTCCTACGAAATCACCCTGGACCCACACTTAGCCACACCCTAATCCAGTCCTACACCCGTTCCGAGTCCTAGGACTAGCCGGAGCCTCCCGTTACACGTAGCCCTAGCCCTCGGCCAACCCAAACCACTACCACTCCTCCTAGGCCTAACATGAGCTCTAAACCTAACACTGCTCGTTGGCCTCTGCAAACCAATAGCCCTTCACCTAACCCTATTCCGAGCACGACCCCTCGCCCTAGGCCTACGCCTAGCACTACCTCTGGTCCTACCACTACCCCTGGCCCTACAGCTCCCCCTACCCATAGGCCCACCCCCATCCCTACCCCTAGCCACAGCTCCCACTCCTGGCTCTAGGCCTACTCCGAGGTTTACCTCGACACCCACCCCTTGCCCTATGCGTACACCAGCGCTACGCCTATCGTTCTCACTAGCCCTAGCTCGGGCCCTAGACCAACACCCATGGCTCCCTCTAGTCCGAGGCCTAGCACTTGCCCGTCGCTGACCAGTACACCTTGCCCTTGTTAGGGTTAGGGTTAGTGTTATGGTTTAGGGTTATGGTTAGAGTTAGGGTTGGTGTTAGGGTTAGGGTTAGGGTTAGGGTTAGGGTTTGTGTTAGGTCTAGGGTTAGGGTGAGGATTAGGGGTTAGGGTTAGGGTTAGTGTTAGGTTTAGGGTGAGGGTTAGGGGTTAGTGTTAGGGTTAGGGTTAGGGTTAGGGTTAGGGGTTAGGGTTAGGGTTAGGGTTAGGGTTGGTGTTAGGTTTAGGGTTAGGATTAGGGTTAGGGTTAGGGGTTAGTGTTAGGGTTAGAGTTAGGGTTAGGGTTAGGGTTGGTGTTAGCGTTAGGGTTAGGTTTAGGGTTAGGGGTTAGGGTTACGGTTAGGGTTAGGGTTAGGGTTGGTGTTAGGTTTAGGTTTACGGTTAGGGTTAGGGTTAGCGTTAGGGGTTAGTGTTAGGGTTGGTGTTAGGGTTAGTATTAGGTTTAGGGTTAGGGTTAGGGTTAGGGTTAGGTTACCCTGAGCACTACCCCTCGCCCGAGGGCTACGCCTAGCACTACCTCTGGTCCTACCCCTACACATGGCCCTACAGCTCCCCCTACCCATAGGCCCAAACCCATCCCTACCCCTAGCCACAGCTCCCACTTTTGGCCCTAGGCCTACTCCGAGTTTTACCTCGACACCCACCCCTTGCCCTATGCCTACCTCAGCGCTACGCCAAACGCTCCCACTAGCCCTAGCTGGGGCCCTAGATTAACGCCCATGGCTCCCTCTAGTCCGAGGCCTAGAACTTGCCCGTCGCTGACCAGTACACCTTGCCCTTGTTAGGGTTAGGGTTAGGGTTAGGGTTAGGGTTAGGGTTTAGGGTTAGGGTTAGTGTTAGGGTTGGTGTTAGGTTTAGAGTTAGAGTTATGGTTAGGGTTAGGGTTAGGGTTAGGGTTAGGGGTTAGGGTTAGGGTTAGGGTGCGGGTTAGAGTTAGGGTTAGGGTTAGGGTTAGGGTTAGGTTACTCCGAGCACTACCCCTCGTTCTACGCCTACGCCTAGCACTTCCTCTGGTCCTACACCTACCCCTGGCCCTACAGCTCCCCCTACCCATAGGCCCACCCCAATCCCTACCCCTAGCCACAGCTCCCACTCCTGGTCCTAGGCCTATTTTGAGGTTTACCCCGACACCCACCACTTCCACTTTGCCTACCCCAGGGCTACACCTACCGCTCTCACTCGCCCTAACTCGGGCCCTAGACCAACGCCCAGTGTTCACTCTAGTTTGAGGCCTAGCACTTGCCCGTCGCCGACCAGTACACCTTGCCCTACTGTTAGCCAGAGCACTAACCCGTGTCCTACAAAATCACCCTGGACCCACCCTTAGCCACACCCTTATCCAGCCCTACATCCGTTCCGAGTCCTAGGACTACCCGGAGCCCTACTGTGACACCTACCCCTAGCCCTCGGCCAACCTGTACGACTACCACTAGTCCTAGGCCTAACATGAGCCCTAACCCTAACACTGCCCGTGGGCCTCTGCCAACCACTAGCCCTTCACCTAACCCTACCCCGAGCACTACCCCTCACCCTAGGCCTACGCCTAGCACTACCTCTGGTCCTACCCCTACCACTGGCCCTACAGCTCCCCCTACACATAGGCCCACCCCCATCCCTACTCCTAGCTACAGCTCCAACTCATGTTCCTAGGCCTACACCGAGGTTTACCCCGACACCCATCCCTTGCCCTATGCCTACCCCAGCGCTACGCCTACAGCTCCCACTAGCCCTGGCTCGGGCCATAGACCAACAACCATTGCTCTCTCTAGTTTGAAGTCTAGAACTTGCCCGTCGCTGACCAGTACACCTTGCCCTTGTTAGGGTTAGGGTTAGGTTTAGGATTAGGGTTAGGGTTAGGTTTAGGGTAGGGTTAGTGTTAGGGTTGGTGTAATGGATAGGGTTAGGGTTAGGCTTAGGGTTGGTGTTAGGGTTAGGGTTCGGGTTAGGGTTAGGGTTAGGGGTTAGGGTTAGCGTTAGGATTAGGGTTAGGTTTAGGGTTAGAGTTAGGGTTAGGGTTAGGGTTAGGGTTAAGGTTAGGGTTAGGGTTAGGGTTAGGGGTTAGGGTTAGGGTGAGGGTGAGGGTTAGGGTTAGGGTTAGGGTTAGGGTTAGGTTACCCCGAGCACTACCCCTTGCCCTACGCCTACGCCTAGCACTGCCTCTGGTCCTTCACCTACCCCTGGCCCTACAGCTCCCCCTACCCATAGGCCCACCCCCATCCCTACCCCTAGCCACAGCTCCCTCTCCTGGTCCTACGCCTACTCCGAGGTTTACCCCGACACTCACCCCTTGCCCTATGCCTACCCCAGCGCTACGCCTATCATTCCCACTAGCCCTAGCTCAGGCCCAAGACCAACGCCCAGTGCTCATCTAGTCCGAGGCCTAGCACTTGCCCGGCGCCGACCAGTACACCTTGACCTACCGTTAGCTAGAGCACTAAGCCGTGTCTACGAAATCACCCTGGACCCACCCTTAGCCAAACCCTAATCCAGCCCTACACCTGTTCCGAGTCCTAGGACTACTCGGAGCCCTTTAGTGACACCTACCCTTAGTCCTCGGCTGACCCCTATCACTACCACTCGTCGTAGGCCTAACATGAGCCCTATCCCTAACACTGCTCGTTGGCCTCTGCCAACCACTAGCCCTTCACCCAACACTACCGCGAGCATGACCCCTCGCCCTAGGCCTACGCCTAGCACTACCTCTGGTCCTACCACTACCCCTGGCCCTACAGCTCCCCCTACCCATAGGCCCACCCCTATCCCTAACCCTAGCCACAGCTCCCACTCCTGGCCCTAGTCCTACTCCGAGGATTACCTCGACACCCACCCCTTGCCCTATGCCTACCCCAGCGCTACGCCTACCGCTTCCACTAGCTCTAGCTCGGGCCCTAGACCAACGCCCATGGCTCCCTCTAGTCCGAAGCCTAGAACTTGCCCGTCGCTAACTAGTACACCTTGCCCTTGTTAGTGTTAGGGTTAGGGTTATGGTTAGTGTTAGGGTTTAGGGTTAGGGTTAGGGTTAGTGTTTGTGTTAGGGTTAGGGTTAGGGTTAGGGTTAGGGTTGGTGTTAGGTTTAGGGTTAGGTTTAGGGTTAGGGTTAGGGTTAGGTGTTAGGGTTAGGGTTAGTGTTAGGGTTAGCGTTAGGGTTAGGTTTAGGGTTAGGGTTAGGGTTAGGGTTAGGTTACCCCGATCACTACCCCTCGCCCTAGGCCTACGCCTAGCACTACCTCTGGTCCTACACCTACACCTGGCCCTACAGCTCCCCCTACCCATAGGCCCACCCCCATCCCTTCCCCTAGCCACAGCTCCCACTCCTGGTCCTAGGCCTACTCCTAGGTTTACCCGGACACCCACCACTTCCCCTTTGCCTACCCCAGCGCTAAGCCTACCGCTCCCACTAGCCCTACCTCGGGCCCTAGACCAACGCCCAGTACTCACTCTAGTCCAAGGCCTAGCACTTGCCCGTCGCCGACCAGTACACCTTGCCTTACCGTTAGCCAGAGCACTAACCCGTGTCCTAAGAATTCACCCTGGACCCACCCTTAGCCACACCCTAATCCAGCCCTACATCCGTTCCGAGTCCTAGGACTACCCGGAGCTCTCCTGTGACACCTACACCTAGCCCTCGGCCAACCTGTACCACTACCACTAGTCCTAGGCCTAACATGAGCCCTAACCCTAACACTGCCCGTGGGCCTCTGCCAACCACTAGCCCTTCACCTAACCCTACCCCGTGCACGACCCCTCGCCCTAGGCCTACGCCTAGCACTACCTCTCGTCCTACCCCTACGCCTGGCCCTACAGCTCCCCCTATCCATAGGCCCACCCCAATCCCTACCCCTAGCCACAGCTCCAACTCCTGGCCCTGGGCTTATTCCGAGGTTTACCCCGACACCCACCCCTTGCCCTATGCCTACCCCAGCGCTACGCCTATCGCTCCCACTAGCCCTAGCTCGGCCCTAGACCAACGCCCAGTGCTCAACTAGTCCGAGGCCTAGCACTTGCCCGGCGCCGACCAGTTCACCTTGACCTTCCGTTAGCTAGAGTACTAAGCCGTGTCCTACGAAATCACCCTGGACCCACCCTTAGCCACACCCTAATCCAGTCCTACACCCGTTCCGAGTCCTAGGACTAGCCGGAGCCTCCCGTTACACGTAGCCCTAGCCCTCGGCCAACCCAAACCACTACCACTCCTCCTAGGCCTAACATGAGCTCTAAACCTAACACTGCTCGTTGGCCTCTGCAAACCAATAGCCCTTCACCTAACCCTATTCCGAGCACGACCCCTCGCCCTAGGCCTACGCCTAGCACTACCTCTGGTCCTACCACTACCCCTGGCCCTACAGCTCCCCCTACCCATAGGCCCACCCCCATCCCTACCCCTAGCCACAGCTCCCACTCCTGGCTCTAGGCCTACTCCGAGGTTTACCTCGACACCCACCCCTTGCCCTATGCGTACACCAGCGCTACGCCTATCGTTCTCACTAGCCCTAGCTCGGGCCCTAGACCAACACCCATGGCTCCCTCTAGTCCGAGGCCTAGCACTTGCCCGTCGCTGACCAGTACACCTTGCCCTTGTTAGGGTTAGGGTTAGTGTTATGGTTTAGGGTTATGGTTAGAGTTAGGGTTGGTGTTAGGGTTAGGGTTAGGGTTAGGGTTAGGGTTTGTGTTAGGTCTAGGGTTAGGGTGAGGATTAGGGGTTAGGGTTAGGGTTAGTGTTAGGTTTAGGGTGAGGGTTAGGGGTTAGTGTTAGGGTTAGGGTTAGGGTTAGGGTTAGGGGTTAGGGTTAGGGTTAGGGTTAGGGTTGGTGTTAGGTTTAGGGTTAGGATTAGGGTTAGGGTTAGGGGTTAGTGTTAGGGTTAGAGTTAGGGTTAGGGTTAGGGTTGGTGTTAGCGTTAGGGTTAGGTTTAGGGTTAGGGGTTAGGGTTACGGTTAGGGTTAGGGTTAGGGTTGGTGTTAGGTTTAGGTTTACGGTTAGGGTTAGGGTTAGCGTTAGGGGTTAGTGTTAGGGTTGGTGTTAGGGTTAGGATTAGGTTTAGGGTTAGGGTTAGGGTTAGGGTTAGGTTACCCTGAGCACTACCCCTCGCCCGAGGGCTACGCCTAGCACTACCTCTGGTCCTACCCCTACACATGGCCCTACAGCTCCCCCTACCCATAGGCCCAAACCCATCCCTACCCCTAGCCACAGCTCCCACTTTTGGCCCTAGGCCTACTCCGAGTTTTACCTCGACACCCACCCCTTGCCCTATGCCTACCCCAGCGCTACGCCTACCGCTCCCACTAGCCCTACCTCGGGCCCTAGACCAACGCCCAGTCCTCACTCTAGTCCGAGGCCTAACACTTGCCCGTCGCCGACCAGTACACCTTGCCCTACCGTTAGCCAGAGCACTAACCCGTGTCCTACGAAATCACCCTGGACCCACCCTTAGCCACACCCTAATCCAGTCCTACATCCGTTCCGAGTCGTAGGACTACCCGGAGCCCTCCTGTGAAACCTACCCCTAGCCCTCTGCCAAACGGTACCACTACCACTAGTCCTAGGCCTAACAGAGCCCTAACCCTAACACTGCCCGTGGGCCTCTGCCAACCACTAGCCCTTCACCTAACCCTACTCCGAGCACTAACCCTCGCCCTAGGCCTACGCCTAGCACTACCTCTGGTCCTACCCCTACCCCTGGCCCTACGGCTCCCACTACCCATAGGCCCACCCCCATCCCTACCCCTAGCCACAGCTCCCACTCCTGGCCTTAGGCCTATTCCGAGGTTTACCCCGACACCCACCCCTTGCACTATGCCTACCCCAGCGCTACGCCTATCACTCCCACTAGCCCTAGCTCGGGCCCTAGACCAACGCCCAGTGCTCATCTAGTCCGAGGCCTAGCACTTGCCCGGCTCCGACCAGTACACCTTGACCTACTGTTAGCCAGAGCACTAAGCAATGTCCTAGGAAATCACCTTGGCCCCACCCTTAGCCACACCCTAATGCAGCCCTACATCCGTTCCGAGTCCTAGGACTACCCAAAGCCCTCCCGTGACACCTACGTCTAGCCCTCGGCCAACCCTTCCCACTACCACTAGTCCTAGGCCTAACATGAGCCCTAATCCTAACACTGCTCGTTGGCCTCTGCCAACCACTAGCCCTTAAGCTAACCCTACCCGAGCACGACCCCTCGCTTTAGGCCTACGCCTAGCACTACCTCTGTTCCTACCACTACCCCTGGCCCTACAGCTCCCCCTAACCATAGGGCCACCCCCTTCCCTACCCCTAGCCACAGCTCCCACTCCTGGTTCTAGGCCTACTCCGAGGTTTACCTCGACACCCACCCCTTGCCCTATGCCTACCCCAGCGCTACGCCTACCGCGCTCACTAGCCCTAGCTCGGGCCCTAGACCAACGCCATGGCTCCCTCTATTCCGAGGCCTAGAACTTGCCCGTCGCTGACCAGTACACCTTGCCCTTGTCAGGGTTAAGGTTAGGGTTAGGGATAGTGTTAGTGTTAGGGTTTAGGGTTATGGTTAGGGTTAGGGTTGGTGTTAGGGTGAGGATTAGGTTTAGGTTTAGGGTTGGTGTTAGGTTTAGGGTTAGGGTTAGGGTTAGGGTTTAGGGTTATGGTTAGAGTTAGGGTTGGTGTTAGGGTTAGGGTTAGGGTTAGGGTTAGGCTTAGGGTTAGGGTTAGGGTTAGGGTTAGGGTTTAGGGTTATGGTTAGAGTTAGGGTTGGTGTTAGGATTAGGGTTAGGGTTAGGGTTAGGGTTAGGGTTGGTGTTAGGTTTAGGGTTAGGGTTAGTGTTAGGGGTTAGGGGTAGGGTTAGTGTTAGGGTTAGGGTTAGGGGTTAGGGTTAGGGTTAGGGTTAGGGTTGGTGTTAGGTTTAGGGTTAGGGTTAGGGTTAGGGTTAGGGGTTAGCGTTAGGGTTAGGGTTAGGCTTAGGGTTAGGGTTACGGTTAGGGTTAGGTTACCCTGAGAACTACCCCTCGCCCTAGGCCTACGCTTAGCAATACCTCTGGTCCTACCCCTACCCATGGCCCTACAGCTCCCCCTACCCATAGCCCATCCCCATTCCTACCCCTAACCACAGCTCCCACTCCTGGCCCTAGGCCTACTCCGAGTTTTACCTCGACACCCACCCCTTGCCCTATGCCTACCACAGCGCTACGCCTACCGCTCCCACTAGCCCTACCTCGGGCCCTAGACCAACGCCCAGTGCTCACTCTAGTCCGAGGCCTAACACTTACCCGTCGCCGACCAGTACACCTTGCCCTACCGTTAGCCAGAGCACTAACCCGTGTCCTACGAAATCACCCTGGACCCACCGTTAGCCACACCCTAATCCAGCCCTACATCCGTTCCGAGTCCTAGGACTACCAGGAGCCCTCTTGTGACACCTACGTCTAGCCCTCGGCCAACCCCTCCCACTACCACTAGTCCTAGGCCTAACATGAGCCCTAATCCTAACACTGCCCGTGGGCCTCTGCCAACCACTAGCCCTTCACCTAACCCTACCCCGAGCAGGACCCCTTGCCCTAGGCCTACGCCTAGCACTACCTCTGATCCTACCAGTAACCCTGGCCCTACAGCTCCCCCTAAGCATAGAGCCACCCTCATCCCTACCCCTAGCCACAGCTCCCACTCCTGGCTCTAGGCCTACTCCGAGGTTTACCTCGACACCCACCCCTTGCCCTATGCCTACCCCAGCGCTATGCCAAACGCTCTCACTAGCCCTAGCTCGGGCCCTAGATTAACGCCCATGGCTCCCTCTAGTCCGAGGCCTAAAACTTGCCCGTCGCTGAACAGTACACCTTGCCCTTGTTAGGGTTAGGGTTAGGGTTAGGGTTAGGGTTAGGGTTAGGGTTTAGGGTTAGGATTAGTGTTAGGGTTGGTGTTAGGTTTAGAGTTAGAGTTATGGTTATGGTTAGGGTTAGGGTTAGGGTTAGGGTTAGGGTTAGGGTTAGTGTTAGGGTTTAGGGTTATGGTTAGGGTTAGGGTTGGTGTTAGGGTTAGGATTAGGGTTAGGGTTAGGATTGGTGTTAGGTTTAGGGTTAGGGTTAGGGTTAGGGTTTAGGGTTATGGTTAGACTTAGGGTTGGTGTTAGGGTTAGGGTTAGGGTTAGGGTTAGGCTTAGGGTTAGGGTTAGGGTTAGGGTTTAGGGTTATGGTTAGAGTTAGGGTTGGTGTTAGGGTTAGGGTTAGGGTTAGGGTTAGGGTTAGGGTTGGTGTTAGGTTTAGGGTTAGGCTTAGTGTTAGGGGTTAGGGTTAGGGTTAGTGTTAGGGTTAGGGTTAGGGTTAGGGGTTAGGGTTAGTGTTAGGATTAGGGTTGGTGTTAGGTTTAGGGTTAGGATTAGGGTTAGGGTTAGGGGTTAGGGTTAGGGTTAGAGTTAGGGTTAGGGTTAGGGTTGGGTTAGGGTTAGGGTTAGGGTTAGGGTTAGGGGTTATGGTTAGGGTTAGGGTTAGGCTTAGGGTTAGGGTTAGGGTTAGGGCTAGGGTTAGGGTTAGTGTTAGGGTTTAGGGTTATGGTTAGGGTTAGGGTTGGTGTTAGGGTTAGGATTAGGGTTAGGGTTAGGGTTGGTGTTAGGTTTAGGGTTAGGGTTAGGGTTAGTGTTAGGGTTAGGGTTGGTGTTAAGTTTAGGGTTAGGATTAGGGTTAGTGTTAGGGGTGAGTGTTAGGGTTATTGTTAGGGTTAGGGTTAGGGTTGGTGTTAGGGTTAGGGTTAGGGTTAGGGTTAGGTTTAGGGTTGGTGTTAGGTTTAGGGTTAGGTTTAGGGTTAGGGATAGGGGTTAGGGTTAGGGTTAGAGTTAGGGTTAGGGTTAGGGTTGGTGTTAGGGTTAGGGTTAGGGTTAGGGTTAGGGGTTAGAGTTAGGTTTAGGGTTAGGGTTAGGGTTAGGATTAGGGTTGGTGTTAGGTTTAGGGTTAGGGTTAGGGTTAGGTTTAGGGGTTAGGGTTAGGGTTAGGGTTAGGGTTAGGGTTAGGGTTAGGTTACCCCGAGCACTAACACTCGCCCTAGGCCTACGCCTAGCACTACCTCTGGTCCTACCCCTACCCATGGACCTACAGCTCCCCTACCCATACGCCAATCCCCATCCCTACCCCTAGCCACAGCTCCCACTCCTGGCCCTAGGCCTACTCCGAGCTTTACCTCGACACCCACCGCTTGTCCTATGCCTACCCCAGCGCTACGCCTACCGCTCCCACTAGCCCTAGCTCGGGCCCTAGACCAACGCCCATGTCTCCCTCTAGTCCGAGGCCTAGTACTTGCCCGTCGCTGACCAGTACACCTTACCCTTGTTAGGGTTAGGGTTAGGGTTAGGGTTAGGGTTAGGGTTAGGGGTTAGGGTTAGGGTTAGGGTTAGGGTTAGCGTTAGAGTTGGTGTTAGGTTTAGGGTTAGGGTTAGGGTTAGGGTTAGGCTTAGGGTTAGGGTTAGGGTTAGGGTTAGGGTTTAGGGTTATGGTTAGAGTTAGGGTTGGTGTTAGGATTAGGGTTAGGGTTAGGGTTAGGGTTAGGTTTGGTGTTAGGTTTAGGGTTAGGGTTAGTGTTAGGGGTTAGGGGTAGGGTTAGTGTTAGGGTTAGGGTTAGGGGTTAGGGTTAGGGTTAGGGTTAGGGTTGGTGTTAGGTTTAGGGTTAGGGTTAGGGTTAGGGTTAGGGGTTAGCGTTAGGGTTAGGGTTAGGCTTAGGGTTAGGGTTACGGTTAGGGTTAGGTTACCCTGAGAACTACCCCTCGCCCTAGGCCTACGCCTAGCAATATCTCTGGTCCTACCCCTACCCATGGCCCTACAGCTCCCCCTACCCATAGCCCATCCCCATTCCTACCCTTAACCACAGCTCCCACTCCTGGCCCTAGGCCTACTCCGAGTTTTACCTCGACACCCACCCCTTGCCCTATGCCTACCACAGCGCTACGCCTACCGCTCCCACTAGCCCTACCTCGGGCCCTTGACCAACGCCCAGTGCTCACTCTAGTCCGAGGCCTAACACTTACCCGTCGCCGACCAGTACACCTTGCCCTACCGTTAGCCAGAGCACTAACCCGTGTCCTACGAAATCACCCTGGACCCACCGTTAGCCACACCCTAATCCAGCCCTACATCCGTTCCGAGTCCTAGGACTACCAGGAGCCCTCTTGTGACACCTACGTCTAGCCCTCGGCCAACTCCTCCCACTACCACTAGTCCTAGGCCTAACATGAGCCCTAATCCTAACACTGCCCGTGGGCCTCTGCCAACCACTAGCCCTTCACCTAACCCTACCCCGAGCAGGACCCCTTGCCCTAGGCCTACGCCTAGCACTACCTCTGATCCTACCAGTAACCCTGGCCCTACAGCTCCCCCTAAGCATAGAGCCACCCTCATCCCTACCCCTAGCCACAGCTCCCACTCCTGGCTCTAGGCCTACTCCGAGGTTTACCTCGACACCCACCCCTTGCCCTATGCCTACCCCAGCGCTATGCCAAACGCTCTCACTAGCCCTAGCTCGGGCCCTAGATTAACGCCCATGGCTCCCTCTAGTCCGAGGCCTAAAACTTGCCCGTCGCTGACCAGTACACCTTGCCCTTGTTAGGGTTAGGGTTAGGGTTAGGGTTAGGGTTAGGGTTTAGGGTTAGGATTAGTGTTAGGGTTGGTGTTAGGTTTAGAGTTAGAGTTATGGTTATGGTTAGGGTTAGGGTTAGGGTTAGGGTTAGGGTTAGGGTTAGGGTTAGTGTTAGGGTTTAGGGTTATGGTTAGGGTTAGGGTTGGTGTTAGGGTTAGGATTAGGGTTAGGGTTAGGATTGGTGTTAGGTTTAGGGTTAGGGTTAGGGTTAGGGTTTAGGGTTATGGTTAGACTTAGGGTTGGTGTTAGGGTTAGGGTTAGGGTTAGGGTTAGGCTTAGGGTTAGGGTTAGGGTTAGGGTTTAGGGTTATGGTTAGAGTTAGGGTTGGTGTTAGGGTTAGGGTTAGGGTTAGGGTTAGGGTTAGGGTTGGTGTTAGGTTTAGGGTTAGGCTTAGTGTTAGGGGTTAGGGTTAGGGTTAGTGTTAGGGTTAGGGTTAGGGTTAGGGGTTAGGGTTAGTGTTAGGATTAGGGTTGGTGTTAGGTTTAGGGTTAGGGTTAGGGTTAGGGTTAGGGTTGGTGTTAGGTTTAGGGTTAGGCTTAGTGTTAGGGGTTAGGGTTAGGGTTAGTGTTAGGGTTAGGGTTAGGGTTAGGGGTTAGGGTTAGGGTTAGAGTTAGGGTTAGGGTTAGGGTTGGGTTAGGGTTAGGGTTAGGGTTAGGGTTAGGGTTAGGGGTTATGGTTAGGGTTAGGGTTAGGCTTAGGGTTAGGGTTAGGGTTAGGGCTAGGGTTAGGGTTAGTGTTAGGGTTTAGGGTTATGGTTAGGGTTAGGGTTGGTGTTAGGGTTAGGATTAGGGTTAGGGTTAGGGTTGGTGTTAGGTTTAGGGTTAGGGTTAGGGTTAGGGGTTAGGGTTAGGGTTAGTGTTAGGGTTAGGGTTGGTGTTAAGTTTAGGGTTAGGATTAGGGTTAGTGTTAGGGGTGAGTGTTAGGGTTATTGTTAGGGTTAGGGTTAGGGTTGGTGTTAGGGTTAGGGTTAGGGTTAGGGTTAGGTTTAGGGTTGGTGTTAGGTTTAGGGTTAGGTTTAGGGTTAGGGATAGGGGTTAGGGTTAGGGTTAGAGTTAGGGTTAGGGTTAGGGTTAGGGTTAGGGGTTAGAGTTAGGTTTAGGGTTAGGGTTAGGGTTAGGATTAGGGTTGGTGTTAGGTTTAGGGTTAGGGTTAGGGTTAGGTTTAGGGGTTAGGGTTAGGGTTAGGGTTAGGGTTAGGGTTAGGGTTAGGTTACCCCGAGCACTAACACTCGCCCTAGGCCTACGCCTAGCACTACCTCTGGTCCTACCCCTACCCATGGACCTACAGCTCCCCTACCCATACGCCAATCCCCATCCCTACCCCTAGCCACAGCTTCCACTCCTGGCCCTAGGCCTACTCCGAGCTTTACCTCGACACCCACCGCTTGTCCTATGCCTACCCCAGCGCTACGCCTACCGCTCCCACTAGCCCTAGCTCGGGCCCTAGACCAACGCCCATGTCTCCCTCTAGTCCGAGGCCTAGTACTTGCCCGTCGCTGACCAGTAACCTTACCCTTGTTAGGGTTAGGGTTAGGGTTAGGGTTAGGGTTAGGGGTTAGGGTTAGGGTTAGGGTTAGGGTTAGCATTAGAGTTGGTGTTAGGTTTAGGGTTAGGGTTAGGGTTAGGGTTAGGGGTAAGGGTTAGGGTTAGGGTTAGGGTTAGGGTTAGGGGTTAGGGTTAGGGTTAGGGTGAAGGTTAGGTTTAGGGTTATAGTTAGGTTACCCAGAGCACTACCCCTCGCCCTACGCCTACGCCTAGCACTGCCTCTGGTCCTACACCTAGCCCTGGCCCTACAGCACCCCCTACCCATAGGCCCAACCCCATCCCTACCCCTAGCCTCAGCTCCCACTCCTGGTCCTAGGGCTACTCCTAGGTTTACCCCGACACCCACCACTTCCCCTTTGTATACCCCAGGGCTACGCCTACCGCTCCCACTAGCCCTACCTCGGGCCCTAGACCAACGCCCATGGCTCCCTCTAGTCCAAGGCCTAGCACTTGCCCGTCGCCGACCGTACACCTTGCCCTACCATTAGCCAGAACACTAACCCGTGTCCTACGAAATCACCCTGGACCCACCTTTAGCCACACCCAAATCCAGCCCTACATCTGTTCCGAGTCCTAGGACTACCCGGAGCCCTACTGTGACACCTAACCCTAGCCCTCGGCCAACCTGTACCACTACCACTAGTCCTAGGCCTAACATGAGCCCTAACCCTAACACTGCCCGTGGGCCTCTGCCAACCACTAGCCCTTCACCTAACCCTACCCCGAGCACTACCCCTCGCCCTAGGCCTACGCCTAGCACTACCTCTGGTCCTACCCCTACCCCTGGCCCTACAGCTCCCCCTACCCATAGGCCCACCCCCATCCCTACTCCTAGCCACAGCTCCAACTCCTGGCCGTAGGCCTACACCGAGGTTTACCCCGACACCCATCCCTTGCCCTATGCCTACCCCAGCGCTACGCCTATCGCTCCCACTAGAACTAGCTCGGGCCCTAGACCAACGCCCAGTGCTCATCTAGTTCGAGTCCTAGCACTTGCCCGGCGCCGACCAGTACACATTGCCTACCGTTAGACAGAGAAATAACCCGTATCCTACGAAATCACCATGGACCCACCCTTAGCCACACCCTAATCCAGCCCTTCACCTGTTCCGAGTCCTAGGACTACCCGGAGACCTCCCGTGACACCTACCCCTAGCCCTCGGCTAACCCCTACCACTACCAGTCGTCCTAGGCCTAACATGAGCCCTAATCCTAACACTGCTCGTTGGCCTCTGCCAACCACTAGCCCTTTATTTAACCCTACCCCGAGCACCACCCCTCGCCCTAGGCCTACGCCTAGCACTACCTCTGGTCCTACCACTACCCCTGGCCCTACAGCTCCCCCTACCCATAGGCCCACCCCCATCTTTACCCCTAGCCACAGCTCCCACTCCTGGCCCTAGGCCTACTCCGAGGTTTACCTCGACACCCACCCCTTCCCTATGCCTACCTGAGCGCTACGCCTACCGCTCCACTAGCCCTAGCTCGGGCCCTAGACCAACGCCCATGGCTCCCTCTAGTTTGAAGCCTAGAACTTGCCTGTCGTTGACCAGTACACCTTGCCCTTGTTAGGGTTAGGGTTAGGGTTAGGGTTAGGGTTAGGGTTAGGATTAGGGTTAGGGTTAGGTTTAGGGTTAGGGTTAGGGTTCGGGTTAGGGTTGGTGTTAGGGTTAGGGTTAGGGTTAGGCTGAGGGTTAGTGTTAGGGTTAGGTTTCGGGTTAGGGTTAGGGTTAGGGGTTAGGGTTAGGGTTAGGGTTAGGGTTAGTGTTACGTTATTCCGAACACTACCCCTCGCCCTAGGTCTACGCCTAGCACTACCACTGATCCTACGCCTACCCCTGGCACTACTGCTCCCCCTACCCATAGGCCCACCCCCATCCCTACCCCTAGCCACAGCTCCCACTCCTGGTCCTAGGCCTACTCCGAGGTTTACCTCGACTCCCACCCCTTGCACTTTGCCTACCCCAGCGCTACGCCTACCGCTCCCACTAGCCCTAGCTCGGGCCGTAACCCAATGCACAGTGCTCATCTAGTCCGAGGCCTAGAACTTGCCCGTCGCTGACCAGTACACCTTGCCTATGTTAGGGTTAGCGTTAGGGTTAGGGTTAGGGTTAGGGTTAGGGTTTAGGGTTAGGGTTAGGGTTAGGGTTGGTGTTAGGGTTAGGGTTAGGGTTAGGGTTAGGGTTGGTGTTAGGTTTAGTGTTAGATTTAGGGTTAGGGTTAAGGTTAGGGTTAGGGTTAGAGGTTAGGGTTAGGGTTAGGGTGAGGGTTAGGGTTAGGGTTAGGGTTAGGTTACCCCAAGCACTACCCCTCGCCCTACGCCTACGCCTAGCACTGCCTCTGGTCCTACACCTACCCCTGGCCCTACAGCTCCCCCTACCCATAGGCCCACCCCAATCCCTACCCCTAGCCACAGCTCCCACTCCTGGTCCTAGGCCGACTCCTAGGTTTACCCCGACACCCACCACTTCCCCTTTGCCTACCCCAGGGCTACGCCTATTGCTCCCACTAGCCCTACCTCGGGCCCTAGACCAACGCCCATGGCTCCCTCTAGTCCGAGGCCTAGCACTTGCCCGTCGCTGACCAGTACACCTTGCCCTTGTTAGGGTTAGGGTTAGGGTTAGGGTTAGGGTTAGGGTTAGGGTTAGGGTTAGGGTTTAGGGTTATGGTTAGGGTGAGGGTTGGTGTTAGGTTTAGGATTAGGGTTAGGGTTAGGGTTGGTGTTAGGTTTATGGTTAGGGTTAGGGTTAGGGGTTAGTGTTAGGGTTAGTGTTAGGGTTAGGGTTGGTGTTAGATTTAGGGTTAGGATTAGGGTTAGGGTTAGGGGTTAGGGTTAGGGTTATTGTTAGGGTTAGTGTTAGGGTTGGTGTTAGGGTTAGGGTTAGGGTTAGGGTTAGGGTTAGGGGTTAGGGTTAGGGTTAGTGTTAGGGTTAGGGTTAGGGTTGGTGTTAGGGTTAGGGTTAGGATTAGGGTTAGGGGTTATGGTTAGGTTTAGGGTTAGGGTTAGGGTTAGGGTTGGTGTTAGGTTTAGGGTTAGGATTAGGGTTAGGGTTAGGAGTTGGTGTTAGGGTAGAGTTAGGGTTAGGGTTAGGGTTGGTGTTAGGGTTAGGGTTAGGGTTAGGGTTAGGGGTTAGGGTTCGTGTTAGGGCTAGGGTTAGGGTTAGGGTTAGGGTTAGGTTACCCCGAGCACTACCCCTCGCCCTAGGCCTACGCCTAGCACTACCTCTGGTCCTACAACTACCCCTGGCCCTACAGCTCCCGCTACCCATAGGCCCACCCCCATCTTTACCCCTAGCCACAGCTCCCACTCCTGGCCCTAGGCCTACTCCGAGGTTTACCTCGACACCCACCCCTTGCCCTATGCCTACCTGAGCGCTACGCCTACCGCTCCACTAGCCCTAGCTCGGGCCCTAGACCAACGCCCATGGCTCCCTCTAGTTTGAAGCCTAGAAATTGCCTGTCGCTGACCAGTACACCTTGCCCTTGTTAGGGTTAGGGTTAGGGTTAGGATTAGGGTTAGGGTTAGGTTTAGGGTTAGGGTTAGGGTTAGGGTTGGTGTTAGGGTTAGGGTTAGGGTTAGGCTTAGGGTTGGTGTTAGGGTTAGGGTTCGGGTTCGGGTTAAGGTTAGGGGTTAGGGTTAGGGTTAGTGTTAGGGTTAGAGTTAGGTTACCCCGAGCACTACCCCTCGCCCTAGGCCTACGCCTAGCACTACCACTGATCCTACCCCTACCCCTGGCACTACAGTTTCCCCTACCATAGGCCCACCCCCATCCCTACTTCTAGCCACAGCTCCCACTCCTGGTCCTAGGCCTACACCGAGGTTTACCTCGACACCCACCCCTTGCACTTTGCCTACCCCAGCGCTACGCCTACCGTGCCCACTAGCCCTAGCTCGGGCCCTAACCCAACGCACAGTGCTCATCCAGTTCGAGTCCTAGCACTTGTCCGTCGCCGACAAGTACACCTTGACCTACCGTTAGCCAGAGCACTAAGCTGTGTCCTACGAATACACCCTGGACCCACCCTTAGCCAAATCTTAATCCAGCCCTACACCTGTTCCGAGTCCTAGGACTACCCGGAGCCCTCCGGTGACACCTACCCTTAGCCCTCACCTAACCCCTAACACTACCACTCGTCCTAGGCCTAACATGAGCCCTAACCCTAACACTGCTCGTTGGCCTCTGCCAACCACTAGCCCTTCACCTAACCCTACGCCGAGCACGACCCCTCGCTTTAGGCCTACGACTAGCACTACCTCTGGTCCTACCACTACCCCTGGCCCTACAGCTCCCCCTACCAATAGGGCCACACCTTCCCTACCCCTAGCCACAGCTCCCACTCCTGTCTCTAGGCCTACTCCGAGGTTTACCTCGACACCCACCCCTTGCCCTATGCCTACCCTAGCGCTACGCCTACCGCTCTCACTAGACCTAGCATGGGCCCTAGACCAACGCCCATGGCTCCCTCTAGTCCGAGGCCTAGAACTTGCCCGTCGCTGACCAGTACACCTTGCCCTTGTTAGTGTTAGGGTTAGGGTTGATGTTAGGTTTAGGGTTAGGATTAGGGTTAGGGTTAGGGTTAGGGGTTAGGGTTAGCGTTATTGTTAGGGTTAGGGTTAGGGTTGGTGTTAGGGTTAGGGTTAGGGTTAGGGTTAGGGGTTAGGGTTAGGGTTAGGTTTAGGGTTAGGGTTGGTGTTAGGTTTAGGGTTAGGGTTAGGGTTAGAGTTAGGGTTAGGGGTTAGGGTTAGGGTTAGGGTTAAGGTTAGGGTTAGGGTTAGGGGTTAGGGTTAGGGTTAGGGTGAGGGTTAGGGTTAGGGTTAGGGTTAGGTTACCCCGAGCACTACCCCTCGCCCTACGCCTACGCCTAGCACTGCCTCTGGTCCTACACCTAGCCCTGGCCCTACAGCACCCACTACCCATAGGCCCACCCCCATCCCTACCGCTAGCCACTGCTCCCACTCCTGGCCCTAGGCCAACACCGAGGTTTAACCCGACACCCATCCCTTGCCCTATGCCTACCCCAGCGCTACGCCTATCGCTCCCACTAGAACTAGCTCGGGCCCTAGACCAACGCCCAGTGCTCATCTAGTTCGAGTCCTAGCACTTGCCCGGCGCCGACCAGTACACCTTGCCCTACCGTTAGACAGAGAAATAACCCGTATTCTACGATATCACCCTGGACCCACCCTTAGCCACACCCTAATCCAGCCCTTCACCTGTTCCGAGTCCTAAAACTACCCGGAGCCCTCCCGTGACACCTACCCCTAGCCCTCGGCTAACCCCTACCACTACCAGTCGTCCTTGGCCTAACATGAGCCCTAAACCTAACAATCCTCCTTTGCCTCTGCCAACCACTAGCCCTTTACCTAACCCTACCCCGAGCACCACCCCTCGCACTAGGCCTACGCCTAGAACTACCTGTGGTCCTACCACTACCCCTGGCCCTACAGCTCCCCCTACCCATAGGCCCACCCCCATCTTTACCCCTAGCCACAGCTCCCACTCCTGGCCCTAGGCCTACTCCGAGGTTTACCTCGACACCCACCCCTTGCCCTATGCCTACCTGAGCGCTACGCCTACCGCTCCACTACCCTAGCTCGGGCCCTAGACCAACGCCCATGGCTCCCTCTAGTTTGAAGCCTAGAACTTGCCAGTCGCTGACCAGTACACCTTGCCCTTGTTAGGGTTAGGGTTAGGGTTAGGTGTAGGATTAGGATTAGGGTTAGGTTTAGGGTTAGGGTTAGGTTTAGGGATGGTGTTAGGGTTAGGGTTAGGGTTAGGCTTAGGGTTGGTGTTAGGGTTAGTGTTAGGGTTAGGGTTAGGGGTTAGGGTTAGGGTTAGTGTTAGGGTTAGGGTTAGGGTTAGGGGTTAGGGTTAGGGTTAGGGTTAAAGTTAGGGTTAGGCTTAGGGTTTAGGGTTAGGGTTAGGGTTAGGGTTGGTGTTAGGTTTAGGGTTAGGGTTAGTGTTAGGGTTAGGTTACCCCGAGCACTACCCCTCGCCCTACGCCTACGCCTAGCACTGCCTCTGGTCCTACACCTACCCCTGGCCCTACAGCTCCCCCTTTCCATAGGCCCACCCCCATCCCTACCGCTAGCCACAGCTCCCACTCCTGGTCCTAGGCCGACTCCTAGGTTTACCCCGACACCCACCACTTCCACTTTGCCTACCCCAGGGCTACGCCTAAGCTCCCACTAGCCCTACCTCGGGCCCTAGACCAACGCCCATGGCACCCTCTAGTCCGAGGCCTAGCACTTGCCCGTCGCCGACCAGTACACCTTGCCATACCATTAGCCAGAGCACTAACCCGTGTCCTACGAAATCACCCTGGACCCACCCATAGCCACACCCTAATCCAGCCCTTCACCTGTTCCGAGTCCTAGGACTACCCGGAGCCCTCCCGTGACACCTACCCTTTGCCCTCGGCTAACCCCTACCACTACCACTCGTCCTAGGCCTAACATGAGCCCTAAACCTAACACTGCTCGTTTGCCTCTGTCAACCACTAGCCCTTTACCTAACCCTACCCCGAGCACCACACATCGCCCTAGGCCTACGCCTAGCACTACCTCTGGTCCTACCACTACCCCTGGCCCTACAGCTACCCCTACCCTTAGGCCCAATCCATCTTTACCCCTAGCCACAGCTCCCACTCCTGGCCCTAGGCCTACTCCGAGGTTTACCTCGACACCCACCCCTTGTTCTATGCCTACCTGAGCGCTACGCCTACCGCTCCACTAGCCCTAGCTCGGGCCCTAGACCAACGCCCATGGCTCCCTGTAGTTTGAAGCCTAGAACTTGCCTGTCGCTGACCAGTACACCTTGCCCTTGTTAGGGTTAGGGTTAGGGTTAGGGTTAGAGTTAGGATTAGGGTTAGGGTTACGTTTAGGGTTAGGGTTAGGGTTAGGGTAGGTGTTAGGGTTAGGGTTAGGGTTAGGCTTAGGGTTGGTGTTAGGCTAAGGGTTCGGGTTCGGGTTAAGGTTAGGGGTTAGGGTTAGGGTTAGGGTTAGGTTTAGGGTTAGGTTACCCCGAGCACTACCCCTCGCCCTAGGCCTACGCCTAGCACTACCACTGGTCCTACCCCTACCCCTGGCACTACAGATTCCCCTACCCATAGGCCCACCCCCATCACTACCCCTAGCCACAGCTCCCACTCCTGGTCCTTGGCCTACACCGAGGTTTACCTCGACACCCACCCCTTGCATTTTGCCTACCCCAGCGCTACGCCTACCGTGCCCACTAGCCCTAGCTCGGGCCCTAACCAAACGCACAGTGCTCATCTAGTTCGAGGCCTAGCACTTGTCCGTCGCCGACAAGTACACCTTGACCTACCGTTAGCCAGAGCACTAAGCCGTGTCCTACGAATACACCCTGGACCCACCCTTAGCCAAATCCTAATCCAGCCCTACACCTGTTCCGAGTTCTAGGACTACCCGGAGCCCTCCCGTGACACCTACCCCTAGCCCTCACCTAACCCCTAACACTACCACTCGTCCAAGGCCTAACATGAGCCCTAACCCTAACACTGCTCGTCGGCCTCTGCCAACCACTAGCCCTTCACCTAACCGTACCCCGAGCACGACCCCTCGCTTTAGGCCTACGCCTAGCACTACCTCTTGTCCTACCACTACCCCTGGCCCTACAGCTCCCCCTAACCATAGGGCCACCCCCTTCCCTACCCCTAGCCACAGCTCCCACTCCTGGCTCTAGGCCTAATCCGAGGTTTACCTCGACACCCACCCCTTGCCCTATGCCTACCCCAGCGCTACGCCTACCGCTCTCACTAGCCCTAGCTCTGGCCCTAGACCAAGGTCCATGGCTCCCTGTAGTCCGAGGCCTAGAACTTGCCCGTCGCTGACCAGTACACCTTGCCCTTGTTAGGGTTAGGGTTAGGGTTAGGGTTAGGGTTAGTGTGAGGGTTTAGGGTTATGGTTAGGGTTAGGGTTGGTGTTAGGGTTAGGATTAGGGTTAGGGTCAGGGTTGGTGTTAGGTTTAGGGTTAGGGTTAGGGTTAGGGGTTAGGGTTAGGGTTAGTGTTAGTGTTAGGGTTGGTGTTAGGTTTAGGGTAAGGATTAGGGTTAGGGTTAGGGGTTAGGGTTAGGTTTATTGTTAGGGTTAGGGTTAGGGTTGGTTTATGGTTAGGGTTAGGGTTAGGGTTAGGGTTAGGGTTGGTGTTAGGTTTAGTGTTAGGATTAGGGTTAGGGTTAGGGGTTAGGGTTAGGGTTAGAGTTAGGGTTAGGGTTAGGGTTGGTGTTAGGGTTAGGGTTAGGGTTAGGGTTAGGGGTTAGATTTAGTGTTAGGGTTAGGGTTAGGGTTAGGGTTGGTGTTAGGGTTAGCGTTAGGGTTAGGGTTAGGGGTTAGAGTTAGGGTTAAGGTTAGTGTTAGGGTTAGGGTTGGTGTTAGGTTTAGGGTTAGGGTTTGGGTTAGGGTTAGGGTTAGGGGTTAGGGTTAGGGTTAGGGTTAGGGTTAGGTTACCCCGAGCACTACCCTTCGCCCTAGGCCTACGCCTAGCACTACCTCTGGTCCTACCCCTACCCATGGCCCTAAAGCTCCCACTACCCATAGGCCCATCCCCATCCCTACCCCTAGCCACAGCTCCCACTCTTGGCCCGAGGCCTACTCCGAGTTTTACCTCGACACCCACCCCTTGTCCTATGCCTACCCCAGCGCTACGCCTACCGCTCCCACTAGCCCTAGCTCGGGCCCTAGACCAACGCCCATGGCTCCCTCTAGTGCGAGGCCTAGAACTTGCCCGTCGCTGACCAGTACACCTTGCCTTTTTTAGGGTTAGGGTTAGGGTTACGGTTAGGGTTTAGGGTTATGGTTAGGGTTAGTGTTGGTGTTAGGGTTAGGGTTAGGATTAGGTTTAGGGTTGGTGTTAGGGTTAGGATCAGGGTTAGGGTTAGGGTTGGTGTTAGGTTTAGGGGTAGGGTTAGGGTTAGGGGTTAGGGTTAGGGTTAGTGTTAGGGTTAGGGTTGCTGTGAAGTTTAGGGTTAGGATTAGGGTTAGGGTTAGGGGTTAGGGTTAGGGTTATTGTTAGGGTTAGGGTTAGGGTTGGTTTAGGGTTAGGGTTAGGGTTAGGGTTAGGGTTAGGGTTAGTGTTAGGTTTAGGGTTAGGATTAGGGTTAGGGTTAGGGGTTAGGGTTAGGGTTAGAGTTAGGGTTAGGGTTAGGGTTGGTGTTAGGATTAGGGTTAGGGTTAGGGTTAGGGGTTAGAGTTAGGGTTAGGGTTAGGGTTAGGGTTGGTGTTATGTTTAGGGTTAGGGTTAGGGTTAGGGGTTAGGGTTAGGGTTAGGGTTAGGGTTAGGGTTAGGGGTTAGAGTTAGGGTTAAGGTTAGAATTAGGGTTAGGGTTGGTGTCAGGTTTAGGGTTGGGGTTAGGGTTAGGGTTATGGTTAGGGTTAGGGTTAGGGTTAGGGGTTAGGGTTAGGGTTAGGGTTAGGGTTAGGGTTAGAGTTAGGTTACCCCGAGCACTACCCTTCGCCCTAGGCCTACGCCTAGCACTACCTCTGGTCCTACCCCTACCCATGGCCCTACAGCTCCACCTACCCATAGGCCCATCCCCATCCCTACCCCTAGCCACAGCTCCCACTCTTGGCCCTAGGCCTACTCCAAGTTTTACCTCGACACCCACCCCTTGTCCTATGCCTACTCCAGCGCTACGCCTACCACTCCCACTAGCCCTAGCTCGGGCCCTAGACCAACGCCCATGGCTCCCTCTAGTCCGAGACCTAGAAGTTGCCCGTCGCTGACCAGTACACCTTGCCTTTGTTAGGGTTAGGGTTAGGGTTAGGGTTTGGGTTAGGGTTAAGGTTTAGGGTTAGGGTTAGGGTTAGGGTTGGTGTTAGGGTTAGGGTTAGGGTTAGGGTTAGGGTTGGTGTTAGGTTTAGGGTTAGAGTTAGGGTTAGGGTTAGGGTTAGGGTTAGAGTTAGGGTTAGGGTTAGGGTTAGGGGTTAGGGTTAGGGTTAGAGTGAGGGTTAGGGTTAGGGTTAGGGTTAGGTTACCCCGAGCACTACCCCTCGCCCTACGCCTACGCCTAGCACTGCCTCTGTTCCTACACCTATCCCTGGCCCTACAGCTCCCCCTACCCATAGGCCCACCCCAATCCCTACCCCTAGCCACAGCTCCCACTCCTGGTCCTAGGCCTACTCCGAGGTTTACCTCGACCTCCACCCCTTGCACTTTGCCTACCCCAGCGCTACGCCTACCGTTCCCACTAGCGCTAGCTCGGGCCCTAACCCAACGCACAGTGCTCATCTAGTCCGAGGCCTAGCACTTGCCCGTCGCCGACAAGTACACCTTGACCTACCGTTAGCCAGAGCACTAAGCCGTGTCCTACGAATACACCCTGGACCCACCATTAGCCAAACCCTAATTCAGCCCTACACCTGTTCCGAGTCCTAGGACTACTCGGAGCCCTCCCGTGACACCTACCCTTAGACCTCCCCTAACCCCTACCACTACCACTCTTCCTAGGCCTAACATGAGCCCTAACCCTAACACTGCTCGTTGGCCTCTGCCAACCACTAGCCCTTCACCTAACCCTACCTCGAGCACTACCCCTCTCCCTAGGCTTACGCCTATCAGTACCTCTGGTCCTACCCCTACCCCTGGCCCTACAGCTCCCCCTACCCATAGGCCCACCCCCATCCCTACTCCTAGACACAGCTCCAACTCCTGGCCATAGGCCTACACCGAGGTTTACCCCGACACCCATCCCTTGCCCTATGCCTACCCCAGCGCTACGCCTATCGCTCCCACTAGAACTAGCTCGGGCCCTAGACCAACGCCCAGTGCTCATCTAGTTCGAGGCCTAGCACTTGCCCGGCGCCGACCAGTACACCTTGCCCTACCGTTAGACAGAGAAATAACCCATATCCTACGAAATCACCCTGGACCCACCCTTAGCCACACCCTAATCCAGCCCTTCACCTGTTCCGAGTCCTAGGACTACCCGGAGCCCTCCCGTGACACCTACCCTTTGCCCTCGGCTAACCCCTACCACTACCACTCGTCCTAGGCCTAACACGAGTCTAACACTAACACTGCTCGTTGGCCTCTGCCAACCACTAGCCCGTTACCTAACCCTACCCCGAGCACCACCCCTCGCCCTAGGCCTACGCCTAGCACTACCTCTGGTCCTACAACTACCCCTGGCCCTACAGCTCCCGCTACCCATAGGCCCACCCCCATCTTTACCCCTAGCCACAGCTCCCACTCCTGGCCCTAGGCCTACTCCGAGGTTTACCTCGACACCCACCCCTTGACCTATGCCTACCTGAGCGCTACGCCTACCGCTCCACTAGCCCTAGCTCGGGCCCTAGACCAACGCCCATGGCTCCCTCTAGTTTGAAGCCTAGAACTTGCCTGTCGCTGACCAGTACACCTTGACCTTGTTAGGGTTAGGGTTAGGGTTAGGGTTAGGATTAGGGTTAGAGTTAGGTTTAGGGTTAGGTTTAGGGTTAGGGTTGGTGTTAGGGTTAGGGTTAGGGTTAGGCTTAGGGTTGGTGTTAGGGTTAGGGTTCGGGTTAGGGTTAGGGTTAGGGTTTAGGGTTAGGGTTAGGGTTAGGGTTAGGGTTACGTTAACCCGAGCACTACCCCTCGCCCTTCGCCTACGCCTAGGACGACCACTGGTCCTACCCCTACCCCTGGCACTACAGCTCCCCCTACCCATAGGCCAACCCCCATCCCTACCCCTAGGCAAAGCTCCACCTCCTGGTCCTAGGCCTATTCCGAGGTTTACCTCGACACCCACCCCTTGCACTTTGCCTACCCCAGCGCTACGCCTACCCTTCCCACTAGCCCTAGCTCGGGCCCTAACCCAACGCACAGTGCTCATCTAGTCCGAGGCCTAGCACTTGCCCGTCGCCGACAAGTACACCTTGACCTACCGTTAGCCAGAGCACTAAGCCGTGTCCTACGAATACTCCCTGGACCCACCCTTAGCCAAACCCTAATCCAGCCCTACACCTGTTCCGAGTCCTAGGACTACCCGGAGCCCTCTCGTGACACCTACCCTTAGCCCTACCCTAACCCCTACCACTACCACTTGTCCTAGGCCTAACATGAGCCCTAACCCTAACACTGCTCGTTGGCCTCTGCCAAACACTAGCCCTTCACCTAACCCTACCTCGAGCACGACCCCTCGCTTTAGGCCTACGCCTAGCACTACCTCTGTTCCTACCACTACCCCTGGTCCTACAGCTCCCCCTAACCATAGGGCCACCCCCTTCCCTACCACTAGTCACAGCTCCCACTCCTGGTTT
>NC_138067.1:50878118-50910618 GCF_964194185.1 Rhinolophus hipposideros
CCGGAGCCCTACTGTGACACCTACGCCTAGCCCTCGGCCAACCTGTACCACTACCACTAGTCCTAGGCCTAACATGAGCCCTAACCCTAACACTGTTAGTCGGCCTCTGCCAACCACTAGCCCTTCACCTAACCCTACCCCGAGCACTACCCCTCGCCCTAGGCTTACGCCTAGCACTACCTCTGGTCCTACCCCTACCCCTGGCCCTACAGCTCCCCCTACCCATAGGCCCAGCCCATCCCTACTCCTAGATACAGCTCCAAATCCTGGCCATAGGCCTACACCGAGGTTTACCCCGACACCCATCCCTTGCCCTATGCCTACCCCAGCGCTACGCCTATCGCTCCAACTAGAATTAGCTCGGGCCCTAGACCAACGCCCATGGCTCCCTCTAGTCCGAGGCCTAGCACTTGCCCGGCGCCGTCCAGTACACCTTGACCTACCGTTAGAAAGAGAAATAACCCGTATCCTACAAAATCACCCTGGACCCACCCTTAGCCACACCCTAATCCAGCCCTTCACCTGTTCCGAGTCCTAGGACTACCCGGAGCCCTCCCGTGACACCTACCCTTTGCCCTCGGCTAACCCCTACCACTACCACTCGTCCTAGGCCTAACATGAGCCCTAACCCTAACACTGCTCGTTGGCCTCTGCCAACCACTAGCCCGTTACCTAACACTTCTTCGAGCACCACCCCTCGCCCTAGGCCTACGCCTAGCACTACCTCTGGTCCTACAACTACCCCTGTCCCTACAGCTCCCGCTACCCATAGGCCCACCCCCATCTTTACCCCTAGCCACAGCTCCCACTTCTGGCCCTAGGCCTACTCCGAGTTTTACCTCGACACCCACCCCTGGCCCTATGCCTACCTGAGCGCTACGCCTACCGCTCCACTAGCCCTAGCTCGGGCCCTAGACCAACGCCCATGGCTCCCTCTAGTTTGAAGCCTAGAACTTGCCTGTCGCTGAGCAGTACACCTTGCCCTTGTTAGGGTTAGGGTTAGGGTTAGGGTTAGGATTAGGGTTAGTGTTAGGTTTAGGGTTAGGGTTAGGGTTGGTGTTAGGGTTAGGGTTAGGGTTAGGGTTATTGTTAGGGTTAGGTTTAGGGTTGGTGTTAGGGTTAGGTTTAGGTTTAGGGTTAGGGTTAGGTGTTAGGGTTAGGGTTAGGGTTAGGGTTAGGGTTAGGGTTAGGGTTAGGGTTAGGGTTAGGTTACCCCGAGCACTACCCTTCGCCCTAGGCCTACGCCTAGCACTACCTCTGGTCCTACCCCTACCCATGGCCCTACAGCTCCCCCTACCCATAGGCCCATCCCCATCCCTACCCCTAGCCACAGCTCCCACTCTTGGCCCTAAGCCTACTCCGAGTTTTACCTCGACACCCACCCCTTGTTATATGCCTACCCCAGCGCTACGCCTACCGCTCCCACTAGCCCTAGCTCGGGCCCTAGACGAACTTCCATGGCTCCCTCTAGTCCGAGGCCTAGAACTTGCCCGTCGCTGACCAGTACACCTTGCCTTTGTTAGGGTTAGGGTTAGGGTTAGGGTTAGGGTTAGTGTTAGGGTTAGGGTTAAGTTTTCGGGTTAGGGTTAGGGTTAGGGTTGGTGTTAGGGTTAGGGTTAGGGTTAGGGTTAGGGTTGGTGTTAGGTTTAGGGTTAGAGTTAGGGTTAGGGTTAGGGTTAGGGTTAGGGTTAGGGTTAGGGGTTAGGGTTAGGGTTAGGGTGAGGGTTAGGGTTAGGGCTTAGTGTTAGGGTTATTGTTAGGGTTAGGGTTAGGGTTGGTGTTAGGGTTAGGGTTAGGGTTAGGGTTAGGGTTGTTGTTAGGTTTAGGGTTAGCACTAGGGTTAGGGTTAGGGGTTAGGGTTAGGGTTAGAGTTAGGGATAGGGTTAGGGTTGGTGTTAGGGTTAGGGTTAGGGTTAGGGTTAGGGTTAGGGTTGGTGTTAGGGTTAGGGTTAGGGTTAGGGTTAGGGTTAGGGGTTAGAGTTAGGGTTAAGATTAGAATTAGGGTTAGGGTTGGTGTTAAGTTTAGGGTTGGGGTTAGGGTTAGGGTTAGGGTTAGGGTTAGCGTTAGGGATTAGGGTTAGGGTTAGGGTTAGGGTTAGGGTAAGGGTTAGGGTTAGGTTACCCCGAGCACTACCCTTCGCCCTAGGCCAACGCCTAGCACTACCTCTGGTCCTACCCCTACCCATGGCCCTACAGCTCCCCCTACCCATAGGCCCATCCCCATCCCTACCCCTAGCCACAGCTCCCACTCTTGGCCCTAGGCCTACTCCGAGTTTTACCTCGACACCCACCCCTTGTCCTATGCCTACCCCAGCGCTACGCCTACCGCTCCCACTAGCCCTAGCTCGGGCCCTAAAACAACGCCCATGGCTCTTTCTAGTCCGAGGCCTAGAACTTGCCCGTCGCTGACCAGTACAGCATGCCTTTGTTAGGGTTAGGGTTAGGGTTAGGGTTAGGGTTAGGGTTTAGGGTTAGGGTTAGGGTTAGGGTTGGTGTTAGGGTTAGGGTTAGGGTTAGGGTTAGGGTTGGTGTTAGGTTTAGGGTTAGAGTTAGGTTTAGGGTTAGGGTTAGGGTAAGGGTTAGTGTTAGGGGTTAGGGTTAGGGTTAGGGTGAGGGTTAGGGTTAGGGTTAGGGTTAGGTTACCCCGAGCACTACCCCTCGCCCTTCGCCTACGCCTAGCACTGCCTCTGGTCCTACACCTAACCCTGGCCCTACAGCTCCCCCTACCAATAGGCCCACCCCAATCCCTACCCCTAGCCACAGCTCCCACTCCTGGTACTAGGCCTACTCCGAGGTTTCCCTCGACTCCCTCCCCTTGCACTTTGCCTACCCCAGCGCTATGCCTACCGTTCCCACTAGCCCTAGTTCGGGCCCTAACCCAACGCACAGTGCTCATCTAGTCCGAGGCCTAGCAGTTGCCCGTCGCCGACAAGTACACCTTGACCTACCGTTAGCCAGAGCACTAAGTCGTGTCCTACGAATACATCCTGGACCCACCCTTAGCCAAACCCTAATCCAGCCCTACACCTGTTCCGAGTCCTAGGACTACCCGGAGCCCTCCCGTGACACCTACCCTTAGCCCTCCCCTAACCCCAACCACTACCACTCGTCCTAGGCCTAACATGAGCCCTGACCCTAACACTGCTCGTTGGCCTCTGCCAAACACTAGCCCTTCTACTAACCCTACCCCGAGCACGACCCCTCGCTTTAGGCCTACGCCTAGCACTACCTCTGGTCCTACCCCTACCCCTGGCCCTACAGCTCCCCCTAACCATAGGGCCACCCCCTTCCCTACTCCTAGCCACAGCTCCACTCCTGGCTCTAGGCCTACTCCGAGGTTTACCTCGACACCCACCCCTTGCCCTATGCCTACCCTAGCGCTACACCTACCGCTCTCACTAGCCCTAGCACGGGCCCTAGACCAACGCCCATGGCTCCCTCTAGTCCGAGGCCTAGAACTTGCCCGTCGCTGACCAGTACACCTTGCCCTTGTTAGGGTTAGGGTTAGGGTTAGGGTTAGAGTTTAGGGTTATGTTTAGGGTTAGGGCTGGTGTTAGGGTTAGGATTTGGGTTAGGGTTAGGGTTGGTGTTAGGTTTAGGGTTAGGGTTAGGGTTAGGGGTTAGGTTTAGGGTTAGTGTTAGGGTTAGGGTTGGTGTTAGGTTTAGGGTTAGGATTAGGGTTAAAGTTAGGGTTAGGGGTTAGGGTTAGCGTTATTGTTAGGGTTAGGGTTAGGGTTGGTTAGGGTTAGGGTTAGGGTTAGGGTTAGGGGTTAGGGTTAGGGTTAGGGTTAGGGTTAGGGTTGGTGTTAGGTATAGGGTTAGGGTTAGGGTTAGAGTTAGGGTTAGGGGTTAGGGTTAGGGTTAGGGTTAGGGTTTAGGGTTAGGGTTAGGGTTAGGGTTGGTGTTAGTGTTAGGGTTAGTGTTAGGGTTAGGGTTGGTGTTAGGTTTAGGGTTAGAGTTAGGGTTAGGGTTAGGGTTAGGTTTAGGGTTTGGGTTAGGGTTAGGGGTTAGGGTTAGAGTTAGGGTGAGGGTTAGGGTTAGTGGTAGGGTTAGGTTACCCCTCGCCCTACGCCTACGCCTAACACTGCCTCTGGTCCTACACCTACCCCTGACCCTACAGCATCCCCTTTCCATAGGCCCACCCCCATCCCTACCGCTAGCCACAGCTCCCACTCCTGGTCCTAGGCCGACTCCTAGGTTTACCCCGACACCCACCACTTCCCCTTTGCCTACCCCAGGGCTACACCTATTGCTCCCACTAGCCCTACCTCGGGCCCTAGACCAACGCCCATGGCTCCCTCTAGTCCGCGGCCTAGCACTTGCCCGTCGCCGACCAGTACACCTTGCCCTACCATTAGCCAGAGCACTAACCCGTGTCCTACGAAATCACCCTGGACCCACCCTTAGCCACACCCTAATCCAGCCCTTCAGCTGTTCCGAGTCCTAGGACTACCCGGAGCCCTCCCGTGACACCTACCCCTAGCCCTCGGCCAACCCCTATCACTGCCACTAGTCCTAGGCCTAACATGAGCCCTAACCCTAACACTGCATGTGGGCCTCTGCCAACCACTAGCCCTTCACCTAACCCTACCCCGAGCACGACCCCTCGCTTTAGGCCTACGCCTAGCACTACCTCTGGTCCTACCACTACCCCTGGCCCTACAGCTCCCCCTAAGCATAGGGCCACCCCCATCCCTACCTCTAGCCCCAGCTCCCACTCCTGGCTCTAGGCTACTCCGACGTTTACCTCGACACCCACCCCTTGCCCTATGCGTACCCCAGCGCTACGCCTACCGCTCTCACTAGCCATAGCTCGGGCCCTAGACGAACGCCCATGTCTCCCTCTAGTCCGAGGCCTAGAACTTGCCCGTCACTGACCAGTACACCTTGCCCTTGTTAGGGTTAGGGTTAGGGTTAGGGTTAGGGTTTAGGGTTATGGTTAGGGTTAGGTTTGGTGTTAAGGTTAGGGTTAGGGTTAGGATTAGGGTTGGTGTTAGGTTTAGGGTTAGGGTTAGGGTTAGGGGTTAGGGTTAGGGTTAGTGTTAGGGTTAGGGTTAGGGTTAGGGGTTAGGGTTACGTTTAGGGTTAGGTTTAGGGTTACAATTAGGGTTAGGGATAGGGGTTAGGGTTAGGGTTAGGGTTGGTGTTAGGTTAAGGGTTAGGGTTAGGGTTAGGGTTAGGGTTAGGGGTTAGGGTTAGAATTAGGGTTAGGGTTGGTGTTAGGGTTAGTGTTAGGGTTAGGGTTAGAGGTTAGGGTTACGGTTAAGGTTAGGGTTAGGGTTAGGGTTAGGGTTGGTGTTAGGTTTAGGGTTAGGGTTAGGGTTAGGGTTAGGGTTAGGGGTTAGGGTGAGTGTTGGTGTTAGGGTTAGGGTTAGGGTTAGGGTTAGGGTTAGGTTACCCTGAGAACTACCCCTCGCCCTAGGCCTACGCCTAGCACTACCTCTGGTCCTACACCTACCCATGGCCCTACAGCTCCCCCTACCCATAGGCCCATCCCATCCCTACCCCTAGCCACAGCTCCCACTGCTGGCCCTAGGCCTACTCGGAGGTTTACACCGATACCCACCCCTTGCCCTATGCCTAACCCAGCGCTACCCCTATCACTCCCACTACCCCTAGCTCGGGCCCTAGACCAACGCCCAGTTCTCATCTAGTCCGAGGGCTAGCACTTACCCGGCGCCGACCAGTACACCTTGACCTACCGTTAGCCAGAGCACTAAGCAATGTCCTACGAAATCACCCTGGACCCACCCTTAGCCACACCCTAATCCAGCCCTACATACGTTTCGAGTCCTAGGACTACCCGGAGCCCTTTCGTGACACCTACCCCTAGCCCTCGGCCAACCCCTACCACTACCACTAGTCCTAGGCGTAACATGAGCCCTAATCCTAACACTGCCCGTGGGCCTCTGCCAACCACTAGCCCTTCACCTAACCATATCCCGAGCACGTCCCCTCGCCCTAGGCCTAATCCTAGCACTACCTCTGGTCCTACCACTAAACCTGGCCCTACAGCTCCCCCTAACCATAGGGCCACCCCCATCCCTACCCCTAGCCACAGCTCCCACTCCTGGCTCTAGGCCTACCCCGAGGTTTACCTCGACACCCACCCCTTGCCCTATGCCTACCCCAGCAATACGCCTACGGCTCTCACTAGCCCTAGCTCGGGCCCTAGACCAACGCCCATGGCTCCCTCTAGTCCGAGGACTAGAACTTGCCCGTCGCTGACCAGTACACCTTGCCCTTGTTAGGGTTAGGGTTAGGGTTAGGGTTAGGGTTAGGGTTAGGGTTTAGTGTTATGGTTAGAGTTAGGTTTGGTGTTAGGGTTAGGGTTAGGGTTAGGGTTAGGGTTGGTGTTAGATTTAAAGTTAGGGTTAGGGTTAGGGGTTAGGTTTAGGGTTAGTGTTAGGGTTAGGGTTAGGTTTAGGGGTTAGTGTTAGGGTTAGGGTTAGGGTTAGGGTTAGGGTTAGGGTTGGTGTTAGGTTTAGGGTTAGGATTAGGATTAGGGTTAGGGGTTAGTGTTAGGGTTAGAGTTAGGGTTAGGATTAGGGTTGGTGTAAGGTTTAGGGTTAGGTTTAGGGTTAGGGGTTAGGGTTAGGGTTAGGGTTGGTTTAGGTTTAGGGTTAGGGTTAGGGTTAGGGTTAGGGGTTAGGGTTAGGGTTAGTGTTAGGGTTAGGGTTAGGGTTAGGGTTAGGGTTAGGTTACCCCGAGCACTACTTCTCGCCCTAGGCCTACGCCTAGCACTACCTCTGGTCCTACGCCTACCCATGGCCCTACAGCTCCCCCTACCCATAGGCCCACCCCCATCCCTACCCCTAGCCACAGCTCCCACTCCTGGTCCTAGGCCTACTCTGAGGTTTACCTCGACACCCACCCCTTGCCCTTTGCCTACCCCAGCGCTACGCCTACCGCTCCCACTAGCCCTATCTCGGGCCCTAACCCAACGCACAGTGCTCATCTAGTTTGAGGCCTAGCACTTGCCCGTCGCCGACAAGTACACCTTGACCTACTGTTAGCCAGAGCACTAAGCCGTGTCCTATGAATACACCCTGGACCCAACCTTAGCCAAACCCTAATCCATCCCTACACCTGTTCCGAGTCCTAGGACTACCCGGAGCCCTCCCGTGACACCTACCCTGAGCTCTCCCCTAAATCCTACCACTACCACTCGTCCTAGGCCTAACATGAGCCCTAACCCTAACACTGCTCGTTGGCCTCTGCCAACCACTAGCCCTTCACCTAACCCTACCCCGAGCACGACCCCTCGCTTTAGGCCTACGCCTAGCACTACCTCTGTTCCTACTCCTACCCCTGGCCCTACAGCTCCCACTAACCATAGGGCCACCCCCTTCCCTACCCCTAGCCACAGCTCCCACTCCTGGCTCTAGGGCTACTCCGAGGTTTACTTCGACACCCACCCCTTGCCCTATGCCTACCCCAGCGCTACGCCTACCGCTCTCACTAGCCCTAGCTCGGGCCCTAGACCAACGCCCATGGCTCCCTCTAGTCCCAGGCCTAGAACTTGCTCGTCGCTGACCAGTACACCTTGCCATTGTTAGGGTTAGGGTTAGAGTTAGGTTTAGTGTTAGGGTTAGTGTTAGAATTTAGGGTGATGGTTAGGGTTAGGGGTGGTGTTAGGGTTAAGATTAGGGTTAGGGTTAGGGTTGGTGTTAGGTATAGGGTTAGGGCTAGGGTTAATTGTTAGGGTTAGGGTTAGTGTTAGGGTTAGGGTTGGTGTTAGGTTAAGGGTTAGGATTAGGGTTAGGGTTAGGGGTTATGGTTAGGGTTATTGTTAGGGTTAGGGTTAGGGTTGGTGTTAGGGTTAGGGTTAGGGTTAGGGTTAGGGTTAGGGTTGGTGTTAAGTTTAGGGTTAGGATTAGCGTTAGGGTTAGGGGTTAGGGTTAGGGTTAGAGTTAGGGTTAGGGTTAGGGTTGGTGTTAGGGTTAGGGTTAGGGTTAGGGTTAGGGTTTAGGGTTATGGTTAGAGTTAGGGTTGGTGTTAGGGTTAGGGTTAGGGTTAGGGTTAGGGTTAGGGTTTAGGGTTATGGTTAGAGTTAGGGTTGGTGTTAGGGTTAGGGTTAGGGTTAGGGTTTAGGGTTATGGTTAGAGTTAGGGTTGGTGTTAGGGTTAGGGTTAGGGTTATTGTTAGGGTTAGGGTTTGGGTTTAGGGTTATGGTTAGATTTAGGGTTGGTGTTAGGTTAGGGTTAGGGTTACGGTTAGGGTTAGGGGTTTGGGTTAGGGTTAGGGCTAGGGTTAGGGTTAGTGTTAGGTTACCCCGAGCACTACCCCTCGCCCTAGGCCTAGGCCTAGCACTACCACTGGTCCTACCCCTACCCCTGGCACTACAGCTCCCCCTACCCATAGGCCCACTCCCATCCCTACCCCTAGCCACAGCTCCCACTCCTGGTCCTACGCCTACTCTGAGGTTTACCTCGACACCCAAAACTTGCACTTTGCCTACCCCAGCGCTACGCCTACCGTTCCCACTAGCCCTAGCTCGGGCCCTAACCCAACGAACAGTGCTCATCTAGTCCGAGGCCTAGCACTTGCCCGTCGCCGACAAGTACACCTTGACCTACCGTTAGCCAGATCACTAAGCCGTGTCCTACGAATACACCCTGGACCCACCCTTAGCCAAACCCTAATCCAGCCCTACACCTGTTCCGAGTCCTAGGACTACCCGGAGCCCTCCCGTGACACCTACCCTTAGCCCTCCCGTAACCCCTACCACTACCACTCGTCCTAGGCCTAACATGAGCCCTAACCCTAACACTGCTCGTTGGCCTCTGCCAACCACTAGCCCTTCACCTAACCCTACCCCGAGCACGACCCCTCGTTTAGGCCTACGCCTAGCACTACCTCTGGTCCTACCACTACCCCTGGCTCTACAGCTCCCCCTACCCATAGGGCCACCCTTTTCCCTCCCCCTAGCCACAGCTCCCACTATTGGCTCTAGGCCTACTCCGAGGTTTACCTCGACACCCACCCCTTGCCCTATGCCTACCCCAGCGCTACGCCTACCGCTCTCACTAGCCCTAGCTCGGGCCCTAGACCAACGCCCATTGCTCCCTCTAGTCCGAGGCCTAGAACTTGCCCGTCGCTGACCAGTACACCTTGCCCTTGTTAGGGTTAGGGTTAGAATTAGGGTTAGGTTTAGGGTTAGGATTAGTGTTAGGGTTTAGGGTTATGGTTAGGGTTAGGGTTGGTGTTAGGGTTAGGATTAGGGTTAGGGTTAGGGTTGGTGTTAGGTTTAGGGTTAGGGTTAGGGTTAAGGGTTAGGGTTAGGGTTAGTGTTAGGGTTAGTGTTGGTGTTAGGTTTAGGGATAGGATAAGGGTTAGGGTTAGGGGTTAGGGTTAGGGTTATTGTTAGGGTTAGGGTTAGGGTTGGTGTTAGGGTTAGGGTTAGGTTTAGGGTTAGGGTTAGGGTTGGTGTTAGGTTTAGGGTTAGGATTAGGGTTAGGGTTAGGGGTTAGGGTTAGGGTTAGAGTTAGGGTTAGGGTTAGGGTTGGTGTTAGGGTTAGGGTTAGGTTTGGGTTAGGGTTAGTGTTAGGGTTTAGGGTTATGGTTAGAGTTAGAGTTGGTGTTAGGGTTAGGGTTAGGGTTAGGGTTAGGGTTAGGGTTAGGGTTAGAATTAGGGTTAGGGTTTAGGGTTTTGGTTAGAGTTAGGGTTGGTGTTAGGTTAGGGTTAGGGTTAGGGTTAGGGTTAGGGTTGGTGTTAGGTTTAGGGTTAGGGTTAGGGTTAGGGGTTAGTGTTAGGGTTAGTGTTAGGGTTAGGGTTAGGGTTAGGGGTTAGGGTTAGGGTTAGGGTTAGGGTTACGGTTAGGGTTAGGCTTAGGGGTTAGGGTTAGGGTTAGGGTTAGGGTTGCTGTTAGGTTTATGGTTAGGATTAGGGTTAGGGTTAGGGGTTAGGGTTAGTGTTAGAGTTAGGGTTAGGGTTAGGGTTGGTGTTAGGGTTAGGGTTAGGGTTACGGTTAGGGGTTAGAGTTAGGGTTAGGGTTAGGGTTAGGGTTAGGGTTGGTGTTAGGTTTAGAGTTAGGGTTAGGGTTGGGGTTAGGGGTTAGCGATAGGGTTAGGGTTAGTGTAGGGTTAGGGTTAGGGCTAGGGTTAGGGTTAGTGTTAGGTTACCCCGAGCACTACCCCTCGCCCTAGGCCTACGCCTAGCACTACCTCTGGTCCTACCCCTACGCCTGGCCCTACAGCTCTCCCTACCAATAGGCCCACCCCCATCCCTACCCCTAGCCACAGCTCCCACTCCTGGCCCTGGGCGTACTCCGAGGTTTACCCCGACACCCACCCCTTGCCCTATGCCTAACCCAGCGCTACCCCTATCACTCCCACTACCCCTAGCTCGGGCCCTAGACCAACGCCCAGTGCTCATCTAGTCCGAGGGCTAGCACTTACCCGGCGCCGACCAGTACACCTTGACCTACCGTTAGCCAGAGCACTAAGCAATGTCCTACGAAATCACCCTGGACCCACCCTTAGCCACACCCTAATCCAGCCCTACATCCGTTTCGAGTCCTAGGACTACCCGGAGCCCTCCCGTGACACCTACCCCTAGCCCTCGGCCAACCCCTACCACTACCACTAGTCCTAGGCGTAACATGAGCCCTAATCCTAACACTGCCCGTGGCCCTCTGCCAACCACTAGCCCTTCACCTAACCCTATCCAGAGCACGACCCCTCGCCCTAGGCCTAATCCTAGCACTACCTCTGGTCCTACCACTAAACCTGGCCCTACAGCTCCCCCTAACCATAGGGCCACTCCCATCCCTACCCCTAGCCACAGCTCCCACTCCTGGCTCTAGGCCTACCCCGAGGTTTACCTCGACACCCACCCCTTGCCCTATGCCTACCCCAGCGCTACGCCTACCGCTCTCACTAGCCCTTGCTCGGGCCCTAGACCAACGCCCATGGCTCCCTCTAGTCCGAGGACTAGAACTTGCCCGTCGCTGACCAGTACACCTTGCCCTTGTTAGGGTTAGGGTTAGGGTTAGGGTTAGGGTTATGGTTAGGGTTAGGGTTTAGGGTTATGGTTAGAGTTAGGATTGGTGTTAGGGTTAGGGTTAGGGTTAGGGTTAGGGTTGGTGTTAGGTTTAGGGTTAGGGTTAGGGTTAGGGGTTAGGGTTAGGGTTAGTGTTAGGGTTAGGGTTAGGGTTAGGGGTTAGTGTTAGGGTTAGGGTTAGGGTTAGGGTTAGGGTTAGGGTTGGTGTTAGGTTTAGGGTTAGGATTAGGGTTAGGGTTAAGGGTTAGTGTTAGGGTTAGAGTTAGGGTTAGGGTTAGGGTTGGTGTAAGGTTTAGGGTTAGGTTTAGGGTTAGGGTTGGTGTTAGGTTTAGGGTTAGGGTTAGGGTTAGGGGTTAGGGTTAGGGTTAGTGTTAGGGTTAGGTTTAGGGTTGGTTTAGGGTTAGGGTTAGGGTTAGGGTTAGGGTTGGTGTTAGGTTTAGGGTTAGGGTTAGGGTTAGGGGTTAGGGTTAGGGTTAGGGTTAGGGTTAGGGTTAGGTTACCCCGAGCACTACCCCTCGTCCTAGGCCTACGCCTAGCACTACCTCTGGTCCTACCCCTACCCATGGCCCTACAGCTCCCCCTACCCATACGCCAATCCCCATCCCTACCCCTAGCCACAGCTCCCACTCCTGGCCCTAGGCCTACTCCGAGTTTTACCTCGACACACACCCCTTGTCCTATGCCTACCCTAGCGCTACGCCTACCACTCCCACTAGCCCTAGCTCGGGCCCTAGACTAACGCACATGGCTCCCTCTAGTCCGAGGCCTAGAAGTTGCCCGTCGCTGACCAGTACACCTTGCCCTTGTTAGGGTTAGGGTTAGGGTTATGGTTAGGGTTAGGGTTAGGGTTTAGGGTTAGGGTTAGGGTTAGGGTTGGTGTTAGGGTTAGGGTTAGGTTTAGGGTTAGGGTTGGTGTTAGGTTTAGGGTTAGAGTTAGGGTTAGGGTTAGGGTTACGGTTACGGTTAGGGGTTAGGTTTAAGGTTAGGGTGAGGGTTAGGGTTAGGGTTAGGGTTAGGTTACCCCGATCACTACCCCGCGCCCTACGCCTACGCCTAGCACTGCCTCTGGTCCTACACCTACCCCTGGCCCTACAGCTCCCCCTACCCATAGGCCCACCCCCATGCCTACCCCTAGCCACAGCTCCCACTCCTGGTCCTAGGCCTACTCCTAGGTTTACCCCGACACCCACCACTTCCCCTTTGCCTACCCCAGGGCTACGCCTACCGCTCCCACTAGCCCTACCTCGGGCCCTAGACCAACGCCTATGGCTCCCTCTAGTCCAAGGCCTAGCACTTTCCCGTCGCCGACCAGTACACCTTGCCCTACCATTAGCCAGAGCACTAACCCGTGTCCTACGAAATCACCCTGGACCCACCCTTAGCCACACCCTAATCCAGCCCTACATCCGTTCCGAGTCCTAGGACTACCCGGAGCCCTACTGTGACACCTACCCCTAGCCCTCGGCCAACCTGTACCACTACCACTTCCTAGGCCTAACATGAGCCCTAACCCTAACACTGTCCGTGGGCCTCTGCCAACCACTAGCTTTTCACCTTACCCTACCCCGAGCACTACCCCTCGCCCTAGGCTTACGCCTTGCACTACCTCTGGTCCTACCCCTACCCCTGGCCCTACAGCTCCCACTACCCATAGGCCCACCCCCATCCCTACTCCTAGACACAGCTCCAACTCCTGGCCATAGGCCTACACCGAGGTTTACCCCGACACCCATCTTTTGCCCTATGCCTACCCCAGCGCTACGCCTATCGCTCCCACTAGAACTAGCTCGGGCCCTAGACCAACGCCCAGTGCTCATCTAGTCCGAGTCCTAGCACTTGCCCGGCGCCGACCAGCACACCTTGCCCTACCGTTAGACAGAGAAATATCCCGTATCCTACGAAATCACCCTGGACCCACCCTTAGCCACACCCTAATCCAGCCCTTCACCTGTTCCGAGTCCTAGGACTACCCGGAGCCCTCCCGTGACACCTACCCTTTGCCCTCGGCTAACCCCTACCACTACCACTCGTCCTAGGCCTAACATGATCCCTAACCCTAACACTGCTCGTTGGCCTCTGCCAACCACTAGCCCGTTACCTAACCCTACCCCGAGCACCACACCTCGCCCTAGGCCTACGCCTAGCACTACCTCTGGTCCTACAACTACCCCTGGCCCTACAGCTCCCGCTACCCATAGGCCCATCCCCATCCTTACCCCTAGCCACAGCCTCCACTCCTGGCCCTAGGCCTACTCCGAGGTTTACCTCGACACCCACCCCTTGCCCTATGCCTACCTGAGCGCTACGCCTACCGCTCCACTAGCCCTAGCTCGGGCCCTAGACCAACGCCCATGGCTCCCTCTAGTTTGAAGCCTAGAACTGGCCTGACGCTGACCAGTACACCTTCCCCTTGTTAGGGTTAGGGTTAGGGTTAGGATTAGGGTTAGGGTTAGGTTTAGGGTTAGGGTTAGGGTTAGGGTTGGTGTTAGGGTTAGGGTTAGGGTTAGGCTTAGGGTTGGTGTTAGGGTTAGGGTTCAAGTTAGGGTTAGGGTTAGGGGTTAGGGTTAGGGTTAGGGTTAGGGTTAGGGTTACGTTACCCCGAGCACTACCCCTCGCCCTAGGCCTACGCCTAGCACTACCACTGGTCCTACCCCTACCCCTGGCACTACAGCTCCCCCTACCCATAGGCGCACCCCCATCCCTACCGCTAGCCACAGCTTCCACTCCTGGTCCTAGGCCTATTCCGAGGTTTACCACGACACCCACCCCTTGCACTTTGCCTACCCCAGCGCTACGCCTACCTTTCCCACTAGCCCTAGTTCGGGCCCTAACCCAACGCACAGTGCTCATCTAGTCCGAGGCCTAGCACTTGCTCGTCGCCGACAAGTACACCTTGACCTACCGTTAGCCAGAGCACTAAACCGTGTCCTACGAATACACCCTGGACCCACCCTTAGCCAAACCCTAATCCAGCCCTACACCTGTTCCGAGTCCTAGGACTACCCGGAGCCCTCCCGTGACACCTACCCTTTGCCCTCGGCTAACCCCTACCACTACCACTCGTCCTAGGCCTAACATGAGCCCTAACCCTAACACTGTCCGTGGGCCTCTGCCAACCACTAGCCCTTCACCTAACCCTACCCCGAGCACGACCCCTCGCTTTAGGCCTAGGCCTAGCACTACCTCTGGTCCTACCACTACCCCTGGCCCTACAGGTCCCCCTAACCATAGGGCCACCCCCTTCCCTACCCCTAGTTACAGCTCCCACTCCTGACTCTAGGCCTACACCGAGGTTTACCTCGACACCCACCCCTTGCCCTATGCCTACCCTAGCGCTACGCCTACCGCTCTCACTAGCCCTAGCTCGGGCCCTAGACCAACGCCCATGGCTCCCTCTATTTCGAGGCCTAGAACTTGCCCGTCGCTGACCAGTACAACTTGCCCTTGTTAGGGTTAGGGTTAGGGTTAGGGTTAGGGTTAGGGTTAGTGTTAGAGTTTAGGGTTATGGTTAGGGTTAGGGTTGGTGTTAGGGTTAGGATTAGGGTTAGGGTTAGGGTTGCTGTTAGGTTTAGGGTTAGGGTTAGGGTTAGGGGTTAGGGTTAGGGTTAGTGTTAGGGTTAGGGTTGGTGTTAGGTTTAGGGTTAGGATTAGGGTTAGGGTTAGGGGTTAGGGTTAGGATTATTGTTAGGGTTAGGGTTAGGGTTGGTTTAGGGTTAGGGTTAGGGTTCGGGTTAGGGTTAGGGTTAGGGTTGGTGTTAGGTTTAGGGTTAGGATTAGGGTTAGGGTTAGGGGTTAGGGTTAGGGTTAGAGTTAGGGTTAGGGTTAGGGTTGGTGTTAGGGTTAGGGTTAGGGTTAGGGTTAGGGGTTAGGTTTAGTGTTAAGTTTAGGGTTAGGGTTAGGGTTAGGGTTAGGTTACCCCGAGCACTACCCCTCGCCCTAGGCCTACGCCTAGCACTACCTCTGGTCCTACCACTACCCCTGGCCCTACAGCTCCCCCTAACCATAGGGCCACCCCCTTCCCTACCCCTAGCCACAGCTCCCACTCCTGGCTCTAGGCCTAATGCGAGGTTTACCTCGACACCCACCTCTTGCCCTATGCCTACCCTAGCGCTATGCCTACGGCTCTCACTAGCCTTAGCTCGGGCCCTAGACCAACGCCCATGGCTCCCTCTATTCCGAGTCCTAGAACTTGCCCGTCGCTGACTAGTACAACTTGCCCTTGTTAGGGTTAGGGTTAGGGTTAGGGTTAGGGTTAGGGTTAGTGTTAGGGTTTAGGATTATGGTTAGGGTTAGGGTTGGTGTTAGGTTTAGGGTTAGGGTTAGGGTTAGGGGTTAGGGTTAGGGTTAGTGTTAGGGTTAGGGTTGGTGTTAGGTTTAGGGTTAGGATTAGGGTTAGGGTTAGGGGTTAGGGTTAGGGTTATTGTTAGGGTTAGGGTTAGGGTTGGTTTATGGTTAGGGTTAGGGTTAGGGTTAGGGTTAGGGTTAGGGTTGGTGTTAGGTTTAGGATTAGGATTAGGGTTAGGGTTAGGGGTTAGGGTTAGGGTTAGAGTTAGGGTTAGGGTTAGGGTTGGTGTTAGGGTTAGGGTTAGGGTTAGGGTTAGGGTTAGGGGTTAGAGTTAGGGTTAGGGTTAGGGTTTGGTTAGGGTTGGTGTTAGGTTTAGGGTTAGGGTTAGGGTTAGGGGTTAGGGTTAGGGTTAGGGTTAGGGTTAGGGTTAGGTTACCCCGAGCACTACCCCTCGCCCTAGGCCTACGCCTAGCATTACCTCTGGTCCTACCCCTATCCATGGCCCTACAGCTCCCCCTACCCATACGCCAATCCCCATCCCTACCCCTAGCCAGAGCTCCCACTCCTGGCCCTATGCCTACTCCGAGTTTTACCTCGACACCCACCCCTTGTCCTATGCCTACCCCAGCGCTACGCCTACCACTCCCACTAGCCCTAGCTCGGGCCCTAGACCAAAGCCCATGGCTCCCTCTAGTCCGAGGCCTAGAACTTGCCCGTCGCTGACCAGTACACCTTGCCCTTGTTATGGTTAGGGTTAGGGTTAGGGTTAGGGTTAGGGTTTAGGGTTAGGGTTAGGGTTAGGGTTAGGGTTAGGGTTGGTGTTAGGTTTAGGGTTAGAGTTAGGGTTAGGGTTAGGGTTAGGGTTACGGTTAGGTGTTAGGGTTAAGGTTAGGGTGAGGGTTAGGGTTAGGGTTAGGGTTAGGTTACACCGAGCACTACCCCTCGCCCTACGCCTATGCCTAGCACTGCCTCTGGTCCTACACCTACCCCTGGCCCTACAGCTCCACCTACCCATAGGCCCACCCCCATCCCTACTCTTAGACACAGCTCCAACTCCTGGCCATAGGCCTACACCGAGGTTTACCCCGACACCCATCCCTTGCCCTATGCCTACCCCAGTGCTACACCTATCGCTCCCACTAGAACTAGCTCGGGCCCTAGACCAACGCCCAGTGCTCATCTAGTCCGAGGCCTAGCACATGCCCGTCGCCGACAAGTACAACTTGACCTACCGTTAGCCAGAGCACTAAGCCGTGTCCTACGAATACACCCTGGACCCAACCTTAGCCAAACCCTAATCCAGCCCTACACCTGTTCCGAGTCCTAGGACTACTCGGAGCCCTCCCGTGACACCTACCCTTAGCCCTCCCCTAACCCCTACCACTACCACTCGTCCTAGGCCTAACATGAGCCCTAACCCTAACACTGCTCTTTGGCCTCTGCCAACCACTAGCCCTTCACCTAACCCTACCCCGAGCACGACCTTTCGCTTTAGGCCTACGCCTCGCACTACCTCTGGTTCTACCACTACCCCTGGCCCTACAGCTCCCCCTAATCATAGGGCCACCCCCTTCCCTACCCCTAGCCACAGCTCCTACTCCTGGCTCTAGGCCTACTCCGAGGTTTACCTCGACACCCACCCCTTGCCCTATGCCTACCCTAGCGCTACGCCTACCGCTCTCACTAGCCCTAGCTCGGGCCCTAGACCAACGCCCATGGCTCCCTCTATTCCGAGGACTAGAACTTGCCCGTCGCTGACCAGTACACCTTGCCCTTGTTAGGGTTAGGGTTAGGGTTAGGGTTAGGGTTAGGGTTAGTGTTAGGGTTTAGGGTTATGGTTAGGGTTAGGGTTAGTGTTAGGGTTAGGATTAGGGTTAGGGTTAGGGTTGGTGTTAGGTTTAGGGTTAGGGTTAGGGTTAGGGGTTAGGGTTAGGGTTAGTGTTAGGGTTAGGGTTGGTGTTAGGTTTAGGGTTAGGATTAGGGTTAGGGTTAGGGTTAGGGTTAGGGTTAGGGTTAGGTTACCCCGAGCACTACCCCTCGCCCTAGGCCTACGCCTAGCACTACCTCTGGTCCTACCCCTACCCATGGCCCTACAGCTCCCCCTACCCATACGCCAATCCCCATCCCTACCCCTAGATAAAGCGCCCACTCCTGGCCCTAGGCCTACTCCGAGTTTTACCTCGACACCCACCCCTTGTCCTATGCCTACCCCAGCGCTACGCCTACCACTCCCACTAGCCCTAGCTCGGGCCCTAGACCAACGCCCATGGCTCCCTCTTTTCCGAGGCCTAGAACTTGCCCGTCACTGACCAGTACACCTTGCCCTTGTTAGGGTTAGGGTTAGGGTTAGGGTTAGGGTTAGGGTTAGGGTTAGTGTTAGGGTTTAGGGTTATGGTTAGGGTTAGGGTTGGTGTTAGGTTTAGGGTTAGGGTTAGGGTTAAAGGTTAGGGTTAGGGTTAGGGTTAGGGTTAGGGTTAGGTTACCCCGAGCACTACACCTCGCCCTAGGCCGACGCCTAGCACTACCTCTGGTCCTACCCCTACCCATGTCCCTACAGCTCCCCCTACCCATACGCCAATCCCCATCCCTACCCCTAGCCACAGCTCCCACTCCTGGCCCTAGGCCTACTCCGAGTTTTACCTCGACACCCACCCCTTGTCCTATGCCTCCCCCAGCGCTACGCCTACCACTCCCACTAGCCCTAGCTCGGGCCCTAGACCAACGCCCATGGCTCCCTCTAGTCCGAGGCCTAGAACTTGCCCGTCGCTGACCAGTACACCTTGCCCTTGTTAGGGTTAGGGTTAGGGTTAGGGTTAGGGTTTAGGGTTAGGGTTAGGGTTAGGGTTGGTGTTAGGGTTAGGGTTAGGGTTAGGGTTAGGGTTGGTGTTAGGTTTAGGGTTAGAGTTAGGGTTAGGGTTAGGGTTAGGGTTACGGTTAGGGGTTAGGGTTAGGGTTAGGGTGAGGGTTAGGGTTAAGGTTAGGGTTAGGTTACCCCGAGCACTACCCCTTGCCCTACGCCTACGCCTAGCACTGCCTCTGGTCCTACACCTACCCCTGGCCCTACAGCTTTCCCTACCCATAGGCCCACCCCCATCCCTACCCCTAGCCACAGCTCCCACTCCTGGTCCTAGGCCTACTCCTAGGTTTACCCCGACACCCACCACTTCCCCTTTGCCTGACCCAGGGCTACGCCTATCGCTCCCACTAGCCCTAGCTCGGGCCCTAGACCAACGCCCATGGCTCCCTCTAGTCCAAGGCCTAGCACTTTCCCGTCGCCGACCAGTACACCTTGCCCTACCATTAGCCAGAGCACTAACCCGTGTCCTACGAAATCACCCTGGACCCACCCTTAGCCACACCCTAATCCAGCCCTACATCCGTTCCGAGTCCTAGGACTACCCAAAGCCCTACTGTGACACCTAACCCTAGCCCTCGGCCAATCTGTACCACTACCACTAGTCCTAGGCCTAACATGAGCCCTAACCCTAACACTGTCCGTGGGCCTCTGCCAACCACTAGCCCTTCTCCTAACCCTACCTCGAGCACTACCCCTCGCCCTAGGCTTACGCCTAGCACTACCTCTGGTCCTACCCATACCCCTGGCCCTACACCTCCCCCTACCCATAGGCCCACCCCCATCCCTACTCCTAGACACAGCTCCAACTCCTGGCCATAGGCCTACACCGAGGTTTACCCCGACACCCATCCCTTGTCCTATGCCTACCCCAGCGCTACACCTATCGCTCCCACTAGAACTAGCTCGGGCCCTAGACCAACGCCCAGTGCTCATCTAGTCCGAGGCCTAGCACTTGCTTGGCGCCGACCAGTACACCTTGCCCTACCGTTAGACAGAGAAATAACCCGTATCCTACGAAATCACCCTGGACCCACCCTTAGCCACACCCTAATCCAGCCCTTCACCTGTTCCGAGTCCTAGGACTACCCGGAGCCCTCCCGTGACACCTACCCTTTGCCCTCGGCTAACACCTACCACTACCACTCGTCCTAGGCCTAACATGAGCCCTAACCCTAACACTGCTCGTTGGCCTCTGCCAACCACTAGCCCGTTACCTAACCCTACCCCGAGCACCACACCTCGCCCTAGGCCTACGCCTAGCACTACCTCTGGTCCTACAACTACCCCTGGCCCTACAGCTCCCGCTACCCATAGGCCCACCCCCATCTTTACCCCTAGCCACAGCTCCCACTCCTGGCCCTAGGCCTACTCCGAGGTTTACCTCGACACCCACCCCTTGCCCTATGCCTACCTGAGCGCTACACCTACCGCTCCACTTGCCCTAGCTCGGGCCCTAGACCAACGCCCATGGCTCCCTCTAGTTTGAAGCCTAGAACTTGCCTGTCGCTGACCAGTACACCTTGCCCTTGTTAGGGTTAGGGTTAGGGTTAGGATTAGGGTTAGGGTTAGGTTTAGGGTTAGGTTTAGGGTTAGGGTTGGTGTTAGGGTTAGGGTTAGGGTTAGGCTTAGGGTTGGTGTTAGGGTTAGGGTTCGGGTTAGGGTTAGGGTTAGGGGTTAGGGTTAGGGTTAGGGTTAGTGTTACGTTAACCCGAGCACTACCCCTCGCCATAGGCCTCCGCCTAGCACTACCACTGGTCCTACCCCTACCCCTGGCACTACAGCTCCCCCTACCCATAGGCCCACTTCCATCCCTACCCCTAGCCACAGCTACCACTCCTAGTCCTAGACCTATTCCGAGGTTTAACTCGACTCCCACCCCTTGCACTTTGCCTACCCCAGCGCTACGCCTACCGTGCCCACTAGCCCTAGCTCGGGCCCTAACCCAACGCACAGTGCTCATCTAGTCCGAGGCCTAGCACTTGCCCGTCGCCGACAAGTACACCTTGACCTACCGTTAGCCAGAGCACTAAGCCGTGTCCTACGAATACACCCTGGACCCACCCTTAGCCAAACCCTAATCCAGCCCTACACCTGTTCCGAGTCCTAGGACTACCAGGAGCCCTCCCGTGACACCTACCCTTAGCCCTACCCTAACCCCTACCACTACCACTCGTCCTAGGCCTAACATGAGCCCTAACCCTAACACTGCTCGTTGGCCTCTGCCAACCACTAGCCCTTCACCTAACCCTACCCCGAGCACGACCCCTCGCTTTAGGCCTACGCCTAGCACTACCTCTGGTCCTACCACTTCCCCTGGCCCTACAGCTCCCCCTAACCATAGGGCCACCCCCTCCCTACCCCTAGCCACAGCTCCCACTCCTGGCTCTAGGCCTACTCCGAGGTTTACCTCGACACCCACCCCTTGCCCTATGCCTACCCTAGCGCTACGCCTACCGCTCCACTAGCCCTAGCTCGGGCCCTAGACCAACGCCCATGGCTCCCTCTAGTTTGAAGCCTAGAACTTGCCTGTCGCTGACCAGTACACTTTGCCCTTGTTAGGGTTAGGGTTAGGGTTAGGGTTAGGATTAGGGTTAGGGTTAGGTTTAGGGTTATGGTTAGGGTTAGGGTTGGTGTTAGGGTTAGGGTTAGGGTTAGGCTTAGGGTTGGTGTTAGGGTTAGGGTTCGGGTTCGGGTTAGGGTTAGGGGTTAGGGTTAGGGTTAGGGTTAGGGTTAGGGTTACGTTACCCCGAACACTACCCCTCGCCCTAGGCCTACGCCTAGCACTACCACTGGTCCTACCCCTACCCCTGGCACTACAGCTCCCCCTACCCATAGGCCCACCCCCATCCCTACCCCTAGCCACAGCTTTCACTCCTGGTCCTAGGCCTATTCCGAGGTTTACCTCGACACCCACCCCTTGCACTTTGCCTACCCCAGCGCTACGCCTACCGTTCCCACTAGCCGTAGCTCGGGCCCTAACCCAACTCACAGTGCTCATCTAGTTCGAGGCCTAGCACTTGCCCATCGCCGACATGTACACCTTGACCTACCGTTAGCCAGAGCACTAAGCCGTGTCCTACGAATATACCCTGGACCCACCCTTAGCCAAACCCTAATCCAGCCCTACACCTGTTCCGAGTCCTAGGACTACCCGGAGCCCTCCCGTGACACCTACCCTTAGCCCTCCCTTAACCCCTACCACTACCACTCGTCCTAGGCCTAACATGAGCCCTAACCCTAAACTGCTCGTTGGCATCTGCCAACCACTAGCCCTTCACCTAACCCTACCCAGAGCACGACCCCTCGCTTTAGGCCTACGCCTAGCACTACCTCAGGTCCTACCACTACCCCTGGCCCTACAGCTCCCCCTAACCATAGGGCCACCCCCTTCCCTACCCCTAGCCACAGCTCCCACTCCTGGCTCTAGGCCTAATGCGAGGTTCACCTCGACACCCACCCCTTGCCGTATGCCTACCCTTGCGCTATGCCTACGGCTCTCACTAGCCTTAGCTCGGGCCCTAGACCAACGCCCATGGCTCCCTCTATACCGAGTCCTAGAACTTGCCCGTCGCTGACCAGTACACCTTGCCCTTGTTAGGGTTAGGGTTAGGGTTAGGGTTAGGGTTAGGGTTAGGGTTAGTGTTAGGGTTTAGGGTTATGGTTAGTGTTAGGGTTGGTGTTAGGGTTAGGATTAGGGTTAGGGTTAGGGTTGGTGTTAGGTTTAGGGTTAGGGTTAGGGTTAGGGGTTAGGGTTAGGGTTAGTGTTAGGGTTAGGGTTGGTGTTAGGTTTAAGGTTAGGATCAGGGTTAGGGTTAGGGGTTAGGGTTAGGGTTATTGTTAGGGTTAGGGTTAGGGTTGGTTTATGTTTAGGGTTAGGGTTAGGCTTAGGGTTAGGGTTGGTGTTAGGTTTAGGATTAGGATTAGGGTTAGGGTTAGGGGTTAGGGTTAGGGTTAGACTTAGGGTTAGGGTTAGGGTTGGTGTTAGGGTTAGGGTTAGGGTTAGGGTTAGGGGTTAGAGTTAGGGTTAGGGTTAGGGTTTGGTTAGGGTTGGTGTTAGGTTTAGGGTTAGGGTTAGGGTTAGGGGTTAGGGTTAGGGTTAGGGTTAGGGTTAGGGTTAGGGTTAGGTTACCCCGAGCACTACCCCTCCCCTAGGCCTACGCCTAGCACTACCTCTGGTCCTACCCCTACCCATGGCCCTACAGCTCCCCCTACCCATACGCCAATCCCCATCCCTACCCCTAGCCACAGCTCCCACTCCTGGCCCTATGCCTACTCCGAGTTTTACCTCGACACCCACCCCTTGTCCTATGCCTACCCCAGCGCTACGCCTACCACTCCCACTAGCCCTAGCTCGGGCCCTAGACCAACGCCCATGTCTCCCTCTAGTCCGAGGCCTAGAACTTGCCCGTCGCTGACCAGTACACCTTGCCCTTGTTATGGTTAGGGTTAGGGTTAGGGTTAGGGTTAGGGTTAGGGTTTAGGGTTAGGGTTAGGGTTAGGGTTAGGGTTAGGGTTGGTGTTAGGTTTAGGGTTAGAGTTAGGGTTAGGGTTAGGGTTAGGGTTAGGGTTACGGTTAGGTGTTAGGGTTAAGGTTAGGGTGAGGGTTAGGGTTAGGGTTAGGGTTAGGTTACGCCGAGCACTACCCCTCGCCCTACGCCTATGCCTAGCACTGCCTCTGGTCCTACACCTACCCCTGGCACTACAGCTCCACCTACCCATAGGCCCACCCCCATCCCTACTCTTAGACACAGCTCCAACTCCTGGCCATAGGCCTACACCGAGGTTTACCCCGACACCCATCCCTTGCCCTATGCCTACCCCAGTGCTACGCCTATCTCTCCCACTAGAACTAGCTCGGGCCCTAGACCAACGCCCAGTGCTCATCTAGTCCGAGGCCTAGCACATGCCCGTCGCCGAAAAGTACAACTTGACCTACCGTTAGCCAGAGCACTAAGCCGTGTCCTACGAATACACCCTGGACCCAACCTTAGCCAAACCCTAATCCAGCCCTACACCTGTTCCGAGTCCTAGGAGTACCCGGAGCCCTCCCGTGACACCTACCCTTAGCCCTACCCTAACCCCTACCACTACCACTCGTCCTAGGCCTAACATGAGCCCTAACCCTAACACTGCTCGTTGGCCTCTGCCAACCACTAGCCCTTCACCTAACCCTACCCCGAGCACGACCCCTCGCTTTAGGCCTACGCCTAGCACTACATCTGGTTCTACCACTACCCCTGGCCCTACAGCTCCCCCTAATCATAGGGCCACCCTTTTCCCTACCCCTAGCCACAGCTCCTACTCCTGGCTCTAGGCCTACTCCGAGGTTTACCTCGACACCCACCCCTTGCCCTATGCCTACCCTAGCGCTACGCCTACCGCTCTCACTAGCCCTAGCTCGGGCCCTAGACCAACGCCCATGGCTCCCTCTATTCCGAGGCCTAGAACTTGCCCGTCGCTGACCAGTACACCTTGCCCTTGTTAGGGTTAGGGTTAGGGTTAGGGTTAGGGTTAGTGTTAGGGTTTAGGGTTATGGTTAGGGTTAGGGTTGGTGTTAGGGTTAGGATTAGGTTTAGGGTTAGGGTTGGTGTTAGGTTTAGGGTTAGGGTTAGGGTTAGGGGTTAGGGTTAGGGTTAGTGTTAGGGTTAGGGTTGGTGTTAGGTTTAGGGTTAGGATTAGGGTTAGGGTTAGGGGTTAGGGTTAGGGTTATTGTTAGGGTTAGGGTTAGGGTTGGTTTAGGGTTAGGGTTAGGGTTAGGGTTAGGGTTAGGGTTAGGTTTGGTGTTAGGTTTAGGGTTAGGATTAGGGTTAGGGTTAGGGGTTAGGGTTAGGGTTAGAGTTAGGGTTAGGGTTAGGGTTGGTGTTAGGATTAGGGTTAGGGTTAGGGGTTAGAGTTAGGGTTAGGGTTATGGATAGTGTTAGGGTTGGTGTTAGGTTTAGGGTTAGGATTAGGGTTAGGGGTTAGGGTTAGGGTTAGGGTTAGGGTTAGGGTTAGGGTTAGGTTACCCCGAGCACTACCCCTCGCCCTAGGCCTACGCCTAGCACTACCTCTGGTCCTACCCCTACCCATGGCCCTACAGCTCCCCCTACCCATACGCCAATCCCCATCCCTACCCCTAGACACAGCGCCCACTCCTGGCCCTAGGCCTACTTCGAGTTTTTTTTCGACACCCACCCCTTGTCCTTTGCCTACCCCAGCGCTACGCCTACCACTCCCACTAGCCCTAGCTCGGGCCCTAGACCAACGCCCATGGCTCCCTCTATTCCGAGGCCTAGAACTTGCCCGTCACTGACCAGTACACCTTGCCCTTGTTAGGGTTAGGGTTAGGGTTAGGGTTAGGGTTTAGGGTTATGGTTAGTGTTAGGGTTGGTGTTAGGGTTAGGATTAGGGTTAGGGTTAGGGTTGGTGTTAGGTTTAGGGTTAGGGTTAGGGTTAGGGGTTAGGGTTAGGGTTAGTGTTAGGGTTAGGGTTGGTGTTAGGTTTATGGTTAGGATTAGGGTTAGTGTTAGGGGTTAGGGTTAGGGTTATTGTTAGGGTTAGGGTTAGGGTTGGTTTAGGGTTAGGGTTAGGGTTATGGTTAGGGTTAGGGCTGGTGTTAGGTTTAGGGTTAGGATTAGGGTTAGGGTTAGGGGTTAGGGTTAGGGTTAGAGTTAGGGTTAGGGTTAGGGTTGGTGTTAGGGTTAGGGTTAGGGTTAGGGGTTAGAGTTAGGGTTAGGGTTAGGGTTAGGGTTAGGGTTAGGGTTGGTGTTAGGTTTAGGGTTAGGGTTAGGGTTAAAGTTTAGGGTTAGGGTTAGGGTTAGGGTTAGGGTTAGGGTTAGGTTACCCTGAGCACTACCCCACGCCCTAGGCCGACGCGTAGCACTACCTCTGGTCCTACACCTACCCATGGCCCTACAGCTCCCCCTACCCATACGCCAATCCCCATCCCTTTTCCTAGCCACAGCTCCCACTCCTGGCCCTAGGCCTACTCCGAGTTTTACCTCGACACCCACCCCTTGTCCTATGCCTCCCCCAGCGCTACGCCTACCACTCCCACTAGCCCTAGCTCGGGCACTAGACCAACGCCCATGGCTCCCTCTAGTCCGAGGCCTAGAACTTGCCCGTCGCTGACCAGTACACCTTGCCCTTGTTAGGGTTAGGGTTAGGGTTAGGGTTAGGGTTAGGGTTTAGGGTTAGGGTTAGGGTTAGGGTTGGTGTTAGGGTTAGGGTTAGGGTTAGGGTTAGGGTTGGTGTTAGGTTTAGGGTTAGAGTTAGGGTTAGGGTTAGGGTTAGGGTTAGGGTTACGGTTAGGGGTTAGGGTTAGTGTTAGGGTCAGGGTTAGGGTAAAGGTTAGGGTTAGGTTACCCCGAGCACTACCCCTCGCCCTACGCCTACGCCTAGCACTGCCTCTGGTCCTACACCTACCCCTGGCCCTACAGCTTTCCCTACCCATAGGCCCACCCCCATCCCTACCCCTAGCCACAGCTCCCACTCCTGGTCCTAGGCCTACTCCTAGGTTTACCCCGACACCCACCACTTCCCCTTTGCCTACCCCAGGGCTACGCCTACCGCTCCCACTAGCCCTAGCTCGGGCCCTAGACCAACGCCCATGGCTCCCTCTATTCCAAGGCCTAGCACTTTCCCGTCGCCGACCAGTACACCTTGCCCTACCATTAGCCAGAGCACTAACCCGTGTCCTACGAAATCACCCTGGACCCACCCTTAGCCACACCCTAATCCAGCCCTACATCCGTTCCGAGTCCTAGGACTACCCAAAGCCCTACTGTGACACCTAACCCTAGCCCTCGGCCAATCTGTACCACTACCACTAGTCCTAGGCCTAACATGAGCCCTAACCCTAACACTGTCCGTGGGCCTCTGCCAACCACTAGCCCTTCTCCTAACCCTACCCCGAGCACTACCCCTCGCCCTAGGCTTACGCCTAGCACTACCTCTGGTCCTACCCATACCCCTGGCCCTACACCTCCCCCTACCCATAGGCCCACCCCCATCCCTACTCCTAGACACAGCTCCAACTCCTGGCCATAGGCCTACACCGAGGTTTACCCCGACACCCATCCCTTGTCCTATGCCTACCCCAGCGCTACGCCTATCGCTCCCACTAGAACTAGCTCGGGCCCTAGACCAACGCCCATGGCTCCCTCTATTCCAAGGCCTAGCACTTTCCCGTCGCCGACCAGTACACCTTGCCCTACCGTTAGACAGAGAAATAACCCGTATCCTACGAAATCACCCTGGACCCACCCTTAGCCACACCCTAATCCAGCCCTTCACCTGTTCCGAGTCCTAGGACTACCCGGAGCCCTCCCTTGACACCTACCCTTTGCCCTCGGCTAACCCCTACCACTACCACTCGTCCTAGGCCTAACATGAGCCCTAACCCTAACACTGCTCGTTGGCCTCTGCCAACCACTAGCCCGTTACCTAACCCTACCCCGAGCACCACCCCTCGCCCTAGGCCTACGCCTAGCACTACCTCTGGTCCTACCACTTCCCCTGGCCCTACAGCTCCTTCTAACCATAGGGCCACCCCCTTCCCTACCCTTAGCCACAGCTCCCACTCCTGGCTCTAGGCCTACTCTGAGGTTTACCTCGACACCCACCCCTTGCCCTATGCCTACCCTAGCGCTACGCCTACCGCTCTCACTAGCCCTAGCTCGGGCCCTAGACCAACGCCCATGGCTCCCTCTATTCCGAGGCCCAGAACTTGCCCGTCGCTGACCAGTACACCTTGCCCTTGTTAGGGTTAGGGTTAGGGTTAGGGTTAGGCTTAGGGTTAGGGTTAGGGTTTAGGGTTAGGGTTAGGGTTAGGGTTGGTTTTAAAGTTAGGGTTAGCGTTAGGGTTAGGGTTGGTGTTAGGTTTAGGGTTAGAGTTAGGGTTAGGGTTAGGGTTAGGGTTAGGGTTACGGTTCCGGGTTAGAGTTAGGGTTAGGGTGAGGGTTAGGGTTAGGGTAAGGGTTAGGTTACCCCGAGCACCCACCCTCTCCCTACGCCTACGCCTAGCACTGCCTTTGGTCCTACACCTACCCCTGGACCTACAGCTCCCCCTACCCATAGGCCCACCCCCATTTCTACCCCTAGCCACAGCTCCCACTCCTGGTCCTAGGCCTACTGCTAGGTTTACCCCGACACCAACCACTTCCCCTTTGCCTACCGTAGGGCTACGCCTACCGCTCCCACTAGCCCTATCTCGGGCCCTAGACCAACGCCCATGGCTCCCTCTAGTCCAAGGCCTAGCACTTTCCCGTCGCCGACCAGTACACCTTGCCCTACCATTAGCCAGAGCACTAACCCGTGTCCTACGAAATCACCCTGGACCCACACTTAGCCACACCCTAAAAAAGGCCTACATCCGTTCCGAGTCCAAGGACTACCCAGAGCCCTACTGTGACACCTACGCCTAGCCCTCGGCCAACCTGTACCACTACCACTAGTCCTAGGCCTAACATAAGCCCTAACCCTAACACTGTCCATGGGCCTCTGCCAACCACTAGCCCTTCACCTAACCCTACCCCGAGCACTACCCCTCGCCCTAGGCTTACGCCTAGCACTACCTCTGGTCCTACCCCTACCCCTGGCCCTACAGCTCCCCCTACACATAGGCCCACCTCCATCCCTACTCCTAGACACAGCTCCAAATCCTGGCCATAGGCCTACACCGAGGTTTACCCCGACACCCATCCCTTGCCCTATGCCTACCCCAGCGCTACGCCTATCGCTCCCACTAGAACTAGCTCGGGCCCTAGACCAACGCCCAGTGCTCATCTAGTCCGAGGCCTAGCACTTGCCCGGCGCCGACCAGTACACCTTGCCCTACCGTTAGACATAGAAATAACCCGTATCCTACGAAATCACCCTGGACCAACCCTTAGCCACACCCTAATCCAGCCCTTCACCTGTTCCGAGTCCTAGGACTACCCGGAGCCCTCCCGTGACACCTACCCTTTGCCCTCGGCTAACCCCTACCACTACCACTCGTCCTAGGCCTAACATGAGCCCTAACCCTAACACTGCTCGTTGGCCTCTGCCAACCACTAGCCCGTTACCTAACCCTACCCCGAGCACCACCCCTCGCCGTAGGCCTACGCCTAGCACTACCTCTGGTCCTACAACTACCCCTGGCCCTACAGCTTTCGCTACCCATAGGCCCACCCCCATCTTTACCCCTAGCCACAGCTCCCACTCCTGGCCCTAGGCCTACTCCGAGGTTTACCTCGACACCCACCCCTTGCCCTATGCCTACCTGAGCGCTACACCTACCGCTCCACTAGCCCTAGCTCGGGCCCTATACCAACGCCCATGGCTCCCTCTAGTTTGAAGCCTAGAACTTGCCTGTCGCTGACCAGTACACCTTGCCCTTGTTAGGGTTAGGGTTAGGGTTAGGATTAGGGTTAGGGTTAGGTTTAGGGTTAGGTTTAGGGTTAGGGTTGGTGTTAGGGTTAGGGTTAGGGTTAGGCTTAGGGTTGCTGTTAGGGTTAGGGTTCGGGTTAGGGTTAGGGTTAGGGGTTAGGGTTAGGGTAGGGTTACGTTAACCCGAGCACTACCCCTCGCCATAGGCCTCTGCCTAGCACTACTACTGGTCCTACCCCTACCCCTGGCACTACAGCTCCCCCTACCCATAGGCCCACTTCCATCCCAACCCCTAGCCACAGCTCCCACTCCTGGTCCTAGGCCTATTCCGAGGTTTACCTCGACACCCACCCCTTGCACTTTGCCTACCCCAGCGCTACGCCTACCGTGCCCACTAGCCCTAGCTCGGGCCCTAACCCAACGCACAGTGCTCATCTAGTCCGAGGCCTAGCACTTGCCCGTCGCCGACAAGTACACCTTGACCTACCGTTAGCCAGAGCACTAAGCCGTGTCCTACGAATACACCCTGGACCCACCCTTAGCCAAACCCTAATCCAGCCCTACACCTGTTCCGAGTCCTAGGACTACCCGGAGCCCTCCCGTGACACCTACCCTTAGCCCTCCCCTAACCCCTACCACTACCACTCGTCCTAGGCCTAACATGAGCCCTAACCCTAACACTGCTCGTTGGCCTCTGCCAACCACTAGCCCTTCACCTAACCCTACCCCGAGCACGACCCCTCGCTTTAGGCCTACGCCTAGCACTACCTCTGGTCCTACCACTTCCCCTGGCCCTACAGCTCCCCCTAACCATAGGGCCACCCCCTTCCCTACCCCTAGCCACAGCTCCCACCCCTGGCTCTAGGCCTACTCCGAGGTTTACCTCGACACCCACCCCTTGCCCTATGCCTACCCTAGCACTACGCCTACCGCTCTCACTAGCCCTAGCTCGGGCCCTAGACCAACGCCCATGGCTCCCTCTATTCCGAGGCCGAGAACTTGCCCGTCGCTGACCAGTACACCTTGCCCTTGTTAGGGTTAGGGTTAGGGTTAGGGTTAGGCTTAGGGTTAGGGTTAGGGTTTAGGGTTAGGGTTAGGGTTAGGGTTGGTTTTAAAGTTAGGGTTAGCGTTAGGGTTAGGGTTGGTGTTAGGTTTAGGGTTAGAGTTAGGGTTAGGGTTAGAGTTACGGTTACGGGTTAGAGTTAGGGTTAGGGTGAGGGTTAGGGTTAGGGTAAGGGTTAGGTTACCCCGAGCACTAACCCTCTCCCTACGCCTACGCCTAGCACTGCCTTTGGTCCTACACCTACCCCTGGCCCTACAGCTCCCCCTACCCATAGGCCCACCCCCATTTCTACCCCTAGCCGCAGCTCCCACTCCTGGTCCTAGGCCTACTGCTAGGTTTACCCCGACACCAACCACTTCCCCTTTGCCTACCGTAGGGCTACGCCTACCGCTCCCACTAGCCCTATCTCGGGCCCTAGACCAACGCCCATGGCTCCCTCTAGTCCAAGGCCTAGCACTTTCCCGTCGCCGACCAGTACACGTTGCCCTACCATTAGCCAGAGCACTAACCCGTGTCCTACGAAATCACCCTGGACCCACACTTAGCCACACCCTAAAAAAGGCCTACATCCGTTCCGAGTCCTAGGACTACCCGGAGCCCTACTGTGACACCTACGCCTAGCCCTCGGCCAACCTGTACCACTACCACTAGTCCTAGGCCTAACATGAGCCCCAACCCTAACACTGTCCATGGGCCTCTGCCAACCACTAGCCCTTCACCTAACCCTACCCCGAGCACTACCCCTCGCCCTAGGCTTACGCCTAGCACTACCTCTGGTCCTACCCCTACCCCTGGCCGTACAGCTCCCCCTACCCATAGGCCCACCTCCATCCCTACTCCTAGACACAGCTCCAAATCCTGGCCATAGGCCTACACCGAGGTTTACCCCGACACCCATCCCTTGCCCTATGCCTACCCCAGCGCTACGCCTATCGCTCCCACTAGAACTAGCTCGGGTCCTAAAGCAACGCCCAGTGCTCATCTAGTCCGAGGCCTAGCACTTGCCCGGCGCCGACAAGTACACCTTGACCTACCGTTAGCCAGAGCACTAAGCCGTGTCCTACGAATACACCCTGGACCCACCCTTAGCCAAATCCTAATCCAGCCCTACACCTGTTCCGAGTCCTAAAACTACTCGGAGCCCTCCAGTGACACCTACCCTTTGCCCTCGGCTAACCCTTACCACTACCACTCGTCCTAGGCCTAACATGAGCCCTAACCCTAACACTGCTCGTTGGCCTCTGCCAACCACTAGCCCGTTACCTAACCCTACCCCGAGCACCACCCCTCGCCCTAGGCCTACGCCTAGCACTACCTCTGGTCCTACAACTACCCCTGGCCCTACAGCTCCCGCTAGCCATAGGCCCACCCCCATCTTTACCCCTAGCCAAAGCTCCCACTCCTGACCCTAGGCCTACTCCGAGGTTTACCTCGACACCCACCCCTTGACTTATGCCTACCTGAGCGCTACGCCTACCGCTCCACTAGCCCTAGCTCGGGCCCTAGACCAACGCCCATGGCTCCCTCTAGTTTGAAGTCTAGAACTTGCCTGTCGCTGACCAGTACACCTTGCCCTTGTTAGGGTTAGGGTTAGGATTAGGGTTAGGGTTAGGTTTAGGGTTAGGGTTAGGGTTGGTGTTAGGGTTAGGGTTAGGGTTAGGCTTAGGGTTGGTGTTAGGGTTAGGGTTCGGGTTAGGGTTAGGGTTTGGGTAAGGGTTAGTGTTAGGGTTAGGGTTAGGGTTAGGTTACCCCGAGCACTTCCCCTCGCCCTAGGCCTACACCTAGCACTACCACTGGTCCTACCCCTACCCCTGGCACTACAGCTCCCCCTACCCATAGGCCCACCCCCATCCCTACCCCTAGCCACAATTCGCACTCCTGGTCCTAGGCCTACTCCGAGGTTTACCTCGACACCCACCCCTTGCACTTTGCCTACACCAGCGCTACGTATACTGTTCCCACTAGCCCTAGCTCGTTCCCTAACCCAACGCACAGTGCTCATCTAGTCCGAGGCCTAGCACTTGCCCGTCGCCGACAAGTACACCTTGACCTACCTTTAGCCAGAGCACTAAGCCTTGTCCTACGAATACCCCCTGGACCCACCCTTAGCCAAACCGTAATCCAGCCCTACACCTGTCCCGAGTCCTAGGACTACCCGGAGCCCTCCTGTGACACCTCCCCTTAGCCCTCCCCTAACCCCTACCACTACCACTCGTCCTTGGCCTAACATGAGCCCTAACCCTAACACTGCTCGTTGGCCTCTGCCAACCACTAGCCCTTCACCTAACCCTACCCCGAGCACGACCCCTCGCTTTAGGCCTACGCCTAGCACTACATCTTGTCCTACAACTACCCCTGGCCCTACAGCTCCCCCTAACCATAGGGCCACCCCCTTCCCTACCCCTAGCCACAGCTCCCACTCCTGGCTCTAGGCCTACTCCGAGGTTTACCTCGACACCCACCCCTTGCCCTATGCCTACCCCAGCGCTACGCCTACCGCTCCCACTAGCCCTAGCTCGGGCCCTAGACCAACGCCCATGGCTCCCTCTAGTCCGAGGCCTAGAACTTGCCCGTCGCTGACCAGTACACCTTGCCCTTGTTAGGGTTAGGGTTAGGGTTAGGGTTTAGGGTTATGGTTAGGGTTAGGGTTGGTGTTAGGGTTAGGATTAGGGTTAGGGTTAGGTTTGGTGTTAGGTTTAGGGTTAGGGTTAGGGTTAGGGATTAGGGTTAAAGTTAGTGTTAGGGTTAGGGTTGGTGTTAGGTTTAGGGTTAGGATTAGGGTTAGGGTTAAAGGTTAGGGTTAGGGTTATTGTTAGGGTTAGGGTTGGTGTTAGGGTTAGGGTTATTGTTAGGGTTAGGGTTAGGGTTGGTGTTAGGTTTAGGGTTAGGATTAGGGTTAGGGTTAAGGGTTAGGGTTAGGGTTAGAGTTAGGGTTAGGGT
>NC_138067.1:50915618-50938118 GCF_964194185.1 Rhinolophus hipposideros
TACCCCAGCGCTACGCCTACCGCTCCCAATAGCCCTAGCTCGGGCCCTAGACCAACGCCCATGGCTCCTTCTAGTCCGAGGCCTAGAACTTGCCCGTCGCTGACCAGTACACCTTGCTCTTGTTAGGGTTAGGGTTAGGGTTAGGGTTAGGGTTTAGGGTTAGGGTTAGGGTTAGGGTTGGTGTTAGGGTTAGGTTTAGGGTTAGGTTTAGGGTTGGTGTTAGGTTTAGGGTTAGAGTTAGGGTTAGGGTTAGGGTTAGGGTTAGGCTTAGGGTTAGGGTTTAGGGTTAGGGTTAGGGTTAGGGTTGGTGTTAGGGTTAGGGTTAGTGTTAGGGTTAGGGTTGGTGTTAGGTTTAGAGTTAGAGTTAGCGTTAGGGTTAGGGTTAGGGTTAGGGTTAGGGGTTAGGGTTAGGGTTAGGGTGAGGTTTAGGGTTAGGTTTAGGGTTAGGTTACCCCGAGCACTACCCCTCACCCTACGCCTACGCCTAGCACAGCCTCCGGTCCTACACCTACCCCTGGCCCTACAGCTCCCCCTACCCATAGGCCCACCCCAATCCCTACCCCTAGCCACAGCTCCCACTCGTGGTCCTAGTCCTACTCCGAGGTTTACCTCGACTCCCACCCCTTGCACTTTGCCTACTCCAGCGCTACGCCTACCGTTTTCACTAGCCCTAGCTCGGGCCCAAACCCAACGCACAGTGCTCATCTAGTCCGAGGCCTAGCACTTGCCCGTCGCCGACAAGTACACCTTGACCTACCGTTAGCCAGAGCACTAAGCCGTGTCCTACGAATACACCCTGGACCCACCCTTAGCCAAACCCTAATTCAGCCCTACACCTGTTCCGAGTCCTAGGACTACCCGGAGCCCTCCCGTGACACCTACACTTTGCCCTCCCCTAACCCCTACCACTACCACTCGTCCTAGGCCTAACATGAGCCCTAACCCTAACACTGCTCGTTGGCCTCTGCCAACCACTAGCCCTTCACCTAACCCTACGCCGAACACGACCCCTCGCTTTAGGCCTACGCCTAGCACTACATCTTGTCCTACCACTACCCCTGGCCCTACAGCTACCCCTAACCATAGGGCCACCCCCTTCCCTACCCCTAGCCACAGCTCCCACTTTTGGCTCAAGGCCTACTCCGAGGTTTACCTCGACACCCACCCCTTGCCCTATGCCTACCCCAGCGCTACGCCTACCGCTCTCACTAGCCCTAGCTCGGGCCCTAGACCAACGCCCATGGCTCCCTCTAGTCCGAGGCCTAGAACTTGCCCGTCGCTGACCAGTACACCTTTCCCTTGTTAGGGTTAGGGTTAGGGTTAGGGTTAGGGTTAGGGTTAGGGTTTAGGGTTATGGTTAGGGTTAGGGTTGGTGTTAGGGTTAGGATTAGGGTTAGGGTTAGGTTTGGTGTTAGGTTTAGGGTTAGGGTTAGGGTTAGGGATTAGGGTTAGGTTTAGTGTTAGGGTTAGGGTTGGTGTTAGGTTTAGGGTTAGGATTAGGGTTAGGGTTAGGGGTTAGGGTTAGGGTTATTGTTAGGGTTAGGGTTAGGGTTGGTGTTAGGGTTAGGGTTAGGGTTATGGTTGGTGTTAGGTTTAGGGTTAGGATTAGGGTTAGGGTTAGGGGTTAGGGTTAGGGTTAGAGTTAGGGTTAGGGTTAGGGTTGGTGTTAGGGTTAGGGTCAGGGTTAGGGTTAGGGGTTAGAGTTAGGGTTAGTGTTAGTGTTATGGTTGGTGTTAGGTTTAGGGTTAGGGTTAGGGTTAGGGGTTAGGGTTATGGTTAGGGTTAGGGTTAGGTTTAGGGTTAGGTTACCCCGAGCACTACACCTCGCCCTAGGCCTACGCCTAGCACTACCTCTGGTCCTACCCCTACCCATGGCCCTACAGCTCCCCCTACCCATACGCCAATCCCCTCCCTACCCCTAGCCACAGCTCCCACTCCTGGCCCTAGGCCTACTCCGAGTTTTACCTCGACACCCACCCCTTGTCCTATGCCTACCCCAGCGCTACGCCTACCGCTCCCACTAGCCCTAGCTCGGGCCCTAGACCAACGCCCATGGCTCCTTCTAGTCCGAGGCCTAGAACTTGCCCGTCGCTGACCAGTACACCTTGCCCTTGTTAGGGTTAGGGTTAGGGTTAGGGTTAGGGTTTAGGGTTAGGGTTAGGGTTAGGGTTGGTGTTAGGGTTAGGTTTAGGGTTAGGTTTAGGGTTGGTGTTAGGTTTAGGGTTAGAGTTAGGGTTAGGGTTAGGGTTAGGGTTAGGCTTAGGGTTAGGGTTTAGGGTTAGGGTTAGGGTTAGGGTTGGTGTTAGGGTTAGGGTTAGTGTTAGGGTTAGGGTTGGTGTTAGGTTTAGAGTTAGAGTTAGCGTTAGGGTTAGGGTTAGGGTTAGGGTTAGGGTTAGGGGTTAGGGTTAGGGTTAGGGTGAGGTTTAGGGTTAGGTTTAGGGATAGGTTACCCCGAGCACTACCCCTCACCCTACGCCTACGCCTAGCACTGCCTCGGGTCCTACACCTACCCCTGGCCCTACAGCTCCCCCTACCCATAGGCCCACCCCAATCCCTACCCCTAGCCACAGCTCCCACTCGTGGTCCTAGGCCTACTCCGAGATTTACCTCGACTCCCACCCCTTGCACTTTGCCTACCCCAGCGCTACGCCTACCGTTTTCACTAGCCCTAGCTCGGGCCCAAACCCAAAGCACAGTGCTCATCTAGTCCGAGGCCTAGCACTTGCCCGTCGCCGACAAGTACACCTTGACCTACCGTTAGCCAGAGCACTAAGCCGTGTCCTACGAATACACCCTGGACCCACCCTTAGCCAAACCCTAATTCAGCCCTACACCTGTTCCGAGTCCTAGGACTACCCGGAGCCCTCCCGTGACACCTACCCTTAGCCCTCCCCTAACCCCTACCACTACCACTCGTCCTAGGCCTAACATGAGCCCTAACCCTAACACTGCTCGTTGGCCTCTGCCAACCACTAGCCCTTCACCTAACCCTACCCCGAACACGACCCCTCGCTTTAGGCCTACGCCTAGCACTACATCTTGTCCTACCACTACCCCTGGCCCTACAGCTCCCCCTAACCATAGGGCCACCCCCTTCCCTACCCCTAGCCACAGCTCCCACTCCTGGCTCAAGGCCTACTCCGAGGTTTACCTCGACACCCACCCCTTGCCCTATGCCTACCCCAGCGCTACGCCTACCGCTCTCACTAGCCCTAGCTCGGGCCCTAGACCAACGCCCATGGCTCCCTCTAGTCCGAGGCCTAGAACTTGCCCGTCGCTGACCAGTACACCTTGCCCTTGTTAGGGTTAGGGTTAGGGTTAGTGTTAGGGTTTAGGGTTATGGTTAGGGTTAGGGTTGGTGTTAGGGTTAGCATTAGGGTTAGGGTTAGGGTTGGTTTTAGGTTTAGGGTTAGGATTAGGTTTAGGGTTAGGGGTTAGTGTTAGGGTTATTGTTAGGTTTAGGGTTAGGGTTGGTGTTAGGGTTAGGGTTAGGGTTAGGGTTAGGGTTAGGGGTTAGGGTTATTGTTAGGGTTAGGGTTAGGGTTGGTGTTAGGGTTAGGGTTAGGGTTAGGGTTAGGGTTATGGTTGGTGTTAGCTTTAGGGTTAGGATTAGGGTTAGGGTTAGGGGTTAGGGTTAGGGTTAGAGTTAGGGTTAGGGTTAGGGTTGGTGTTAGGGTTAGGGTTAGGTTTAGGGGTTAGAGTTAGGGTTAGGGTTAGGGTTAGGGTTGGTGTTAGGTTTAGGTTTAGGGTTAGGGTTAGGGGTTAGGGTTAGGGTTAGGGTTAGGGTTAGGGTTAGGGTTAGGGTTAGGTTACCCCGAGTACTACACCTCGCCCTAGGCCTACGCCTAGCACTACCTCTGGTCTTACCCCTACCCATGGCCCTACAGCTCCGTCTACCCATACGCCAATCCCCATCCCTACCCCTAGCCACAGCTCCCACTCCTGGCCCTAGGCCTACTCCGAGTTTTACCTCCACACCCACCCCTTGTCCTATGCCTACCCCAGCGCTACGCCTACTGCTCCCAATAGCCTTAGCTCGGGCCCTAGACCAATGCCCATGGCTCCCTCTAGTCCGAGGACTAGAACTTGCCCGTCGCTGACCAGTACACCTTGCCGTTGTTAGGGTTAGGGTTAGGGTTAGGGTTAGGGTTAGGGTTTAGGGTTAGGGTTAGGGTTAGGGTTGGTGTTAGGGTTAGGGTTTGGGTTAGGGTTAGGGTTGGTGTTAGGTTTTGGGTTAGAGTTAGGGTTAGGGTTAGGGTTAGGGTTAGGGTTAGGGTTAGGGTTAGGGGTTAGGGTTAGGGTTAGGGTGAGGGTTAGGGTTAGGATTAGGGTTAGGTTACCCCGAGCACTACCCCTCGCCCTACGCCTACGCCTAGCACTGCCTCGGGTCCTACACCTACCCTTGGCCCTACATCTCCCCCTACCCATAGGCCCACCCCAATCCCTACCCCTAGCCACAGCTCCCACTCCTGGTCCTAGGCCTACTCCGAGGTTTACCTCGACTCCCACCCCTTGCACTTTGCCTACCCCAGCGCTACGCCTACCGTTTTCACTAGCCCTAGCTCGGGCCCAAAACCAACGCACAGTGCTCATCTAGTCCGAGGCCTAGCACTTGCCCGTCGCCGACAAGTACACCTTGACCTACCGTTAGCCAGAGCACTAAGCCGTGTCCTACGAATACACCCTGGACCCACCCTTAGCCAAACCCTAATTCAGCCCTACACCTGTTCCGAGTCCTAGGACTACCCGGAGCCCTCCCGTGATACCTACCCTTAGCCCTCCCCTAACCCCTACCACTACCACTCGTCCTAGGCCTAACATGAGCCTTAACCCTAACACTGCTCGTTGGCCTCTGCCAACCACTAGCCCTTCACCTAACCCTACCCCGAGCACGACCCTTCGCTTTAGGCCTACGCCTAGCACTACATCTTGTCCTACCACTACCCCTGGCCCTACAGCTCCCCCTAACCATAGGGCCACCCCCTTCCCTACCCCTAGCCACAGCTCCCACTCCTGGCTCAAGGCCTACTCTGAGGTTTACCTCGACACCCACCCCTTGCCCTATGCCTACCCCAGCGCTACGCCTTCCGCTCTCACTAGCCCTAGCTCGGGCCCTAGACCAACGCCCATGGCTCCCTCTAGTCCGAGGCCTAGAACTTGCCCGTCGCTGACCAGAACACTTGCCCTTGTTAGGGTTAGGGTTAGGGTTAGGGTTAGGGTTAGGGTTAGGGTTAGGGTTTAGGGTTATGGTTAGGTTTAGGGTTGGTGTTAGGGTTAGGATTAGGGTTAGGGTTAGGGTTGGTGTTAGGTTTAGGGTTTGGGTTAGGGTTAGGGGTTAGGGTTAGGGTTAGTGTTAGGGTTAGGGTTGGTGTTAGGTTTAGGGTTAGGATTAGGGTTAGGGTTAGGGGTTAGGGTTAGGGTTATTGTTAGGGTTAGGGTTAGGGTTGGTGTTAGGGTTAGGGTTAGGGTTAGGGTTAGGGTTATGGTTGGTGTTAGGTTTAGCGTTAGGATTAGGGTTAGGGTTAGGGGTTAGGGTTAGGGTTATTGTTAGGGTTAGGGTTAGGGTTGGTGTTAGGGTTAGGGTTAGGGTTAGGGTTATGTTTGGTGTTAGGTTTAGGGTTAGGGTTAGGGTTAGGGTTAGGGTTAGGGTTAGGGTTAGGGTTGGTGTTAGGTTTAGTGTTAGGGTTAGGGTTAGGGGTTAGGGTTAGGGTTAGGGTTAGGGTTAGGGTTACGTTACCCCGAGTACTACACCTCGCCCTAGGCCTACGCCTAGCACTACCTCTGGTCCTACCCCTACCCATGGCCCTACAGCTCCCCCTACCCATACGCCAATCCCCATCCCTACCCCTAGCCACAGCTCCCACTCCTGGCCCTAGGCCTACTCCGAGTTTTACCTCCACACCCACCCCTTGTCCTATGCCTACCCCAGCGCTACGCCTACTGCTCCCAATAGCCCTAGCTCGGGCCCTAGACCAACGCCCATGGCTCCCTCTAGTCCGAGGCCTAGAACTTGCCTGTCGCTGACCAGTACACCTTGCCCTTGTTAGGGTTAGGGTTAGGGTTAGGGTTAGGGTTAGGGTTAGGGTTTAGGGTTAGGGTTAGGGTTAGGGTTGGTGTTAGGGTTAGGGTTAGGGTTAGGGTTGGTGTTAGGTTTAGGGTTAGAGTTAGGGTTAGTGTTAGGGTTAGGGTTAGGGTTAGGGTTAGGGTTAGGTTTAGGGGTTAGGGTTAGGGTTAGGGTGAGGGTTAGGGTTAGGGTTAGGGTTAGGTTACCCCGAGCACTACCCCTCGCCCTACGCCTACGCCTAGCACTGCCTCGGGTCCTACACCTACCCCTGGCCCTACATCTCCCCCTACCCATAGGCCCACCCCAATCCCTACCCCTAGCCACAGCTCCCACTCCTGGTCCTAGGCCTACTCCGAGGTTTACCTCGACTCCCACCCCTTGCACTTTGCCTACCCCAGCGCTACGCCTACCGTTTTCACTAGCCCTAGCTCGGGCCCAAACCCAACGCACAGTGCTCATCTAGTCCGAGGCCTAGCACTTGCCCGTCGCCGACAAGTACACCTTGACCTACCGTTAGCCAGAGCACTAAGCCGTGTCCTACGAATACACCCTGGACCCACCCTTAGCCAAACCCTAATTCAGCCCTACACCAGTTCCGAGTCCTAGGACCACCCGGAGCCCTCCCGTGATACCTACCCTTAGCCCTCCCCTAACCCCTACCACTACCACTCGTCCTAGGCCTAACATGAGCCCTAACCCTAACACTGCTCGTTGGCCTCTGCCAACCACTAGCCCTTCACCCAACCCTACCCCGAGCACGACCCTTCGCTTTAGGCCTACGCCTAGCACTACATCTTGTCCTACCACTACCCCTGGCCCTACAGCTCCCCCTAACCATAGGGCCACCCCCTTCCCTACCCCTAGCCACAGCTCCCACTCCTGGCTCAAGGCCTACTCTGAGGTTTACCTCAACACCCACCCCTTGCTCTATGCCTACCCCAGCGCTACGCCTACCGCTCTCACTAGCCCTAGCTCGGGCCCTAGACCAACGCCCATGGCTCCCTCTAGTCCGAGGCCTAGAACTTGCCCATCGCTGACCAGAACACCTTGCCCTTGTTAGGGTTAGGGTTAGGGTTAGGGTTAGGGTTAGGGTTTAGGGTTATGGTTAGGGTTAGGGTTGGTGTTAGGGTTAGGATTAGCGTTAGAGTTAGGGTTGGTGTTAGGTTTAGGGTTTGGGTTAGGGTTAGGGGTTAGGGTTAGGGTTAGTGTTAGGGTTAGGGTTGGTGTTAGGTTTAGGGTTAGGATTAGGGTTAGGGTTAGGGGTTAGGGTTAGGGTTATTGTTAGGGTTAGGGTTAGGGTTGGTGTTAGGGTTAGGGTTAGGGTTAGGGTTAGGGTTATGGTTGGTGTTAGGTTTAGGGTTAGGATTAGGGTTAGGGTTAGGGGTTAGGGTTAGGGTTAGAGTTAGGGTTAGGGTTAGGGTTGCTGTTAGGGTTAGGGTTAGGGTTAGGGTTAGGGGTTAGAGTTAGGGTTAGGGTTAGGGTTAGGCTTAGGGGTTAGGGTTAGGGTTAGGGTTAGGGTTAGGTTACCCCGAGCACTACACCTCGCCCTAGGCCTACGCCTAGCACTACCTCTGGTCCTACCCCTACCCATGGCCCTACAACTCCCCCTACCCATACGCCAATCCCCATCCCTACCCCTAGACACAGCTCTCACTCCTGGCCCTAGGCCTACTCCGAGTTTTACCTCGACACCCACCCCTTGTTCTATGCCTACCCCAGCGCTACGCCTATTGCTCCCACTAGCCCTAGCTCGGGCCCTAGACCAACGCCCATGGCTCCCTCTAGTCCGAGGCCTAGAACTTGCCCGTCGCTGACCAGTACACCTTGCCCTTGTTAGGGTTAGGGTTAGGGTTAGGGTTAGGGTTAGGGTTAGGGTTTAGGGTTATGGTTAGGGTTAGTGTTGGTGTTAGGGTTAGGATTAGGGTTAGGGTTAGGGTTGGTGTTAGGTTTAGGGTTTGGGTTAGGGTTAGGGGTTAGGGTTAGGGTTAGTGTTAGGGTTAGGTTTGGTGTTAGGTTTAGGGTTAGGATTAGGGTTAGGGTTAGGGGTTAGGGTTAGGGTTATTGTTAGGGTTAGGGTTAGGGTTGGTGTTAGGGTTAGGGTTACGGTTAGGGTTAGGGTTATGGTTGGTGTTAGGTTTAGGGTTAGGATTAGGGTTAGGGTTAGGGGTTAGGGTTAGGGTTAGAGTTAGGGTTAGGGTTAGGGTTGGTGTTAGGGTTAGGGTTAGGGTTAGGGGTTAGGGTTAGGTTTAGGGTTAGGGTTAGGGTTAGGGTTAGGGTTGGTGTTAGGTTTAGGGTTAGGATTAGGGTTAGGGTTAGGGGTTAGGGTTAGGGTTATTGTTAGGGTTAGGGTTAGGGTTGGTGTTAGGGTTAGGGTTAGGGTTAGTGTTGGTGTTAGGTTTAGGGTTAGGATTAGGGTTCGGGTTAGGGTTAGAGGTAGGGTTAGGGTTAGGGTTGGTGTTAGGGTTAGGGTTAGGGTTAGGGTTAGGGGTTAGAGTTAGGGTTAAGGTTAGGGTTAGGGTTAGGGTTAGTGTTAGGGTTTAGGGTTATGGTTAGGGTTAGGGTTGGTGTTAGGGTTAGGATTAGGGTTAGGGTTAGGGTTGGTGTTAGGTTTAGGGTTAGGGTTAGGGTTAGGGTTTAGGGTTAGGGTTAGTGTTAGGGTTAGGGTTGGTGTTAGGTTTAGGGTTAGGATTAGGGTTAGGGTTAGGGGTTAGGGTTAGGGTTATTGTTAGGGTTAGGGTTAGGGTTGGTGTTAGGGTTAGGGTTAGGGTTAGGGTTAGTGTTGGTGTTAGGTTTAGGGTTAGGATTAGGGTTAGGGTTAGGGGTTAGGGTTAGAATTAGAGTTAGGGTTAGGGTTAGGGTTGGTGTTAGGGTTAGGGTTAGGGTTAGGGTTAGGGTTAGGGTTACGGTTAGGTTACCCGAGCACTACCCTTCGCCCTAGGCCTACGCCTAGCAGTACCTCTGGTCCTACCCCTACCCATGGCCCTACAGCTCCCCCTACCCATAGGCCCATCCCCATCCCTAACCCTAGCCACAGCTCCCACTCTTGGCCCTAGGCCTACTCCGAGTTTTACCTCGACACCCACCCCTTGTCCTATGCCTACCCCAGCGCTACGCCTACCGCTCCCACTAGCCCTAGCTCGGGCCCTAGACCAACGCCCATGGCTCCCTCTAGTCCGAGGCCTAGAACTTGCCCATCGCTGACCAGTACACCTTGCCTTTGTTAGGGTTAGGGTTAGGGTTAGGGTTAGGGTTTAGGGTTAGGGTTAGGGTTAGAGTTGGTGTTAGGGTTAGGGTTAGGGTTAGGGTTGGTGTTAGGTTTAGGGTTAGAGTTAGGGTTAGGGTTAGGGTTAGGGTTAGGGTTAGGGTTAGGGTTAGGGGTTAGGGTTAGGGTTAGGGTGAGGGTTAGGGTTAGGGTTAGGGTTAGGTTACCCCGAGCACTACCCCTCGCCCTACGCCTACGCCTAGCGCTGCCTCTGGTCCTACACCTACCCCTGGCCCTACAGCTCCTCCTACCCATAGGCCCACCCCAATCCCTACTTTTAGCCACAGCTCCCACTCCTGGTCCTAGGCCTACTCCGAGGTTTACCTCGACTCCCATCCCTTGCACTTTGCCTACCCCAGCGCTACGCCTACCGTTTTCACTAGCCCTAGCTCGGGCCCAAACCCAACGCACAGTGCTCATCTAGTCTGAGGCCTAGCACTTGCCCGTCGCCGACAAGTACACCTTGAACTACCGTTAGCCAGAGCACTAAGCCGTGTCCTACGAATACACCCTGGACCCAACCTCAGCCAAACCGTAATTCAGCCCTACACCTGTTCCGAGTCCTAGGACAACCCGGAGCCCTCACGTGACATCTACCCTTAGCCCTCCCCTAACCCCTAACACTACCACTCGTCCTAGGCCTAACATGAGCCCTAACCCTAACACTGCTCGTGGGCCTCTGCCAACCACTAGCCCTTCACCTAACCCTACCCCGAGCACGACCCCTCGCTTTAGGCCTACGCGTAGCACTACCTCTGGTCCTACCACTACCCCTGGCCCTACAGCTCCCCCTAACCATAGGGCCACCCCCTTCCCTACCCCTAGCCACAGCTCCCACTCCTGGCTCTAGGCCTACTCCGAGGTTTACCTCGACACCCACCCCTTGCCCTATGCCTACCCCAGCGCTACGCCTACCGCTCTCACTACCCCTAGCTCGGGCCCTAGACCAACGCCCATGGCTCCCTCTAGTCCGAGGCCTAGAACTTGCCCGTCGCTGACCAGTACACCTTGCCCTTGTTAGGGTTAGGGTTAGGGTTAGGGTTAGGGTTAGGGTTAGGGTTGGTGTTAGGTTTAGGATTAGGGTTAGGGTTAGGGTTGGTGTTAGGTTTAGGGTTAGGGTTAGGGTTAGGGGTTAGGGTTAGGGTTAGTGTTATGGTTAGGGTTGGTGTTAGGTTTAGGGTTAGGATTAGGGTTAGGGTTAGGGGTTAGGGTTAGGGTTATTGTTAGGGTTAGGGTTAGGGGTGGTGTTAGGGTTAGGGTTAGGGTTAGTGTTAGGGTTAGTGTTGGTGTTAGGTTTAGGGTTAGGGTTAGGGTTAGGGTTAGGGGTTAGGGTTAGGGTTATTGTTAGGGTTAGGGTTAGGGTTAAGGGTTAGAGTTAGGGTTAAGGTTAGGATTAGGGTTAGGGTTGGTGTTAGGTTTAGGGTTAGGGTTAGGGTTAGGGGTTAGGGTTAGGGTTAGTGTTAGGGTTAGGGTTGGTGTTAGGTTTAGGGTTAGGATTAGGGTTAGGGTTAGGGGTTAGGGTTAGGGTTATTGTTAGGGTTAGGGTTAGGGTTGGTGTTAGGGTTAGGGTTAGGGTTAGGGTTAGTGTTGGTGTTAGGTTTAGGGTTAGGATTAGGGTTAGGGTTAGGGGTTAGGGTTAGGGTTAGAGTTAGGGTTAGGGTTAGGGTTGGTGTTAGGGTTAGGGTTAGGGTTAGGGTTAGGGGTTAGAGTTAGGGTTAAGGTTAGGATTAGGGTTAGGGTTGGTGTTAGGTTTAGGGTTAGGGTTAGGGTTAGGGTTAGGGTTAGGGGTTAGGGTTAGGGTTAGGGTTAGAGTTAGGGTTAGGGTTAGGGTTAGGGTTAGGTTACCCGAGCACTACCCTTCGCCCTAGGCCTACGCCTAGCACTACCTCTGGTCCTACCCCTACCCATGGCCCTACAGCTCCCCCTACCCATAGGCCCATCCCCATCCCTAACCCTAGCCACAGCTCCCACTCTTGGCCCTAGGCCTACTCCGAGTTTTACCTCGACACCCACCCCTTGTCCTATGCGTACCCCAGGGCTACGCCTACCGCTCCCACTAGCCCTAGCTCGGGCCCTAGACCAACGCCCATGGCTCCCTCTAGTCCGAGGCCTAGAACTTGCCCGTCGCTGACCAGTACACCTTGCCTTTGTTAGTGTTAGGGTTAGGGTTAGGGTTAGGGTTAGGGTTAGGGTTTAGGGTTAGGGTTAGGGTTAGGGTTGGTGTTAGGGTTAGGGTTAGGGTTAGGGTTGGTGTTAGGTTTAGGGTTAGAGTTAGGGTTAGGGTTAGGGTTAGGGTTAGGGTTAGGGTTAGGGGTTAGGGTTAGGGTGAGGGTTAGGGTTAGGGTTAGGGTTAGGTTACCCCGAGCACTACCCCTCGCCGTACGCCTACGCCTAGCACTGCCTCTGGTCCTACACCTACCCCTGGCCCTACAGCTCCTCCTACCCATAGGCCCACCCCAATCCCTACTTCTAGCCACAGCTCCCACTCCTGGTCCTAGGCCTACTCCGAGGTTTACCTCGACTCCCACCCCTTGCACTTTGCCTACCCCAGCGCTACGCCTACCGTTCCCTCTAGCCCTAGCTCGGGCCCTAACCCAACGCACAGTGCTCATCTAGTCCGAGGTTTAGCACTTGCCCGTCGCCGAAAAGTACACCTTGACCTACCGTTAGCCAGAGCACTAAGCCGTGTCCTACGAATACACCCTGGACCCACCCTTAGCCAAACCCTAATCCAGCCCTACACCTGTTCGGAGTCCTAGGACTACCCGGAGCACTCCCGTGACACCTACCCTTAGCCCTCCCCTAACCCCTACCACTACCATTCGTCCTAGGCCTAACATGAGCCATAACCCTAACACTGCTCGTTGGCCTCTGCCAACCACTAGCCCTTCACCTAACCCTACCCCGAGCACTACCCCTCGCCCTAGGCCTACGCCTAGCACTACCTCTGGTCCTACCACTACCCCTGGCCCTACAGCTCCCCCTAACCATAGGGCCACCCCCTTCCCTACCCCTAGCCACAGATCCCACTCCTGGCTCTAGGCCTACTCCGAGGTTTACCTCGACCCCTTGCCTTGCCCTATGCCTAACCCAGCGCTTCGCCTACCGCTCTCACTAGCCCTAGCTCGGGCCCTAGACCAACGCCCATGGCTCCCTCTAGTCCGAGGCCTAGAACTAGCTTGTCGCTGACCAGTACACCTTGCCCTTGTTAGGGTTAGGGTTAGGGTTAGGGTTAGGGTTAGGGTTTAGGGTTATGGTTAGGGTTAGGGTTGGTGTTAGGGTTAGGATTAGGGTTAGGGTTAGGGTTGGTGTTAGGTTTAGGGTTAGGGTTAGTGTTAGGGGTTAGGGTTAGGGTTAGTGTTAGGGTTAGGGTTGGTGTTAGGTTTAGGGTTAGGATTAGGGTTAGGGTTAGGGGTTAGGGTTAGGGTTATTTTTATGGTTAGGGTTAGGGTTGGTGTTAGGGTTAGGGTTAGGGTTAGGTTTACGGTTGGTGTTAGGTTTAGGGTTAGGATTAGGGTTAGGGTTAGGGGTTAGGGTTAGGGTTAGAGTTAGGGTTAGGGTTATGGTTGGTGTTAGGGTTAGGGTTAGGGTTAGGGGTTAGAGTTAGGGTTAAGGTTAGGGTTAGGGTTAGGGTTGGTGTTAGGTTTAGGGTTAGGATTAGGGTTAGGGTTAGGGGTTAGGGTTAGGGTTAGGGTTAGGGTTAGGTTACCCCGAGCACTACCCTTCGACCTAGGCCTACGCCTAGCACTACCTCTGGTCCTACCCCTACCCATGGCCCTACAGCTCCCTCTACCCATAGGCCCATCCCCATCCCTACCCCTAGCCACAGCTCCCACTCTTGGCCCTAGTCCTACTCTGAGTTTTACCTCGACACCCACCCCTTGTCCTATGCCTACCCAAGCGCTACGCCTACCGCTCCCACTAGCCCTAGCTCGGGCCCTAGACCAACGCCCATGGCTCCCTCTAGTCCGACGCCTAGAACTTGCCCGTCGCTGACCAGTACACCTTGCCTTTGTTAGGGTTAGGGTTAGGGTTAGGGTTAGGGTTTAGTGTTAGGGTTAGGGTTAGGGTTGGTGTTAGGGTTAGCGTTAGGGTTAGGGTTAGGGTTGGTGTTAGGTTTAGGGTTAGAGTTAGGGTTAGGGTTAGGGTTACGGTTAGGGTTAGGGTTAGGGGTTAGGGTTAGGGTTGGGGTGAGGGTTAGGGTTAGGATTAGGGTTAGGTTACCCCGAGCACTACCCCTCGCCCTACGCCTACGCCTAGCACTGCCTCTGGTCCTACACCTACCCCTGGCCCTACAGCTCACCCTACCCATAGGCCCACCCCAATCCCTACCCCTAGCCACAGCTCCCACTCCTGGTCCTAGGCCTACTCCGAGGTTTACCTCGACTCCCAGCCCTTGCACTTTGCCTACCCCAGCGCTACGCCTACCGTTTTCACTAGCCCTAGATCGGGCCCAAACCCAACGCACAGTGCTAATCTAGTCCGAGACCTAGCACTTGCCCGTCGCCGACAAGTACACCTTGACCTACCGTTAGCCAGAGCAGTAAGCCGTGTCCTAAGAATACACCCTGGACCCACCCTTAGCCAAACCCTAATTCAGCCCTACACCTGTTCCGAGTCCTAGGACTACCCGGAGCCCTACTGTGACACCTACCCCAAGCCCTCGGCCAACCTGTACCACTAACACTAGTCCTAGGCCTAACATGAGCCCTAACCCTAACACTGCGCGTGGGCCTCTGCCAACCACTAGCCCTTCACCTAACCCTACCCCAAGCACTACCCCTCGCCCTAGGCCTACGCCTAGCACTAACTCTGGTCCTACCACTACCCCTGGCCCTACAGCTCCCCCTACCCATAGGCCCACCCCCATCCCTACCCCTAGCCACAGCTCCCACTCCTGGCCGTAGGCCTACTCCGAGGTTTACCTCGATACCTACCCCTTGCCCTATGCCTACCTGAGCGCTACGCCTACCGCTCCACTAGCCCTAGCTCGGGCCCTAGAATAACGCCCATGGCTCCCTCTAGTTTGAAGCCTAGAACTTGCCTGTCGCTGACCAGTACACCTTGCTCTTGTTAGGGTTAGGGTTAGGGTTAGGATTAGGATTAGGTTTAGGGTTAGGTTTAGGGTTAGGGTTGGTCTTAGGGTTAGGGTTAGGGTTAGGCTTTGGGTTGGTGTTAGGGTTAGGGTTCGGGTTAGGGTCAGGTTTAGGGGTTAGGGTTAGGGTTAGGGTTAGGGTTAGGTTGCCCCGAGCACTACCCCTCGCCCTAGGCCTACGCCTAGCACTACCACTGGTCCTACCCCTACACCTGGCACCACAGCTTTCCCTACCCATAGGCCCACACCCATCCCTACCCCTAGCCACAGCTCCCACTCCTGGTCCTAGGCCTACTCCGAGGTTTACCTCGACACCCACCCCTTGCCCTATGCCTACCTGAGCGCTACGCCTACCGCTCCACTAGCTCTAGTTCGGGCCCTAGACCAACGCCCATGGCTCCCTCTAGTTTGAAGCCTGGAACTTGCCTGTCGCTGACCAGTACACCTTGCCCTTGTTAGGGTTAGAGTTAGGTTTAGGGTTAGGAATAGGGTTAGGGTTAGGGTTAGGGTTAGGCTTAGGGTTGGTGTTAGGGTTAGGGTTCGGTTTAGGGTTAGGGTTAGTGGTTAGGGTTTGGGTTAGGGTTAGGGTTAGGGTTAGGGTTAGGGTTAGGGTTAGGTTACCCCGAGCACTACCCCTCGCCCTAGGCCTACGCCTAGCACTACCACTGGTCCTACCCTTACCCCTGGCACTACAGCTCCCCCTACCCATAGGCCCAACCCCATCCCTACCCCTAGCCACAGCTCCCACTCCTGGTCCTAGGCCTACTCCGAGGTTTACCTCGACACCCACCCCTTGCACTTTGCCTACCCCAGCGCTACGCCTATCGTTCCCACAAGCCCTAGCTCGGGCCCTAACCCAACGCACAGTGCTCATCTAGTCCGAGGCCTAGCACTTGCCCGTCGCCGACAAGTACACCTTGACCTACCGTTAGCCAGAGCACTAAGCCGTGTCCTACGAATACACCCTGGATCCACCCTTAGCCAAACCCTAATCCAGCCTTACACCTGTTCCGAGTCCTAGGACTACCCGGAGCCCTCCTGTGACACCTACCTCTAGCCCTCGGCCAACCTGTACCACTAACACTAGTCCTAGGCCTAACATGAGCCCTAACCCTAACACTGCCCGTGGGCCTCTGCCAAACACTAGCCCTTCACCTAACCCTACCCCGAGCACTACCCCTCGCCCTAGGCCTACGCCTAGCACTACCTCTGGTCCTACCCCTACCCTTGGCCCTACAGCTTCCCCTACCCATAGGCCCACCCCCATCCCTACCCCAAGCCACAGCTCCCACTCGTGGCCCTAGGCCTACTCCGAGGTTTACCCCGAAACCCACCCCTTGCCCTATGCCTACCCCAGCGCTGCGCCTATCTCTCCCACTACCCCTAGCTAAGGCCCAGGATCAACGCACAGTGCTCATCTAGTCCGAGGCCTAGCACTTGCCCGTCGCCGACCAGTACACCTTGACCTACCGTTAGCCAGAGCACTAAGCAATGTCCTACGAAATCACCCTGCACCCACCCTTAGCCACACCCTAATCCTGCCCTACATCTGTTCCGAGTCCTTGGACTACCTGGAGCCCTCCTGTGACACCTACCTCTAGCCCTCGGCCAACCCCTACCACTACCACTAGTCCTAGGCCTAACGTGAGCTTTAATCCTAACACTGCCCGTGGGCCTCTGCCAACCACTAGCCCTTCACCTAACCCTACCACGAGCACGACCCCTCGCCCTAGGCCTACTCCTAGCACTACCTCTGGTCCTACCACTAAACCTGGCCCTACAGCTCCCCCTAACCATAGGGCCACCCCCATCCCTACCCCTAGCCACTGCTCCCACTCCTGGCCCTAGGCCTACTCCGAGGTTTACCTCCACACCCACCCCTTGCCCTATGCCTACCTGAGCGCTACGCCTACCGCTCCACTATCCCTAGCTCGGGCCCTAGACCAACACCCATGGCTCCCTCTAGTTTGAAGCCTAGAACTTGCCTGTCGCTGACCAGTACACCTTGCCCTTGTTAGGGATAGGCTTAGGGTTAGGGTTAGGAATAGGGTTAGTGTTAGGTTTAGGGTTAGGTTTAGGGTTAGCGTTGGTGTTAAGGTTAGGGTTAGGGTTAGGCTTAGGTTTGGTGTTAGGGTTAGGGTTCGGGTTAGGGTTAGGGTTAGGGGTTTGGGTTAGGGTTAGGGTTAGGGTTAGGGTTAAAGTTAGGTTACCTCGAGCACTACCCCTCGCCCTAGGCCTACGCCTAGCACTACCACTGGTCCTAACCTTACCCCTGGCACTACAGCTCCCCCTACCCATAGGCCCACCCCCATCCCTACCCCTAGCCACAGCTCCCACTCCTGGTCCTAGGCCTACTCCGAGGTTTACCTCGACACCCACCCCTTGCACTTTGCCTACCCCAGCGCTACGCCGACCGTTCCCACTAGCCCTAGCTCGGGTCCTAACCCAACGCACAGTGCTCATCTAGTCCGAGGCCTAGCACTTGCCCGTCACCGAGGAGTACACCTTGACCTACCGTTAGCCAGAGCACTAAGCCGTGTCCTACGAATACACCCTGGACCCAACCTTAGCCAAACCCTAATCCAGCCCTACACCTGTTCCGAGTCCTAGGACTACCCGGAGCCCTCCCGTGACACCTACCCTTAGCCCTCCCCTAACCTCTACCACTACCACTCGTCCTAGGCCTAACATGAGCCCTAACCCTAACACTGCTCGTTGGCCTCTGCCAACCACTAGCCCTTCACCTAACCCTACCCCGAGCACGACACCTCGCTTTAGGCCTACGCCTAGCACTACCTCTGGTCCTACCACTACCCCTGGCCCTATAGCTCCCCCTAACCATAGGGCCACCCCCTTCCCTACCCCTAGCCACAGCTCCCACTCCTGGCTCTAGGAGTACTCCGAAATTACCTCGACACCCACCCCTTGCCCTATGCCTACCCTAGCGCTACGCCTACCGCTCTCACTAGCCCTAGCTCGGGCCCTAGACCAACGCCCATGGCTCCCTCTAGTCCGAGGCCTAGAACTTGCTCGTCGCTGACCAGTACACCTTGCCCTTGTTAGGGTTAGGGTTAGGGTTAAGTTTAGGGTTAGGGTTAGTGTTAGGGTTTAGGGTGATGGGTAGGGTTAGGGTTGGTGTTAGGGTTAGGATTAGGGTTAGGGTTAGGGTTGGTGTTAGGTATAGGGTTAAGGTTAGGGTTAATTGTTAGGGTTAGGGTTAGTGTTATGGTTAGGGTTGGTGTTAGGTTCAGGGTTAGGATTAGGGTTAGGGTTAGGGGTTATGGTTAGGGTTATTGTTAGGGTTAGGGTTAGGGTTGTTGTTAGGGTTAGGGTTAGGATTAGGGTTAGGGTTAGGGGTTAGGGTTAGGGTTAGAGTTAGGGTTAGGGACAGGTTGGTGTTAGGGTTAGGGTTAGGGTTAGGGTTAGGGTTAGGGTTAGGGTTAGGGTTTAGGGTTATGGTTAGAGTTAGGGTTGGTGTTAGGGTTAGGGTTAGGGTTAGGGTTAGGGTTAAGGTTAGGGTTTAGGGTTATGGTTAGAGTTAGGGTTGGTGTTAGGGTTAGGGTTAGGGTTAGGTTTAGGGTTTAGGGTTATGGTTAGAGTTAGGGTTGGTGTTAGGGTTAGGGTTAGGGTTAGGGTTAGGGTTAGGGTTTAGGGTTATGGTTAGAGTTAGGGTTGGTGTTAGGTTAGGGTTAGGGTTAGGGTTAGGGTTAGGGGTTTGGGTTAGGATTAGGGTTAGGGTTAGGGTTAGGGTTAGTGTTAGGTTACCCCGAGCACTACCCCTCGCCCTAGGCCTACGCCTAGCACTACCACTGGTCCTACCCCTACCCCTGGCACTACAGCTCCCCCTACCCATAGGCCCACCCCCATCCCTACCCCTAGCCACAGCTCCCACTCCTGGTCCTAGGCCTACTCCGAGGTTTACCTCGACACCCACCCCTTGCACTTTGCCTACCCCAGCGCTACGCCTACCGTTCCCACTAGCCCTAGCTCGGGCCCTAACCCAACGCACAGTGCTCATCTAGTCCGAGGCCTAGCACTTGCCCGTCACCGACAAGTACACCTTGACCTACCGTTAGCCAGAGCACTAAGCCGTGTCCTACGAATACACCCTGGACCCACCCTTTGCCAAACCCTAATTCAGCCCTACACCTGTTCCGAGTCCTAGGACTACCCGGAGTCCTCCCGTGACACCTACCCTTAGCCCTCCCGTAACCCCTATCACTACCACTCGTCCTAGGCCTAACATGAGCCCTAACCCTAACACTGCTCGTTGGCCTCTGCCAACCACTAGCCCTTCACCTAACCCTACCCCGAGCACGACCCCTCGCTTTAGGCCTACGCCTAGCACTACCTCTGGTCCAACCACTACCCCTGGCCCTACAGCTCCCCCTAATCATAGGGCCACCCACTTCCCTACCCCTAGCCACAGCTCCCACTCCTGGCTCTAGGCCTACTCCGAGGTTTACCTCGACACCCACCCCTTGCCCTATGCCTACCCCAGCGCTACGCCTACCGCTCTCACTAGCCTTAGCTCGGGCCCTTGACCAACGCCCATGGCTCTCTCTACTCCGAGGCCTAGAACTTGCCCGTCGCTGACCAGTACACCTTGCCCTTGTTAGGGTTAGGGTTAGGGTTAGGGTTAGGTTTAGGGTTAGGGTTAGTGTTAGGGTTTAGGGTTATGGTTAGGGTTAGGGTTGGTGTTAGGTTTAGGATTAGGGTTAGGGTTAGGGTTGGTGTTAGGTTTAGGGTTAGGGTTAGGGTTCAGGGTTAGGGTTAGGGTTAGTGTTAGGGTTAGTGTTGGTGTTAGGTTTAGGGTTAGGATTAGGGTTAGGGTTAGGGGTTAGGGTTAGGGTTATTGTTAGGGTTAGGGTTAGGGTTGGTGTTAGGGTTAGTGTTAGGGTTAGGGTTAGGGTTAGGGTAAGGGTTGGTGTTAGGTTTAGGGTTAGGATTAGGGTTAGGGTTAGGGGTTAGGGTTAGGGTTAGAGTTAGGGTTAGGGTTAGGGTTGGTGTTAGGGTTAGGGTTAGGGTTAGGGTTAGGGTTAGGGTTTAGGGTTATGGTTAGAGTTAGGGTTGGTGTTAGGGTTAGGGTTAGGGTTAGGGGTTAGGGTTATGTTTAGAGTTAGGGTTGGTGTTAGGGTTAGGGTTAGGGTTAGGGTTTAGGGTTATGGTTAGAGTTAGGGTTGGTGTTAGGTTAGGGTTGGGTTTAGGGTTAGGGTTAGGGTTGGTGTTAGGTTTAGGGTTAGGGTTAGGGTTAGGGGTTAGTGTTAGGGTTAGTGTTAGGGTTAGAGTTAGGGTTAGGGGTTAGTGTTAGGTTTAGGGTTAGGGTTAGGGTTACGGTTAGGGTTAGGCTTAGGGGTTAGGGTTAGGGTTAGGGTTTAGGGTTAGGGTTAGGGTTAGGATTAGGTTACCCCGAGCACTACCCCTCTCCCTACGCCTACGCCTAGCACTGCCTCTGGTCCTACACCTACCACTGGCTTTACAGCTCCCCCTACCCATAGGCCCAGCCCCATCCCTACCCCTAGCCACAGCTCCCACTCCTGGTCCTAGGCCTACTCCTAGGTTTACCCCGACACCCACCACTTCCCCTTTGCCTACCCCAGGGCTACGCCTACCGCTCCCACTAGCCCTACCGAGTGCCCTAGACGAACGCCCATGGCTCCCTCTAGTCCAAGGCCTAGCACTTGCCCGTCGTTGACCAGTACACCTTGCCCTACCATTAGCCAGAGCACTAACCCGTGTCCTACGAAATCACCCTGGACCCACCCTTAGCCACACCCAAATCCAGCCCTACATCCGTTCTGAGTCCTAGGACTACCCGGAGCCCTACTGTGACACCTACCCCAAGCCCTCGGCCAACCTGTACCACTAACACTAGTCCTAGGCCTAACATGAGCCCTAACCCTAACACTGCGCGTGGGCCTCTGCCAACCACTAGCCCTTCAACTAACCCTACCCCAAGCACTACCCCTCGCCCTAGGCCTACGCCTAGCACTAACTCTGGTCCTACCACTACCCCTGGCCCTACAGCTCCCCCTACACTTAGGCCCACCCCCATCCCTACCCCTAGCCACAGCTCCCATTCCTGGCCGTAGGCCTACTCCGAGGTTTACCTCGACACCTACCCCTTGCCCTATGCCTACCTGAGCGCTACGCCTACCGCTCCACTAGCCCTAGTTCGGGCCCTAGAAAAACGCCCATGGCTCCCTCTAGTTTGAAGCCTAGAACTTGCCTGTCGCTGACCAGTACACCTTGCTCTAGTTAGGGTTAGGGTTAGGGTTAGGATTAGGGTTAGGTTTAGGGTTAGGTTTAGGGTTAGGGTTGGTCTTAGGGTTAGGGTTAGGGTTAGGCTTAGGGTTGGTGTTAGGGTTAGGGTTCGGGTTAGGGTCAGGTTTAGGGGTTAGGGTTAGGGTTAGGGTTAGGGTTAGGGTTAGGTTGCCCCGAGCACTACCCCTCGCCCTAGGCCTTCGCCTAGCACTACCACTGGTCCTACCCCTACCCCTGGCACCACAGCTCCCCCTACCCATAGGCCCACACCCATCCCTACCCCTAGCCACATCTCCCACTCCTGGTCATAGGCCTACTCCGAGGTTTACCTCGACTCCCACCCCTTGCACTTTGCCTACCCCAGCGCTACGCCTACCGTTCCCACTAGCCCTAGCTCGGGCCCTAACCCAACGCACAGTGCTCATCTAATCCGAGGCCTAGCAGTTGCCCGTCGCCGACAAGTACACCTTGACCTACCGTTAGGCAGAGCACTAAGCCGTGTCCTACGAATACACCCTGGACCCACCCTTAGCCAAACCCTAATCCAGCCCTACACCTGTTCCGAGTCCTAGGACTACCCGGAGCCCTCCCGTGACACCTACCCCTAGCCCTCGGCCAACCCCTACCACTACCACTAGTCCTAGGCCTAACGTGAGCCCTAATCCTAACACTGCCCATGGGCCTCTGCCAACCACTAGCCCTTCACCTAACCCTACCCCGAGCACGACCCCTCGCCCTAGGCCTACTCCTAACACTACCTCTGGTCCTACCACTAAACCTGGCCCTACAGCTCCCCCTAACCATAGGGCCACCCCCATCCCTACCCCTAGCCACAGCTCCCACTCCTGGCCCTAGGCCTACTCCGAGGTTTACCTCGACACCCACCCCTTGCCCTATGCCTACCTGAGCGCTACGCTTACCGCTCCACTAGCTCTAGCTCGGGCCCTAGACCAACGCCCATGGCTCCCTCTAGTTTGAAGCCTGGAACTTGCCTGTCGCTGACTTGTACACCTTGCCCTTGTTAGGGTTAGAGTTAGGTTTAGGGTTAGGAATAGGGTTAGGGTTAGGGTTAGGGTTAGGCTTAGGGTTGGTGTTAGGGTTAGGGTTCGGGTTAGGGTTAGGGTTAGTGGTTAGGGTTTGGGTTAGGGTTAGGGTTAGGGTTAGGGTTAGGTTACCCCGAGCACTACCCCTCGCCCTAGGCCTACGCCTAGCACTACCACTGGTCCTACCCCTACCCCTGGCACTACAGCTCCCCCTACCCATAGGCCCAACCCCATCCCTACCCCTAGCCACAGCTCCCACTCCTGGTCCTAGGCCTACTCCGAGGTTTACCTCGACACCCACCCCTTGCACTTTGCCTACCCCAGCGCTACGCCTATCGTTCCCACAAGCCCTAGCTCGGGCCCTAACCCAACGCACAGTGCTGATCTAGTCCGAGGCCTAGCACTTGCCCGTCGCCGACAAGTACACCTTGACCTACCGTTAGTCAGAGCACTAAGCCGTGTCCTACGAATACACCCTGGACCCACCCTTAGCCAAACCCTAATTTAGCCTTACACCTGTTCCGAGTCCTAGGACTACCCGGAGCCCTCCTGTGACACCTACCTCTAGCCCTCGGCCAACCTGTACCAATACCACTAGTCCTAGGCCTAACATGAGCCGTAACCCTAACACTGCCCGTGGGCCTCTGCCAAACACTAGCCCTTCACCTAACCCTACCCCGAGCACTACCCCTCGCCCTAGGCCTACGCCTAGCACTACCTCTGGTCCTACCCCTACCCTAGGCCCTACAGCTTCCCCTACCCATAGGCCCAC